>NW_012104120.1:3268286-3310089 GCF_000951045.1 Mandrillus leucophaeus | reverse complement strand
ATTATTGACTACTCTATAAGAAGGTTTGAGAAGAATACCCATAATTCAGCCACACTAAGATAATTATCATCTTTTAGTTTTATAAATTTGCTGTTATATATATGTCTTAGATAAATATAATTAGGAGTTAATATTGAATTTTGTTTTAGTCTCTTAGAATACACATTTTCTGTTATATTTTCATACCATTATCAGCATTATCAAGGAATGTATAACAGTCCATGCTTAGATTTTGAGAATATAATGGTTCCCATATTCTCAAACATACAGGTTGCATCCAGTTTCACCACCAATTACATTGTGACAACATCATTATATATGTATATATATTTTCCCATATTTGATATTGTTTCTTTAGGTGATTTCCAGAAGTTACATGACTAAGTCAAAGGGCACAAAACATTTGTTTTAAAATCTTTTAAAAAGTTTTGCCATAAAATCCTTTTTCCACAGATTAATTGTAGCAATTTACTATGCTGCCAGTAGTGGATAGGAATATCACTTTCACAGTACCATTAGCAGAGGGAGTCTTTTCATTTGTCTGTTGGCCATTTGTATATTTTCTTTGGAGAAATATCTATTCAAATTTTTTGTCTTTATTATTGAATTTTAGGCATTCTTTATATATTTTAGATGCAGATTCCGTACCAGATACATGAGTTTCAAATGTTTTCTCCCATTTTTTGTTTTTTTTTCCTTTTTCATTTTCTTGATGGTACACTTTGAAGCTCAAAAATTTTTAATTTTGATGAAGTCTAGTTTATTTTTTTCTTCTGTTTTCAGGATCATATTTAAGAAGCTAATCTAAGATCATGAAGATTTATGTTTCTTCTAAGAATTTTATAGCTTTAGCTCTTACACTATGACCATTGCCCATTTAATTTTTGTATGTAATGTAAATTAGGGGTCCAATTTTATTATTTTCCATGTGAATATCCATTTTGAGTTAATTTTCATATGTGGTATAAGGTAGGAGTTCAACTTCATTATTTTGCATGTGGATAACAAGTTGTGCCAGCACCATTTGTTGAAAAGACTCTTCTATCCCCTGTTGAATTGTGTTGGCACCTTTTCAAAATCAGTTGACGTAAGGATTGTTTCTGGCCTCTCAGTTCTACTCCACTGATCTATGTGTCTATCCTTGTGCCAGTACCACACAGTCTTGGTTTCATAGCTTTGTGGTAAGTTTTAAAATCAGGAAGTGTGTGTCCTATAACTTCGTTTTGTTTTTCAAATTTGTTTTGGCTATTTTTGGATTCTTTGCATTTCACTCTGAGTTTTAGGATTAATTTGTTACTTTCTGCAACAAACCTAGGTGCTAAGGGCAATTCTTACATCATGTTAATAGAATCCAAACTAATTCTGCATTTCAAGGTAGTACCAGTAATTTCAGGATTATCTTACTGAGCTTTTGACCTATATGGCTTTTGCAAGGCAGACATAAAGTAAATAATGAAAGCCTTATCCTTGTGTCTGGAAATTGGATATCTCAGATATCCTTGAATCTAAATGTCTTTCACTGTTACAGCAATGTAATATCTGATGCAATGAAAAGTAGATCAAATTGATATAATCGTTATCCTTGTCACTTAAGTTATCAGGACATAACATTTGTGTTGTAACTTTCTGGGCTTAAATTGGATATAGTGGTTAATTGGGGTAAGAAGTAATGTATAATTTGATACCTTGAGATGGCAGTAAAACATGCCATTGGTTACAATACCTCTGTCACCTTGCTATGGAGTAGTCATTTTTTTCTCTCTTCTTAATCAGAATACTCAGACAGGACCTTGTTTCCCCTTTATCTGGTGACCTTGCCCAGAAGCATGCCTGAAACAGGTAATAGATAGCAAGTTTTGGTGTGTTTAGTGTAGATCATAAATATGAAATGATTACTCAGGTGCTGATGATAGTTTTACAGTTCTTTAGAGAGAAGAGTCCTTGCATTTTCGACCTTCTGATACTTATTTATTTTTTTATGAGATGGAGTCTCATCTGTCACCCAGGCTGGAGTGCAGCGGCACAATCTCAGCTCACTGCAATTTCCGCCTTGCGGGTTCAAGCAATTCTCTTGCCTCAACCTCCCAAGTAGCTGGGATTACAGGTGCCCGCCACGTTGCCCGGCTAATTTTTGTATTTTTAGTAGAGATGGGTTTTCGCCATGTTGGTGAGGCTGGTCCCAAATTCCTGACCTTAAGTGATCCACCCACCTCGGCCTCCCAAAGTGCTGGGATTACAGGTGTCAGCCACTGCTCCCAACCAGACCTTCTGATTTGCATTTACTTTGTAAACATATGGAGGGTTAGAGAAGTCCCTACAACTACACTAAGTATTCATTTCTTATTGTATTCTTTAAGTCTTTGCCCATATATATATTATGTCTTATAGCTAGATATAAATGTATGTTTAAAATTTATGCTGTATTATAAAATCTTCTGTGATATATAACTTTATAATGGTTAGCCTTAATGGTTGCAGCAATATTCCATCAAATTGATAAATTGTCTGCTCATCCACTCCTGTGTTTGTTAGAGATTTGAGGAAATTTGTATAAAGCCTATCTAGAGATTTGAAGGTGGTTCTCCCTGTGATTGTTTGCTATTCTGTCATTATTGTATACTTAACAAAATACCTTGGATGTTTAATACACTTGTGTATTTTTCTATCCATCAAATCTCCAGATACTATTCTAGAACTTTACCAAGTCGTGACCCACAGGGACAACATTGCCCATGCTTGCAGTGGTTAGTGAGAAGTAAGTGTCAGACATATATGTAGGTGGGATTGGTGGAAGCAAAGGTTTTTAGTGCAAGGGAAACAAATAAATTATATTTGATTTGCATTTTCAGTGTCTTGTTCTGCAGTAGGAAGTCTTGTTTATAAAGGGTTCTTTTTTTTTTTCTTTAATTTAAAGCCAGGCTATAGTGCAGTGGTGCTGTCACAGCTCACTGCAGCCTCAACCTCCCGGGCTATATACATCCTCCCACTTTAGCCTCCCGTGTAGCTGGGACTACAGGCATATGCTACCACACCTGGCTAGTTTTTTGTATTTTTTTGTAGAGACAGATTTTTCACCACCGTTACTTAGATTGTTACCCAAAATTGTCTTTATACAGATTTCTGTAGAGATGATTTTTTCACCATTGTTACCCAGGCTGGTCTTGAACTCTTGGACTCAAGCAATCTTCGTTCCTCAGCCTCCCAAAGTGCTGGGATTATAGGCATGAGCCACTCTGCCTGGCCTATAAAGGGTTCTTTTTTTTTTTTTGAGATGGATTCTAGCTCTGTCACCAGACTGGAATGCAGTGGCATAATCTCGGCTCACTGCAACTTCCCCCTCCTGGGTTCAAGCCATTCGCCTACCTCAGCCTCCCAAGTAGCTGGGACTACAGATGTGCGCCACCATGCCCAGCTAATTTTTTGTATTTTTATTAGAGACGGGGTTTCACCATGTTGGCCATCATGGTCTCAATCTCTTGACCTCATGATCCCCCCTCCTCAGCCTCCCAAAGTGCTGGGATTACAGGCTGAAGCCACCGTACTCGGCCTTAAACTAAGGGTTCTTAAACATTGTTTATTAGCAGGGTTTGACAATTTTTTTTCAGTTTTTATTTTTTAATTTTTTGTTGTTTTGAGACAGTGTCTCACTCTGTCGCCCAGGCTGAAGTGCAGTGGCATGATCTCGGCTCACTGTAACCTCCACCTCCCAGTTTCAAGCAATTCTCGTGCCTCAGCCTCCTGAGTAGCTGGGACTACAGGCACGCACCACCATGCCCGGCTAATTTTTGGATTTTTGGTAGAGACAGGGTTTCACTATATTGGCCAGGCTGGTCTCGACCTCCTGACTTCAAGTGATCTGCACACCTCGGCCTCCCAAAGTGTTGGGATTACAGGTGTGAGTGGCTACTCCCAGTCAGAATTTGGAAATTCTTTACTTAAATGTGACATTGAACTCTGAGTGGCTTGTTTATTAAGGAAAATAATTAAATTTCACATCATATTAAGATTAATATTTTGCAGTTACGTTTATTTTGAGGCCGTTGATATTTATCTCCTTAAAACCTTTCTTTGATTAATTCAGTAAGTAAAGGATTTTGTAACTCAAACTACCTTACAACAAGAGGAGTTTATATCAACAGTCATTGTGAATCCATGGTACTGTAATTACCTACATTCTGGTCTCTAGCACTAGAGGTAAGGGGCCCAGAAGCCCCCCCTGGTGTGTGAGCACCTCTACAGGAATGGAAGTAAGGAGTAGTACCTCAGCTTTTGTTATTTTTTTAGAAACCGGCAAAGATCACAGAGAGCAATCTGTTAATTTGTTATTTATATTTATATATTTAGGTGCTACTGAGTCAAAATGGCTGTTATTTAGTATATTCTGCATCTTCAGGGGTAATATTGGTCTTCCTCACTGCCAGCTGCTGGAAGTGCTACAAACACACAATCTGTGTTTTATGGCCCTCCTGTGTGGTGTTCCACAAAATTAAATTCAAACACTTCTGTAATTTATATTCTAAATGAATCAATATACTTACTCCTGGCATTTTTCACTGGAAAGTTGGAAAAAATGTTCTATATGTTAGAAAAGGCCTCTATCAATGCATCTTGGAGGAATTTTTAAATACTTCTCTTTTATTGTTTTTGAGACAGTCTCCCTCTGTCACTCAGGCTGGAGTGGAGTGGCACAATCTCGGCCCACTGCAACTTCTGCATCTCAGGTTTAAGCGACTCTACCCCGTCAGCCTCCTGAGTAGCTGGGATTACAGGCACCTGCCACCACGCCAGGCTAATTTTTGTATTTTTAGTAGAGATAGGGTTTCACCATATTGGTAAAGCTGGTCTCAAACTCCTGACCTCAGGTGATCCACCCACTTTGGCCTCCCAAAGTGCTGGGATTACAGGCATGAGCCACAGTGCCCAGCCAAATACTCCTCTTTTACAACACCTGTGGCACTGTTTCATTTCATTCGTAGTGTATTAACTTGTGAAACTTACATTAAAGCTGTAGTAACTGAAGAAGAGCATGGGGGATATATTTTTAAGGGGGTTTCTTCTATTTCTGTGATGTTGGCTTCTATTTCTGGACTTGGATGTTTGCTTTATATTTATTCATTAGACTATACATATATATTTTTATATACTTTTTGAATATTTCACAATAAGTATAAAATGTTAAACTAAAGAGCTTTAAATTTGCAATTGATTTATGTAGCAAACTTCTTAAGAAAATGGATTAATTGTTGAAAGGAAGCCTAAGGATTTTAGTGACTGTTTCATCTTCCTTTCTGTGTTGAGTTTTATGTCTGGAATTGAAAAGATAGAAATGTATATGCCTTTCGTTTCATCCTTCCATTGGTTTTTCCATGAAAGCTATCATAAATAACAAAATGAGTGGTTTTGGTTTTGCTTTTGTTTTTTGCATCTGTGGCTGGTAAAGGTGGAGAGTGAGAGATAGGAGTACAGGAATGACAGGACATTTAAAAGTAAAAAATGAAAAACCTAGACTTTAGAATGATTTTGTTGCTGTAATGAGGCTAGTAATATATTTCTGTTTGTAAACCACAATTTAAGTATACATATATAGCATAAAGTCTTCACTTCAAATCATACATACAAAATAGATTATTGCAACTTAGAAATTCTGCATCTTTTGTGTTCGCTATCGTTACTAAAATATTGACTCTGCATTCTCCTATGAGCTCTTGTCCTATAACTTGTCAGAGAAAGACTGTTTAAAGCCTCTATCACTGTAAATAAGAGTGTGTAATTCTATTAGTATTGAACTTGCATTTTTGTTTATGTGCTACTTAATTTAAAAGGTAAATGGGACATAATATTGAGTTTTGAATGATGCAAATTAAATTCATCATGTTATGTCTAAGCTATCTTTTTCTTCAGAACTCTATCATTTAAATTTTTTTTTAGTTTTTTTTTTCAAGAGCACAAATCCACTTTTATTTATTTACTTTTCATTAGTTTAAATCCTTGAGGGGTACAACATCACACAGATTCTGTGTCCAATGGCCTTAGCAGGAAGATTGCTTCAGAATTTGGCGTGAACCATGCCACTCTTTCCCTGGCACCAAGTTACCTTTCCATAGATTACTCTGGTTTTGTTTAGTTTGCCACCAGGAGTCACTTTGTTGTTCTTTGCTTTGTATACATAAGCACGTCTTATGCCCAAATAGAATTCTGTTTCATTTTGGGCATAAACACCTTCAATTTTAAAAAGAGCTGTGTGCTCTCTTTGGTTCTGGAGACTCCACTTATACTCAGCAAAAATGGCCTTGGACCACAGCCTTCCAGACATATTTGCTTTTTAGAAGTTCTGTTCCCAGCAGGCCTCCACAGGCTCCAAGTTGGCAGAAAGAGAAAGGCCATTTAAAATTTTAAAAACAGGTACAACATAATTCATTGTCTCCAAAATTGAGGCATGTATTATTATACCTGTGTTTAACTAAAATAACAGTTTTTGAACTTGTGATTATGGAAAACTTTAAAAATTATAATGTATTGCCAGAGCATCAGTAGAAACTCAGAAAAAGGAACATAAACTTGTATTAAAACAGATTACAAAAAAAGTTATTTCATGGACACAGAGTAATGGCTGGAAGAAATTAAGTTTTGATTTATGTCTATTATGTAATAAAAAGTTAAAATATATGTTGAAATTATTAGGCAAAAATCATAGCACAAATCAGCTATGATTCAATAACGTAAAACACAATAGTTGTATGTTTATGCATCACTTGAGCATCAATGCATTCATACATATGTGGTATACTGTGAACATCCTGGCTTTCTGAGGTGTGGCATGCTATTATAACTAGCTTATCTCATGGTAATTATAATTGTATCAAATATACTCAGTATTTTTGTGTATTAAAAATTTTAGAACAGAAATGTTGTTAGAGGATTTTTCTTCTCTCTTCATTCCTCTTCTCTCCACCCCTTTATCCCCAGACTATCTATAAACATTTCATGGAGGGTTAGTGCTCTTTAAAATAGTTTGGGAAAAGCTTACCTAAGGCAGCAAATTGTTGTAACTACCATTTTAAATCACAACAGATTTCGTTTTTCAGTAACTGAAGGAATGTGGCCTCCTTCCGTGGTTTGGTGGTCATTTTTTGTTTTGTTTTGGTTTGGTTTTTTTGATAACACCGAAGTAAGTTTCTGAATGTATAGAAACACATTATTACTTAGATTGATTTAACATTCTTCATAGATAATCTGTTTTCTGGGATTTTCTTCAAAGCTTAAAAAATATGAAATGTGTTTGTTATGTTTGTCACAAAGAGCCTGTACCAAACTCCTAATCAAATGAAAGCAGCCTTGAATGTTCCATAAGACTACAGCTAATGTCTTTATCTCTCTAGCTTTCGAACCTCTGATTTGGAGTTCAGTGGAAATTTAACCTTTTTGGACCTCTTCCCTTGGTGACTCACAGTCTCTGGAATCATAAGGTCTGCATTACTTTACAGCTCAATTTAATTCATAAGAACTATAGGAGCCAAAAGGAAGCTAATCAGAGTCACTAAAATATTGAAACAGATGAATTGTGACTTTTAAATTTGTATGGAATATGTGGAATTTCTCTCCCTGGTTTGGGTAATGTGTACTTTTGAATTGGGACATATGTTGAGAGTCTGATATTTATGATATCTAAATAGTGCATATCCCAAAGGACAGATTACTCCATTTGGAACAAGGCACTTTGCTTTTATAAACTTGATGAGTTACCATGGAATATCAGTATTAGTTGAGCACTCTATACACTAGATCACTGATGAAGTTAGAGTTGTTATTTTGTTTTTGCAAAACACTATCTGGATTGTAGTTATGTGGTGGACGAAGCGGTTAGAAGTTATAGATACTCAAAAGTGAAAATTCATTCAGTGGACTTTCTCTTACATTCTAATAATTAAATTAAGCTAGTACTTAGTTTGTCCTATAACTCTAACCCTTCATTTGGATCAAATAGCAGTAGAATTTATTCCTTTTAAATGTTGCTGTGGTGTTGATTTCATTATCCAAAAATCTACTGTTAGACGAGTGAAAATAATTTTATGTTTTAATCTTGCCCGTGATTTGTGTCTCTCTTTATCAGCTAGCTCTGAAGTGTTTTGGGTTTTGTTTTGTTTTGTTTGTATTTTATTAACACAGTTCAACATGATGCCTTGATTTATAATTCCTGTTAAATTAATTTACATTTATTCTTCTTATGTTCCTACTATCAAAATAAATTCTGTAGTCTTTTTGAGTATGCTTCGAACATTTTTATCTACAAGTAACATTTCATATTTAACCCTGGAAGGACTATTATAGTATTTTTATCTGAAGGTAGAAATAATGAGTAAATGAAAACAGGACGTTAGATTTGTTTTTCAAATTTATATACTGTTTCAATGTGTAGCCTATTTAAACAAGTGGTAAACTTGGTCATCAAAGACTAAATAGATCCATTGGTCCTTTTATATGAGGGGGTGCTGTGCTGTTGGTGCTATGGTTTACCAAAGACTGAGCCAATGGTCTTTCTCCTTATTTACTATTAGTACTAGTAGAGAAAAATACTCATCCTCGATTTATTGTGATGATAATGACAGGTAATCATTAAGTACAAGGGTCTGTCAGATTCTAAGCTAGCGAAATAATTTTTCTTTATATAGTGTGTTAAAGAAGTTTTTGGTAAGCTGAGTGACATAGTACCGTGTTGCCACAAATGCTCTCTGATTACATGAAAAGCATTATAAAAAGACATTTTCTGCAACAGGGGCCATTTCCAGCATAGTGAAATACGGAATATTTTCAAATGAACTCCATAGTGATATATGTTGAAGTCTTGCTCTTGGTCTAATCTGCCTCAGTCCTGAGAAGCCTAGCTCTAAGATAAACAAACGGCATCTTCCACTGGGAGTGTAATGTTGGAACTGCTCACTGCCTTAAGTAACCATATGCATAGCCTCTTTCCTGGTGGTTGGCTCCTGTCTCCCTTTGTAATCCTTTCCTTCTTCCATGCCTGCTGCTTAAGTTGCAGACTTTTCCAGCATCACTTCTCTTGGACACTTTTATCTGTTGCAGGCATAGGTCTGTCTCATTTCAAACTCACCCTTCTACAAGATCCTCCCTGTAGATATCTCCTTTGAGTTTGCTGGATCATCTTATTTGGTTATCTGTGGCGATGGAGGTGGTAGTGCTTATTACTGAGAGTTTTCTATGTACCAGCTATAGTGTCAGCAGTATGCTTTATCTAATTTAATTCTGACAACCACCTCATGAGTTAGATACTATTAATATTTCTGTTTTACAAATGAAGAATGGAAAACCAAAGTTTAGGGAGTTTAAGTAACTAAGTGACATCTCACTTTTATCTATGGGCCGTGGCACATGCCATCAGAGTCGGTCTTTGACATTGCACCTAGGAAAGAAGCTGAATCAGATTAAACATACTACCCAAACATTAGGTCAGTTGAAAATGGCTAGGGAAAGGGGAAGATTCATTGTAAAAACTAATTGAGTAAAGCTAGGGAGGCCTGGTAAGTTCAAAGACTTGAATTAAAGGTAGAAAGAAGAGGAAAACCTTCTAGCAAAAGGTGGCCTTAATGCCCCATAGCCTTAGATCTGGCATCATTTAGAACCACATGGCTGGGCATGTGGCTCACGCCTGTAATCCCAATATTTTGGGAGGCTGAGGCAGACAGATCACTTGAGGTCAGAAGTTTGAGACCAGCCTGACCAACATGGTGAACCCCTGTTTCTACTGGGAAAAAAAAAAAGGCAGCAACAGCACAGTCTCAGGGAGAGCACCTACCAGCTTCCAACAGTCTTCGTTCCTTTGAATCCTTTGCCATCTGGTTGTACTCCCTCTTCCCATTCTTGTTATCTGCCCATCTTTGACACCTCTTTTCCTCTCTCCTGTTACTTGGCATCACCTTGGGCAACTTCGTTTCAGTTGATATTCATGTTGATGAACCATTTACTAGTCAGACCCAAGTCTGAGTGTGAGACCTTCTACTTTATTAACTCATGTGACCACAAATGACCAGAGCTTGGACCTGCTTATCCCCTGAGCCAGCTCCTTCTCTGAAGTCATGAACTCATAATTCTTCTCCCACCACAGCCTCCTAGTTTTCTATTCCCTTATTCCTACTGTGCTTTCTGTTTTTTGAGTCTTCACTGCTTTCATCCCTTTTCTTCTGGTCCACTGTGTCCTAGGTTGTATTATGCAAATATTAACACTTCATGAGTAAAGGGTTAATGGTTAAGATGGGGGAATGTACTGCGTATTATATCCTCCTCCTGGGAATAGCTCTGAGGAGTGTTACAGTAAAGAAACATGCTTGGCTTTATTTAATTAAACCCTTTTTTTTTCCCCAAACTTATTTATAAACAGCTTCCGTGTAACAGCTTTTGACTTCCTTTGTAGCAAGTATTCCATGGAGCACACTTTGCACAACATAGTTGTAATGGGGAAGGGAGGGAAGGAGGAAGAAATAAAGGGAGAGAGGAGAGAGGGAAGGAGGGAGAGAGGGAATAATAAATCTTACTGATAGGCCTTGCTAAGAGTTCATGTTATTCAATCTTAAGTAGGCCTTTGTTTCCTGTTGCCATCTTTTATATATTTCCTCATTACTCTAGGATTCCAAACATTTTCATTGTTTTCTAATGTTTACTGACATTCCACTATCCGTCTGCTCCTACTTCATACCTCTTGGAGAGATTTGAGGACATCTAAAAGGTAAATTCTTTCAGTTTCTTCATTTTAAGGGTTTCAACATACTTTATGCTTCTCTTTCTTGTTATCTCAAAGGAAAAGCTAGTCTTACTCCATTCCTCAAGGGCAGCATGTCCAAAACAGTTATACTTTAGGATACATATGTCACTGTATCTTTTCTGGCCTTGACCCTCTTTCCCTGCTGCCTGGTTAGTGCTTGCTTGACTGTTAGTATTCAGCATGACTATCACTTCTGCAATTGACTGTTTTGGTTTTTTTTTTTTTTTTCCTGAGATGTCTCGGTTGGAGTACAGTGGCACAATCTCGTCTCACTGCAACCTCCGCCTCCTGGGTTCAAGCGATTCTCCTGCCTCAGCCTCCTGAGTATTACAGGTGTGCACCACTTTGCCTGGCTAATTTTTATATTTTTAGTAGAGATGGCGTTTTGCCATGTTGGCCAGGCTGGTCTCAAACCCCTGACCTCAGGTGATCTGCCTGCGTTGGGCCTCCCAAAGTGCTGGAATTACAGGCATGGGCTATCACACCCGACCTAGACTTTCTTTTTTTAGAGCAGTTTTAGATTCACAGCAAAATACACAGATTTCCCATATATCCCCCACTTCCAGGCATGCACACCCTCCCCCATTGTCAACATCTCCCACTAGAATAGTGCATTTGCTACAATTGATGAACCTACATTGGTACATCATTACCACTCAGAGTTCTATAATTGACGTTTTACAGTCATCTTCTATAAGCTTCCTTGTACAAGGCTGTGATTTGTTCTTTGTTATGTTCCTAGCACTTAACATAGTGAGAACTTTCAATATCACTTAATGCAGGTTATGCGCAAATCTTTTTTCTTCTGCTCTTTCTTTCTGCCAGCTTCTAATTGATTATTAGATTTATTCACCTGGATATTCCACAAGTACCTAAAACTAGCCTTGTGGCCACTCTCCAAATTCTGTCAGTGAATGGTTCCACCACTTATCTATTCATTCACTCAAGCCAGAACTGGTTCATCATCCTAGCTGCCCTGTTCTGCCTCAGCCACCTTTTTCTGCTGATCTACCATTTCCTCATTTTATAGTATGATGTCATAATTTTACTTCCTAAATACTTCTTGAGTCTCGCCTCTATTTCTGTTATACTTGTCTCCTCCATACCATTGTCGTGACTCAGCTAGTATATTGTAACAGTCACCTAGCCGACCCCTGTGTGCAGTTGGTCCCTTCAAATCCATCCTTCATGCTGCTCACACACAATGATCTCTCTGAAGCATAGATCTTAAAACCTTCCATGGCATTTCATCTCTTTTCAGCTCTATTGGTGATATTTATGGCATTCCATGACCTTGCTTCTGCCCACCTCTCCAGCATCATTTCATACCACTTTTCCTGCTCCAAACCTGATGGTCTAATGACTAAATTACTTGTGGTTCTCTGTCATGGTGTTTGCTTGCTTCTTAATCCAGCCTTCAAGACTCAGCTCAGTTTTTATCTCCTCTAAGTATCCTTTTTTGTCCTCTCAGCCTCTACTAAAAACTCCTCTGTGTGCTCACAGTAGTACCTGTGCACACCTCCATGTGCTTGTTACGTTAGGCATCATATAGCCATGAAATGTCTGAATATTTGTGAGGCCCAATTTCTCCAGGGTGTCTTAGTATTTTCTAGCTCATGGCTGATGCACAGTTAATGTTTCTTGAACTGAGTTCAGGATATTCAGGGAAAGTAGTCCAGCACACAGAAATGTGGGCTTTGAACCACAATCGCTTACTGAGAGATTTAGGAATTATTTGTGTAAGGTGATAGTTGACCATTTGTGACTGGTGATTGGAAGAGAGAAAAGGTAAGGCCAGTATGCATAACCTTTATTATAGCTTTTTAATTTATTTTTTTTCCAGAGACAGGGTTTCACTGTGTCCTCCAGGCTGGAGTGCAGTGACATGATCATGGCAACTTCAAATTCCTAGGCTTAAGCAAGAACCTCCCACCTCAGCTTCCAGAGTAGCTGGGACTATAGGTCCACACCACCACACCTACCTAAGTAAAAAATTTTTTTGGCCGGGCGTGGTGGCTCACGCCTATAATCCCAGCACTTTGGGAGGCTGAGGCAGGCAGATCATGAGGTCAAGAGATCAAGACCATCCTGACTAACATGGTGAAACCCCATCTCTACTAAAAATACAAAAATTAGCTGGGTGTAGTGGCGTGTAAGTTCCAGCTACTCTGGAGGCTGAGGTGGGAGAATCGCTTGAACCCAGGAGGCAGAGGTTGCAGTGAGCCGAGATTGCACCACTGCACTCCAGTCTGGTGGCAGAGTGAGACTATGTCTCACTATGTTGCCCAAGCTGGTCTTAAACTCTTGGCTTTAAGTGATCCTCCTGCTTTGGCCTCCCAGAGTGCTGAGATTACAGGCATGAACCACTGTGCCCAGGCTTTATAGTTGTTGTGTAGCATTTTTACCCTAAAAAGTAGTAAGTTTCTAGAGGACAGACACCTTGTATTGTTTGTCTTGGTATTTATTTTTCACAGTGCTCAATCTAATGCCCTGGACAAAGTGGGTATTCAATATGTGTTTGGACTAAGTAGCAACATATGACTAGAATTCAGTAGAAAGGAGAAGCTGTTCTCTTTCTTGGATTTCTGAGCTCTGTAACTTCACACTTCAGGGGCCCATTTACCTCTTTAATTCCCTACATGCAAAAGGAGTATGAATGCACCAGATGATAGATTGAACCTGACCTCTTAATGTTTTATGTGATGTAACTACGTGCCACATCGGTCCTTATATGCCTTCATTTTTTTATAGGCTATAAAACCAAAATTATTTCAAGAGGAATATTTGACCATTTTCATCCTTCTTTTAAAATGAATTGGGGTTACCAAAAGTAGCCTGATGCAGTTGAATAAAATTAGGTGTATTTTAAAACCTCTAAACAAAAAGCTACAGATTTAGTAATCTGTAGTTGTATCTACATATGTCTGAAAACCGTTGAATCTTCTTTTGGTTGCCCTGGTGACTATTTCACTGGAGTGGTATAGCAAGAAAGCCTATGTCTGTGGAGTCCAAACAGTAGCTACTATCCATATATGGCTATTTAAATAGAAATTAATTAAAATGAAATAAAATTTAAAATTCAGTTCTTCAGTCACAGTAGCCACATATGGCTGGTGGCTGCCATCCTGGACAGCACAGATATAGAACATTTTCATCACTGCAGAAAGTTAGATTGGATAGCAGTGTACTAGGTCATTCCTAAGGATCCTTCTGCATCTGACATTATCTTTCTACATGGAAACCTGCTTACAGGGAACTTCTGAGATTTCTCAACATTCTTTGACTGCGTTTTGAATTTTTTTTTTTTTTTTTTGAGACGGAGTCTCGCTGTCTCGCCCAGACTGGAGTGCAGTGGCGCACAGTCTCTGCTCACTGTAAGCTCTGCCTCCCGGGTCGACACCATTCTCCTGCCTTAGTCTCCCGAGCAGCTGGGACTACAGGCGCCCGCTGCCACGCCCAGCTAATTTTTTGTATTTTTTTTTTTATTAGAGACGGGGTTTCACCATGTTTAGCCAGGATGGTCTTGATCTCCTGATCTTGTTATCCGCCCGCCTTGGCCTCCCAAAGTGCTGGGATTACAGGCGTAAGCCACTGTGCCCGGCCTGAATTTTTTTAAATTGGATATTACTTCAAATAATTGAGTTGTTGAGTAGAACTTGTCCATTTTTTAAAAACATCTTTTCATTGTAATAGCATTTGTTTTAACTACTAATGTATTAGCATTTTTGTTCTTTCTCCAAAGAGTGCGCTTCCACAGAGTGTCCTCAAGCCTTTTAGGAAAATTAGTTTTGTTTCATCCTTAATAAGAGTGAAGTTCAGACTATAATATTATTATTTCATACTGGATAATTTAATAATTAAATTAATAATTAAGCACTATAATATGTATGTATGTATGTTACTTGATTTGCATGGCACATTTATAATGCTGTGAGTGTGCTAAGCTGTCATTGAACTACCTTAAAAATTACTTAAGTCTGGGCTTGGTGGTTCGTGCTTGTAATTCTAGCACTTTGGGAGGCTGATGTGGGATGATCGCTTGAACCCAGGAGTGCAAGACCAGCCGGGGCAAGATGGTGAGACCCCATCGCTACAAAATTTTTAAAAAAAATTAGCTGGGTGTGGTAGCATACATCTGTAGTCCCAGCTACTTGGGAGGCCAAGGCAGGAGGATCCCTTGAGCCCAGGAGTTCGAGGCAGCAGTGAACTATGATCGCACCAGTGCACTCCAGCCTGGGTGACAAAAGTGAGACCCCCATCTCTTAAAAAAATATATTACTTAAAAATAAGTATTTTTCAAAGTACTTCTTAGAGTTCAAAAAAACCTGCTAATTATTTAAAAGTATAAACTATAAAAAAAGATTGAAGTTATTGCTCACCTGTGTTTCTTGGACAGATTACATCCATTTTACTTCTAGGGCTAGAAAACTTACATCACCATTAGCTGTTTCTCTGAAATTTTGTCATGTTGAGTTTGATTGCCTGTCTATAAAGATGGATAATAGTGTGGTATTGAAAGTATTGAAAGTATCCATTGGCTTGAACATAATAGCAATGTGGTTTGGTGGTGTTTACAAAAGTGATTGATGGATATGGCCTCGTAGTCATACAGTAATAGAAGTGAGAGATAGGAAAGACCTATCAGAGTGTCTTGTGCCAGTGTGGGTTTATTTCCAGTGTGGAATAATCATTTACCATAATAGTACTGAGAAGTAAATTCTTTGGAGGCATAGGATAATGAGGGTATATTTTTATGTTTGGTCTTTTCTAAGGTAAGAATTCTGCTGTTTATTATTAGCGTGAAAATAGATAATGGTTGTGTGATAAATACTGTTTAAAGAAGAGCTTCCTTCATGTTTTATAAACCTACACAATTCTGTTCTTCGTGTTTAATGAAGTTTGTGTAGGAAAATAGTGTGACTGTTTTTGATTAGAGGCATATTTTGTTTCAAGAATTAGATGAAGATATTCTTCCTAAACTGATTGTGTTCCCAGACTAGTTGTTAATTATTTGGAATTAGGAGTGATGATGGTGAAATTTCCACCACATCCAGAAAGCCTGTGAATTTTAAGCCTCTGATGGCTTGTTTTCTGAAGTGAAAAACTAATGCAGAGTTCTGTCATTAGAAAAACACCAGTGCTTAGGAGAGATTGGAAGTAGGTTTGTGGTGAGGATTGGCAGGAGGACTCTTTCTCCCTTCATTCCTCCTCCTTTTTCCCACACTAGCTGATAAGAGCTGGGCCTAGGAGTGGAGACTAAGAATGAAAGGAGATTTCATCGCTTAGCACTTCTTTTCCTCTTTTCCCCCTTCTGCTGGCAATCCTTGATGGGGAGGAATCAAAGTGTATAGCAGCCCGATTATTTGATATTAAGCAACTGTTAAATTAATATAAGGACAACCTCTGGTTATTTCCAGTGTGAATTACGGGATACTTTAAAAACTCGGTATATCTCATTTATCTATCATTAGGGCAAATAATTTCAAATGCTTATAATGAGCTGTGATTGTTATCAGCATTTCCCAGATTTGAGTCATAAACATTTTGAAAATTCATAGGGAGACTCTTAATAGCTGTTTGAAGAGGAAAACCAAATCAAACCAAAAGAAAGTAGAGGGACAAGGTGATCCTCAGCACAGCCCTTTGTATGTGTCACCACAGCTGACTCCTGGACTCAGCCTTTTACGTCACCTTGCCCTCTGCTACCACATTGATTTTGTACCTCTCCATGTACAGTTTTATTTAGGTCTATCAACTAGTTAGCTGCTAATTGGTGAAATACGCCTTCTTAAATATGAACATGTTAGCCTGGCTATTTCCTGAAAACCAATTGGAGTTTATTAAAAATGGAGTTTTTATTGAAGCCATAATTGTCATGGGCGATACACATGAGAGATCACCCTGTGGCTGGCCTGTCAGACTTTCATGAGCCTTCAGAAATTAAGGGGAATGAGTGAGTTTGTTTTCTTGTAAGCTGTCACATTCTTCTCTTCAAAGTGTCAGCCCGAGTCGTGCACAGATAAATGTTAGAAACTTTCACCTTCTCCAGTTGATTTTTTTACCCTTACATAATTTAGTAGTATGATTGTTTTTCCGCTAACATTTAATTTTTTTGGACTTTTAATTTTTGAAATGTAAGCCTGTGTTTTAGACTTGGGAAAACTTAGAGGTAGTTCCAGTATAGAAAAGTTAACCTATAGACAGTTTGATCAACTTACACAAAACAAAACTATAATATTTTTGCTAAGTAACAGAGATTCTGAAAGGTGATGGAGAGGAGGAGGATGAGCTTTGTAAAATCAGTTAACCCAGATAGAAAGTGTCAGTTAATTTAACATATTTTTATTGACAGTGTTGCATATGAACACCTCTGTTGTAGGAATGGTGAATCAATCATAAATCTTGTCTTAAAGGAGCTTCTAGTAGGAGCTAGAAGGCACATTCATAAATAACAACAGAAAGCATAAAGTCTTAAGTGTCTTCTGAAAAAAAGTACAAATAAATTACAAGAGGGAGAATTACTTTTTAGCTGGAGAGTAAATTTGGATAGACTTGAAGCAGGCTATTGTTTGAGCGAGATCAAAAGGTTGGATAAGTTTTGGAGTTAAGGAGGGAAGATATTCCAGGATTGTATCTGTAGCAGCACAAACAGATGCTATAGAAGAATGAATTTATGAATTTCCTAGTATGTAGGCTACACAGAAGGTAGAGTTTGTGTGTGTGTGTGTGTGTGAGAGAGAGAGAGAGAGATACATGCTGAATGAGACTAGATAAGAATCTAGGGTAAGAGAACTTGACTGTTAGTTCGAGGGATTTGTTCTGTATTGAAAAGACAGCAGAAAGCCATTGAAAGCTTTGAAATGGAGCAGAAACACATCAGAGTCTACTTGGGCAGAAACTGAAGGTGGTCTATCAGCAGGGCAACAGTTAAATTATTGTAGTAATCTTGATGAGACTGGATGAGGGGCTGAGGGTGGTTTAGTAGTGATTAAGATGAGGTAATAAATATGTGAGATCCTGCTGAATCAATCAATATAGGACTTGGCAGTTAATTGATATGGGGGTGATAAAAGAAGAAAGAGGCTCTAGAAAGTTTGTGAATTACTGGCCCATTCGATATTAATACTTTGTATATGGAGCTTTAGAATTCACAAAACACTGTTATATCTGAGAGCTTTCATAACTCTGTAAGTTAAAGTTATAGAATTATCCTTACTATGGATGAGGAAATAAAGAATTTAGGGATTTTTCTATGGTTAATATGAGAGTAAATGCAGATCTAGGCCTATAACTAGTCTTCCACTTTCTTGGCCGGTACTTCTTTTATAGCCTTCCTTGTGAACCTGGGAAGAAAAGCTCTGGCATCTCGTCCCAATATGTTTTTGTTTTTTGTTTTTGAGACAGAATCTTGCTCCGTCACCCAGGCTGGAGGCGCAGTGGCGTGATCTCGGCTCACTGCAACCTCTGCCTCCCCAGCTCAAGCGATTCTCATGCCTCAGCCACCCGAATAGCTGGGACTACAGGTGTGGGCCCCCATGCTCAGCTAGTTTTTGTATTTTTAGTAGAGATGGCCAGGCTGGTCTCGAACTCTTGACCTCAAGTGATCCATCTGCTTTGGCCTCCCAAAGTGTTGGGATTATAGATGTGAGCCACCATCCCCAGCCACCACTAAGTTTTTGAATGTGGGCAAATTGCTTATTTCTTGGAGCTTTAGTCTCTCTAGATGCCCTTGTCGTTTCTATCTTGCAAGGACACTTTGAAGATAAAATGCAATGTTTTTGGTTTTATCAACTCTTTATTCAGCAAATAACGAGCACTAAATACGATGCTTAGTACTGGGGGTCACAGGATGTTTAAATTTTTTTGTGTTTCACAGATTAGAGGACAGAAAATACAGATAAATAATTGTAGTAACCACAGTAAGTGTTCTAATACAAGTATGTACTTTTGGCTCTAGAGTCACAGAGTAAGGAGCAGTCAGGCAATCAGTGAAGGCTTCCCAGGGAGATGTGAACTAAGTCCTGAAGTGTAATTTGTGGTTTAATGGTAATAAAATGTTAAACAAGGCAGAGAGTAAAATAATGCATCATCATCATAATACTAGCTGTTATTTGTTGAAAAGCTTATAATTCTGACCACATCTCTGCAAGATATTTTCATTTCATAAGTAAGAAAATAGGTTCAAAAGGTTGTGATTTGATCATAGTATATAGTGAAGTCAGTATGGTACATTAGGGAGGTGCAAATAGTTAAGTATCACTGGAGAGTAGCAAACAAGTGACAGAAAGGATAAAGATAAAACTGAAAAAGGGGCTCAAGTATACTATATTGTAGATATTAAAAAATAAAAATAATAAAACTAGTGGTTTCATGATAGACAGGGGAGACTGTTTTAACATATATGAGAGACAAAGGATTAATACCTAGTAAAATATGCCTAATTAAACATTGGTTACTGTGTGGACCAAGATGTTTTCACTGATCAATTCTCTCAAACATTTAAGGAAGATGTAATACTAAGTTCACAGAAACTCAAAGAAGAGAGGAGGCGGGAGCACTTTCCAACTCATTTATAAAGCCATATATATACCTCTGATAATAGTATGTGACAAAGATTTTATAAAATATTAGCAAATGAAATCCAGAAATATGGAAAAAGGATAATACATCATTACTAAGCAGAGTTTATCTCAGAAATGCAGGATTGGATTTATATTTTGAAAGCTGTGTGATTATTGTGATAGATGCAGAATAAGCACTTGACAAAATTTAGTAACCATTCAGAGTATAAAACTATTAGCAGGCCGGGAGTGATGGCTCATGCCTGTAATCTTAACACTCCAGGAGGCCGAGGCGGGCAGATCACCTGAGGTTAGGAGTTCGAGACCAGCCTAGCCAACATAGTAAAACTTCATCTCTACTAAAACTACAAAAATTAGCTGGGTGTGGTAGCATGCACCTGTAGTCCCAGCTACTCGGGAGGCTGAGGCAGGAAAATTGCTTGAACCTGGGAGGCAGAGGTTGCAGTGAGCTGAGATTACGCTACTGCACTCCAGCCTAGGCAACAAAGCAACTGTCTCCAGAAAACAACAACAACAACAAAAAAACTGTTAACAACTATGTCCTCAATCTGATAAAGAGTACATTGTACTAGAAATCCTAGCCAATGCAGTAAGGCAAGAAAAAGAAGTAAAATGTTTGAAAATCAGAAAGGAAGAAGTAAAACTGTTTCTATTTGTAGTTGACAGTGTTTGTTTATG
Organism: Mandrillus leucophaeus; assembly: GCF_000951045.1. Taxonomy (NCBI): domain Eukaryota; kingdom Metazoa; phylum Chordata; class Mammalia; order Primates; family Cercopithecidae; genus Mandrillus; species Mandrillus leucophaeus. Next base: position 3,290,055 of record NW_012104120.1, on the reverse strand, counting down.
CAGAAAAACCCAAGGAACCTAGAAAATAACTATTAGAACTAATTTATTTAGCAAGACATAAGGTCAGTAAACAAAAATCATTATATTTTTATATACCCGCAGTAAATGAAATTTTAAAAATTTCATTAAAAATAGCACTAAAACCCATAAAATACTTAGAAATAAATTTAACAAAAAATGTGTAAGACCAGTATCTTGAAGACCATAAAACATTGCTGAGAGAAATTGAAGAAAACTTGAATAAAAGAATATCTGCCATGCTCTTGGACCGGATGACTCAGTGTGGTTAAGATGTCAGTTCTCCACTGGGTGCAGTGGCTCACGCTTGTAATCCCAGCACTTTGGGAGGCTGTGGTGGGTGGATCACTTGAGGACAGGAGTTCAAGACCAGCCTGGCTAACATGGTGAAACCCCATCTCTACTAAAACTACAAAAAAAATTAGCCAGACATGGTTGTGGGCACCTGTAATCCCAGCTAGTCAGGAGGCTGAGGCAGGGGAATCACTCGAACCCAGGAGGCGGAGGTTGCGGTGAGCCGAGATCACACCATTGCAGTTCAGCCTGGGCAACAAGAGTGAAATTCCATCTTAAAAAAAAAAAAAAAAAAGATATCAGTTTTCCCTATATGCAGTTCCAATCATAATACCAAGCTGGCATTTTGTAGAAAATGCAAAGCTGTTTCCTACAATTTATATGGAAACACAAAGGACTCTTATTTACAAAAAAAATTGTAAATAAGAAGGGCAGAGTTTACAGACTTACATGAATTGCTTTGAATACTTACGATAAGACTAAAGTAACCAACACAGTATGTGTAGTGAGTTGAATAGTGTCCCCCAAAATTAGTGTCAACCTGGACTCTCAGGATGTGGCTTTATTTGGAAATAGTCTTTGCAGATGTAACTGGTTAAGATGAGGCCACACTGGATTATGGTGTACCCTAAATCAATGACTGGTGTCCTTATGAGAGAAGGAAAGGACACAGAGACAAAGACACTGAGGGAAAACACTTATATGATGATGGAGTTAGAGATTGGAGTGATGTATCTGAATGCCAAGGAACCCCAAGAATTGCTAGAAGCCACCAGAAGCTAGGAAGAGGCCAGGAAGAGCCTTAGAGCCTTCAGGGGGAGCGTGATATTACCAACAACTTGGTTTCAGATTTCTAGTCTCCAGAACTGTGGGATAATACATTTTTGTTGTTTTAAGCCACCTGGTTTGTGGTTCTTTGTCACAGCAGCTCAAGGAAATGAAATGAATACAGTGCGATACTGACATAACAGTCAAATTGATCAGTGGAACCAAGTAGTACACCCAGAAACAGACCCATGTTTATACAGGCATTTGATTTTCAACAAAAGTGCCAAAGCAATACAAGGGAAAAGAAGTGTCTTTTCAACAAATGGTGTTGGCAAAACTGGATTTCCATGTGGGCTTAAAAAAAAAAATCGCCCCTTCCCACATACTATACATAGAAAATAATTCTGAATTCTAACTGAAAAAGCAAAAACTATAAGCTTCTAGAGGAAAACATCTTTGTAGCTCAGGAGTTGACAAAGATTTCCTAGGACATCTTTATAAATACTTGTGACGGAAGTACAAGTATTTACGAGTTTTTAAAACTCATAAGGACGGAAGGACAAGTATTTGGAAAATAGGCAAGCTAAAGACAGGGATGCCAGGCGCAGTGGCTCATGCCTGTTATCCCAGCACTTTGAGAGGCCAGAGCAGATTGATCGCTGGAGTCCAGGAGTTCAAGACCAGCCGGGGCAACATAGGGAGACCTTGTCTCTACAAAAAAAAAAAAAACTTTAATTAGCTGGACATGGTGGCACATGCCTGAGGTCCCAGCTACGTGGGAGGCTGAGGTGGAAGGATCACTTGAAGGCCAGGTGTGGTGGCTTACACCTATAATCTCAGCACTTTGGGAGGCTGAGGCAGATGCATTGCTTGAGCCCGTGAGTTCAGTACCAGCCTGGGCAGCAATGGTCTCTATTAAAAATCCAAAAATTAGGCATGGTGGCACACACCTGTAGTCCCAGCTACTCGGGAGGCTGAGGATGGGAGGATTGATACCCAGGAGGTCAAGACTGCAGGGAGATGTGATTGCATCACTACACTCCAGCTTTGGCAACACAGTGAGACCCTGTCTCAGATAAATAAATAGAAATAAATAAATTTTAAAAGACAGGGAGAAAATTTGCAAAATGTTTATCTGACAAGGGACATATATCCCGAATATATAAAGAACTACAATTGAAAAATTAAAAAGACAACCAACCTCATTAGAGAATGAGCAAGAATTTAAAAGGCATTTCCCAAAGGAAGGTATACAAATTGCCAATAAGCACATTAAAAAATGCTTGATATTGTTTGTCACTGGAGAAATGCCAGTTATAACTAGAATAAGATATTAGCCTGCAGGCGCTAGAAAGGCTGAAATTTAAAAGACCAAATGTAGGTAGCGATATGGAGCAGTTGCAACTCTCATGCTTTGTTGTTGGGAGTTTAAAATGTGCTACAGTGTTGGAAAAAGGTCTGGCTCTTTTTTAGAAAACTGAACATATACTTACCCTATTACCCATTAATTTCATTCCTTTCTATACCTACCTATGAGATACAAAAGTATATACACACAAAAAGATTTATAGAATAATATATACACACAAAAAGATTTGTAGAAGAATGTTTATAGCGGCTTTACTTACAATAGCCAAAACCTGGAAACAGCCCAGGTGTCTATCAACAAGAGAATGAATAAACAAATTGTGTTGTATTCATACCATAAAATAATTTTTGTATTTTTAGTAAAGATGGGGTTTCACCGTCTTGCCCAGGCTGATCTTGAACTCCTGGCCTCAAGTGATCCACTTGCCTCAGCCTCCCAAAGTGCTGGGATGACAGGCAAGAGCCTGTAATACTGAAGGTGGGTGATGGATATAGGGAGGTTCGTTACCCTATTTTATTTTTGTATATGTCTGAAATGGTCCTTTAAAAAAAATTTCCTGGCCAGGCATGGTGGCTCACACCTGTAATCCCAGCACTCTGGGAGGCTGAGGTGGGTGGATCACCTATGTTTCTAATATTAACATAATCAATATTTATACCTATGTTTCTTTTTCAGAGCTCTCACATAGGTGCATTTATCAGTTGAAATTATGTTGCTCAAACAATTTAGTATTTTTTCTCACCAAATATGACAAAAGGGCATTTTTTTACATCACTAAAGGCAAAATGTTTTTTAAAATGTCATTTATTTTCAATGAAGAAAATTAATGTAAATAAAAGAAAAGAAATATTACCCATATACCCACTGCCAAGATATCCTCTTCTCAGATATAAACAGATGCATATTTCCTCCCCAGACTTCTTCTGAGAACTTAGGTGTGTGTGCATATAAACACACAGTTTTGTGTTATATCAATTTTTAAAATATTATATTTTTCTACAACTTGTTTTTGCCTTAAGAGAAAGCCTAAAAAGTCTTTCCATATTATACAATGATAAATGCTACACAGTATTCCAAAGTAGAGAAAAATTTTTGTAATTATTCCCCATTGAGAACCATATATATATATATGAGGACCACGGGATTATGAGGATATTTCCTCTTCGCTATTTAGGTTTTGGAGTGGTGTACTTCTTATTGAAAAATTGTCTATTAATTAAAATTTCATGTTCTAGACTTTTCATATAGATTTTGATTTTTTTTATTAAAGAGGATTGTTAGTAACTTTTCACAGTTTTATTGGGATCTAACTAGGTTTAGACCAATAGAGAAAACTGAGCAGCTTGTGGTATTTCTTATATTCATTGATTTGTGATTGATTACTTTTTTTTTTTCCGAGACAAAGTCTCACTCTGTTACCCAGACTAGAGTGCATTGGCGTGATCTCGGCTCATTGCAACCTCTGCTCCCCAGGTTCAGGCAATTCTCCTGCCTCAGCCTCCCAAGTAACTGGGACCACAGGCATGTACCACCACACCTGGCTAGAAAAATTTTTTGCATTTTTAGTAAAGATAGGGTTTCACTGTGTTAGCCAGGATGGTCTCCATCTCCTGATCTTGTGCTCTGCCTGCCTCGGCCTCCCAAAATGCTGAGATTATAGGCATGAGCCACCACACCCGGCCTAATTACTTTTTTAAAGCTGTTTGCTCTGAACTGTTTGAAAAAGATCTATGGAAATATTTTCTTTTATTGAAATGACACTGGTCTTCTCATTTTATGAGCTACAGATTTCACTTATTAATTCAAAGTTCAGTAGTCAATATTTAATATTTTCCATAGGTCAGGTATGGTACTTAGTCATATGTAAATATGTCTTTCATAAATATTAGAGCATATTTCACAGATGTATGTAGTTAATCAGATATTCAAAGAAAGAAGAAATAGGTAAACATCTCTTTTCTATTTGTATATTTGTAGATATTTAAATAATTTATAATGTTTTGGTGTTTGGCAGATTTAGTTCCTTTATTTTAGTAGCTTGTTTCTATTTGTGGAGAGAAGGAAAAAAATAGCGTCTCCACAGTCACTATGATATGGTTGCAGTTATTACTGCCCTCCTAGGTTAGGGCTGACGTTTTGGGGGTCATGGGGAGAGGATAGGGCTTTGTACCATGAGATTCACAATGTCAGTGACCACATCTGTTACTGTTTACTCTGTCATCTTCTGGCACAATTCCTGACACATAATAGTTCCTCAGGTATTTGTTTATCAGCCAGTCGAATGAACAGATCTATAAGGAGAGGAGATAGGCAAAATAGCAGTATAATTTTGAAATTCATTGTATCAATTCTGACTGAAATATATATATTATGTATATATAGCCAATTTCTGAGACTAGAATAAAAAGTTGCTACACACACGGGCACACGCACAGATCAAAACACTCGCTGTATATAATTATCTATGCAGACTATCCAGTAGAGGGCAGGGTTTTACTTGTGGGAGAATTTAATACAGCTTTCTTTTTTACCATCATGTAAATGCTTACCTCCCTTATAATCATCATTATCATCATAATAAGTAATATATGTTTATTTTTCTTTAATTGTTATAGAATATTTGACTGTTGCTTTTAGAATATGGCTGTTGCTTTTCTTGAAGTTAAGAAGTGATGTACATCTTAAATAACTTTTCCCTACTTGCATCCCAGTTTGCATTATACAGGTTATAAGGTCATGGTGATATTTTAGATTATGCATTCCATCTCAAACAGTAGTTGAGCCGCTTATGTTCTTAAATGACATTTTTTAGGTTCCCTTTTTGTGTTTCCAAAGCAGCATTAGACATAGGTCTGGAGTGTTGACAGTTGTGAAGAAGTACAGTGCAATAATGCTTCATCAGATAAATAAGCGATATTGTAAAGTTTGTCAGCAGAGCACCGCAGCAGCCACTCGTGTCAGTTTTAAAAGACAAAGATGGGTACCCAAAGGAGACATGTCAGCCTGTTAAGACACTTAAGGTTTAATATCTTTAGGTTTAACATGGTTGACTAGTCACTTCTCTCTGTCCTTCCCACTAATTACAGTGAAAAACAAGGGACCTTGTGTGTAAAACAAACATAGGACTCTGAAAGGTAGAAGGCCACTGACCAGCAGGGACTGTGGTACTGTCATGGCACCAAAGTGGTATCAGTAAAGACCTGGTGGGGAGCTTGAACTCTCACCCCAACCCAGCACTATCAAGGTACCTCTCTCACTTTCCACTTTGGGTACTAAAGGCTGACTGGGGAACATGAATTTTTACCCTCAATTGCTAGTAATGAAGTAGCTATCCCATTCCCCTGCTGGCACAGTATCACAGAAGGCCTGCTGTGGCTGAAGATTTAAATAAGATCCAAAGATTTATAATACCCCAAATATCCAAATTTCAATAAAAGTCACTCATAACCAGAAAAGAATCAGGAAAATCTCAACTGAAATGAAAAATGAACCTCAATAGACACCAACCCCAAGAGAATACAGATGTGAATTGTCTGACAATGATTTTAAAGTAGCCCTCACAAGAAGGCTGAGCTATTAAAAACATACTTGAAACAAATGAAAAAATACAAAGTCCCAGCAAAGGAAAAAAAAAAAAAACTATCAAGAGAAACCAAATGGAAATTTTAGAACTGAAAAATGTAATAACTGATTTTTTAAAATGGAATAGACAGGTTTAATGGAGAATGGGGATGGTAGAGGAAAGAATCAATGAACTTGGAAGAAATTAAGAGAAATTACTCATTCTGAACAGCAGTGAGAAAATGGATGAAAAACAAAACCCAGAGTTTAGCTATAACATTTGTGTCATCATATGAACAGAAAGAGAGGGGAAAGAGGGTGGGACTGAAACAATATTCAAAGAAATAATGGCTGAAAACTTCCAAAATTTGAGAAAAGTCATAAATCTACAGATTCAAGAAGCTGACCGAACCTTAAGTAGGATAAACCCAAAGAAATTCATACCAAGACATACTATAATCACATTTCTTAAAACCAAAGGCAAAGAAAAAATCTTGAAAGCAGCAAGAGAAATGACACAATGCCTATACAGAAAAACAGTTTGAATGACAATAGATCTCTTATCAGCAAACATGGAGACCAGAAAAAAGTGGCACACAATTTTGAGGACTAAGGAAATAATTGTCATCCCAGAATTCTATATCCAATTAAGATATTCTTCAGAAAGGAAGAGGAAACCACGATGCTCTCAAGTGAAGGAAAAGAGAACTTATCATCAGCGGACCTACTGTGAAATAATGTCTAAAGAAATTTCCTGAAACAGAAAAGAAATTATACAAGAAAGGAATTATGGAACATCAGGAAAGAAGAAAGAACAACAGAGTAAAAATATAGTAAATATAATAGACTTTTAAAAAAACTTTTTTGAATGTTGTAAATTATGTTTGACTTTTCACTGTTTTCAAATATTGTAAAACAGTCTAGTGTAGTTATCAATGTATGTAGAGAAAATATTGAAGATATTTACATTATAAATGGGGAAGGGTAAAGGAAGGTAAAGTCTACACTTCACTGGAACTGGTGAAATATTGACACCAGTAAATGTTGATAAGCTGTATGTAATGCAGTTCTTCAGCAGCTACTTTAGAAGAACATCTATTCAAAGAGATGCAGTCAGAAACATTTTAGATAAACAAAAATGGAATTTTAAACTATGTTCAAGTAACCCATAAGGAGGAGGGGAAAAGAAAACAGATAAAATAAATAAAATGAAATAACAGATTTAAGTTTCAACATATCAAAGACTACATTAAACATAAATGACCTAAATTCATCTGTTGAAAGACAGATTTGCAGAGTGAATTTTAAAAATGACATACTGTGCTGTGTACAGGAAGTAATTTCAGACAACAGTATAGGTAGGTCGAGAGTAAAGGTAACTTTATTTATAATAGTACAAAACTGAAAACAACCAAAGTGCCTCTCAGTAGATGAAACTGCTAAACAAACTGTTATATTCATACCATGGAATTCTACTTAATAATGAGGAGGAGTGAACTATTGATACTTGCAATAACTTGAATGGCTTTTAAGGGCGTTAAGCCGTGTAAAAAAAAATCAACTTCAAAGGACTCGTACGTTTCCATTTAGGTAACATGGCAAAATTTTTGAGCTGGAAAACAAACTAATGGGTGTTAGGTGTTAGGAATAGTGAGAGGAAGGAAGCTGAGTGTGACTATAAATGGGTAGCATGAGATCTTTATTGTGAAATGGTTCTGCATCTTAGTTTTGGTGGTGATTACACACATGTACGTGTGATAAAATGGCATAGAATGATACACATTGTACTGGTATTCCTGGTTTTTAGTATGTTATAGTAATGTAAAATGTAACCATTGAGAGAAACTGGGTGAGAGGTAATATTTTTGTAACATCCTGTGAAACCATAATTATTTCAGAATAAATAGTTTTAAAAAGCAAAAAGGCCTGTATTCCTAGCTGCTCAGGATGCTGAGGCAGGAAGAGATTTTTTGAGTCCAGGAGTTCAAAGTTACAGTGAGCTATAGTCATTCCACAGCACTCCAGCCTGGGCAGACCCTGTTTCTATTTAAAAAAAAAAAAAAAAAAAAAAAAAGATAAATTATAAACGGGAAGAGTTTGAATATTTTAAACAAATCCATTAATGTATTTGTATTTTATACATTTTCAGGTGTAGAGAAGCCAGTATCTTTAGTGTGTACCTCTAAAATAGTAGAATGTCATCTATGAATGTATAATTTTTTTAAAATTTAGTTTTCTTATTTTTAACAGAGTTAAGGAGGCAGATTATAAAGAGGCAGTCATTTGACTACTTACTCTAAACTCTTTTTAAAACAAGTCCCCCTTTAGAAGATTAGGATTTAGCTCTTATTCTCACTTTCTCCACCTCCATAAATGCAAACCTCATTTCTACTTCCCCATTTTCTTACTATGGTTTTCATATTCATTTCAATTACATCAGTAGTCTGTTTTTTCAGTTGGATAGTATAAACACTAGTCATACATGGGCTGTGATTGCTTTTCCTCTCTTGCAAAACTTTTTGTTTTCTCCAGAATTAATAATTGTCTTTTGTTTACTTAATTTTCTATATGCTTATGATTAATTGAATTTCAAATTCTCTGAATTACAAATATCCTTCTGTTCATTCTGAATATGTTTACTCATCTTAATTTTAAAAGAGAAGTAAACATAGTTTGGGTTTTAGAGTTTTGGTATAACGAAAATTCTTAGTGTTAGAATTTACTGGCAAAATCAGAGCAAATAATCTTTGTTACTTTTTCTGTTTATACACATACCCTGTCCAGCTGCAGCTAAACAAATGGTTTTACCTTTATTTCTGCTTAGTTCCTGATTTTTGTCAAAAGTCTGTTTCTTCATCGATTCCAAACATTGGTCACATAGGGAAGTAGGAAGAGCTGTGGCATAAAGACCGGAACACTTAGGTTCTTGTTCTGATTTAGTTTTAATTGACCTCAATGTAGGATGATCAGGTAACCTCCTTGGCCTCAGTTTTCTCTCCAGTAGTGACAAGATCAGACTAGATTATAACTGAGGCCTCTTGTAGTTAAAATGTGATTTCAAGTAGATAAAGTATTTACTTCAGTCCAGACTATATATGTAGTATCTCTAAATTAAGAATGTTGTCATTTCCAGTACTTTTAAAGAAATACCCTGATGTTTAGAAAGAAATTAGATTAAAAGGTGTTAAAGTGATGGGAAATTTTATAAAAGACAAAAATGGACCATGCATGGCATCTTTGTTGTGCTTCAAATTATGATATGGGAATGGTGGTTTTCACTTTCCGAGGGTGTCTAGAAAAGAGAAATTCTAAGACCATCAGAAACCTCATTGTTTGTTACCCAGTAGATTAGATTTGACCCACAGAGGATGCTCTGAAGTAATTAATGTGGCTTTTATGGAGATTTCTTCAATTATAGACCGTTGAAGCTAGATGGGTCCTTGGGGGCTTCTAAGAGAGTCCTTCGTGGTCTAGCAGTTTCTAGTTGATATAACCAAGGGCAGAATGTACTGTTTTCCATTTGCAAGTGTTTTTACTTTATTGTGAATGCTGTGTGAGGGATATTTGATATTTGGGATACTTAAAGTTTTTTCAGAGGGCATTAAGGTGAATTGCCTTAATGCCAAATATACATTTAGAAATAAATTTGTAAATTTATTTGTATACACCTGTTGATGTATTTTTACATGTGTTTGGTGATGCTGATAAGTGTGCCACTTTATGGGGTTCCATGAAAAGCAGATACGTGATTTAATTTCATGACAAACATATTCATCGGTTATTATATTTACTGGTTATTATTATTCACATAACTTATTTTATTGGTTTTCAGGTACTTGAAGAAGCAGAAGCTCAACATTTATATCAGTCCATTTTGCCTGATATGGTGAAAATTGCACTCTGTCTGCCAAATATTTGCACCCAGGTTAGTGGATGTAGCTTCCTCAGAAGCTTCCCTGAGACCGACAATTGAATTTCCCTTAAACTCGAATGGCCAAGGTCACAGATAGAGAGAGAGAGAGAGAGAAGAGAAGAGAAAGGAAACAGTTTTTGCCAAAGAGTATGGTAATTTTGCTGTATTAAGGAAAAGATTAGAGGGTAGAGAGTACTACAAAAGGACATTAAAAATGCAGCATTCCATTCCTCAGCTTCTGTTTACACTGTTGAAGCTTGTTTACTATGACTTTTTTCTCTCTTTGTTCAAATAACCTCTAACTTTAAAAAGCACTCATTATTTCAAAACATACTAATGGATTTGGAATAGTGTATTTTCAAAATGGCTTAATACTACCCACTCCTTCCTCACCCTCCCCCAAAGTAATGTATTCTCTAACAAATGAGTTAATGATACTTTCTTAACTTTTTTTTTTTTTGAGACAGAGCCTTGCTCTGTCACCCAGGCTGGAGTGCAGTGGCAAAATCTTGGCTCACTGCATCCTCCATCTCCCAGATTCAACCAATTCTCCTGCCTCAGGCACCCAAGTAGCTGGGATTACAGGCATGTGCCACCACACCTGGCTAAGGTTCCTTTTTTTGGAGTGCAGTGGCACAAATCCCAGGTTACTGTAACCACTGCCTCCTGGGTTCAAACAATTCTTGTGCCTCAACTTCCCAAGTAGCTGGGATTACAGGTGTGTGCCACCACACCTGGCTACTTTTTGTACTTTTAGTAGAGACGGTGTTTCACCATGTTTGCCAGGCTGGTCTTGAACTCCTGATCTCAGGTGATTCGTCTGCCTTGCCCTCCCAAAATGCTGGGATTACAGGTGTGAGCCACTGTGCCGGCCTTAACTTTTAAAAATAAAGAATCCTGTATTTTATTTTGTTTGGAGTACATTAATTTTATATTGCTACATAACAAATTATGTCAAAATTAATAGCTTAAAGCAATAAACATGTATTATCTCTCAGCTTCTGTTGACTTTGGGAGCAGATTAGCTGACTGAGTGGTTGTGGATCAGGGTTTCTCTTGTAGTTGCAGTGAGGATGTCAGCCAGGGCTTCAGTCATCTGAAGGCTTGCCTGGGGCTGAAGGACACACCTCTAAGTTGGCTTACTTACATAGCTGTTGGCAGAAGGCCCTGCTATTGGCCTCTCTATAGGCTGATTGATTGTCCCTATGATGTAATGGCTAACTTCCCCAGAGCAAGCAATCCAAGGGAGAGAGCAAGGAAGCTGCAGTGTCTTCTGTGACCCATTTTTCTCAAGGCACCTAGCATCCCTTCTGCTGTTTTAGTGTTCATTAGAAGCTAGCTGATACCCAAGGGGAGGAGTATTAGACTCCACCTCTTTTTTTTTTTTTTTTTTTTTTTTGAGACCAAGTTTCACCCTTGTCCCCCAGGCTGGAATGCAGCGGCATGATCTCAGCTCACTGCAACCTCTGCCTCCTGGGTTCAAGTGATTTTCCTGCCTGTCACCTGAGTAGGTGGGACTACAGGTGTGTGCCACTACACTCGGCTAATTTTTTGTATTTTTAGCAGAGACGGAGTTTCACCATTTTGGCCAGGCTGGTCTCGAACTCCTGACCTCATGTGATCCTCCCACCTCTGCCTCCCATAGTGCTGAAATTACAGGCATGAGCCACCGTGCCCAAGACTCCACCTCTTAAAGAGAGGAGCATCAAATAATTTGTGAACGTAATTTTCAAACCTCCACAGGGTTTGTTTTGTTCTTCATAATTTTATTCCTGTGTTTCTCACAGTGGTGCTTGAATTTGCCTTTGTCTTCTATTTCTAGGGCCAACGCCTCTTGCTGCATGGCTGCTAGCCAGGGTTCTGCTAGCATTTTACTCCGCAGGGGCCCTGTGGACATTTGGGTGGAACAATTTCTGAATGTGTATCATGGTCCCATCCATTGCAGTACGTCGTTAGGACACCCTAAACACCACAAATAGGGTCATTGGGGCAACCAGAAAACAACCCACACATGTCCAGATGCTTTCTTGGACTATACCATCTTCAATTGAGACCCATGAAATGTTTTCCAGTGTGATGTTTTCAATTTTATGTAACTTTAATTTCACCTCAGTAATGCATTGTGTCTGAAATAAGTTTTACTATTGGGCAGGGGAAATATATTTTAAAACATATCTTCTGCTTGTTTCTGTTGGAAGTTATTTGCTTGATCATATTCCATGTTAGTTCTTTTTCCTTTCTTTCCTTACTTAGTAAAATCTCTCACTACCTCCTAGGTATGCCTGTCTGTTACTTCCCCTGTGAAGCCTTCCCTGCCTCCCAGACAAGATTCATCCCTCCTGAAGCACTCAAATCATTGTTTTATAATTGTTATCATTATATATCTCTTACCACTGGATTATAGTCTCCTTAAAGAGAGATCCTCTTTGTGTCACTGGTTTGCATGGTGCTTAATTATATGCCTTTTGAATTCAATATGTAGTTCATAATCAATAGTAGATAGTAGGTAGCCTTTGGGAGTGGGCCATTTAATCCTCTTCTCTTCCCATCGTGCATATGAGAGTTTCCATATTTCATTTAATGAGAAATTTTTATTCAAAAGCATCTAACTTTGTAAGCTATAACAAGCCCCTTGGAACCAAAATCAGACCCCTGGGTCCTCAGCTTTTTGTCCTGGCTTCTCCCAGTGACTTTCTTCTCCATTAGCATATCAATGGGGAGAGCATCTTAATTCTGTGCTTTGCCCTCTATTGAAAAGTCAACCTCTGCTGTGAAAGTTAAGATTTTTATTTGAGATCAAAATACATCTTGTCGCAAGTTAAATTGTATATGTTGATATTTAATAATTTATCACATTGAAGTACTCTAGGCCAAATCTAAAAGGTAAATTTTAGATTTATCAAAAGAAAATTAAAGGAAACAAATTTGGTCAGGAACTTTTTGAAATATCTTGGTTCACAGTAACCAGCCTTTTATTTTGTTGAGCTGAGTGCTTGACAATAAGATTTACATCTCCTCATTTCTCCAAATAATGAGTTTTTAGGCATTTCCCCTCACCAGGAGAGCAGAAATCATTAACTCTATTTAAAATTATACTATTTGTTTATCTGGGAGACAAGAAATGTTTGTGTTTGAAGTCCATTAAGCCTGAAATATTTACCATTAATTTTTAAAATCATTTTTCTGAATAATTTGGTAAATGGTAGTTAAAAACTCATTTCTTACTAAAACCAAGCAACACTTTGCTTGAAGCCATTGATGCACTGTCACCTTTTCTACACTCGTTGCTTGGTTGTGAATAAATGCACAGGATGGAAAATGGAGATCAATATGAGCTCTCTATTTTTCTCAGAAATGGTGATTGCTAAGACCTGAAGGGGAGAGAATTTTGTATAACATAGTGAAAATAGATTCTTTGCCTTTTGCTTGTTTGTTTACCTTTGAATTTTTCCAAGAGAAATAGTTGAATTGCAAGTTTAATCTGTTCTTTTTTCTGGCAAACTCTTATTCTAGCAATGATGTGTACTTCTGTACTTAGAAAAGCATTCATTATTCAGCACTGCAGTTTTGGTTTGTCTTGCCTGCCCTTTCCTCAGGTTCATTCTGGGTGTCGACTCCTGAGGTATGATCGGGACAGTTTGCTCTAGGCATGCCAGTTTGAGATGAGTGCAGATACCCGAAACTCTTAGTTCTGTGTCTTACTGAAGGGGAGAAGGTAAATGCATCTCTAAATATTCTGTAGGAGCATTTTGAAACTTAACAGCTGAAGGATAAACTGGGAGTTGGTCTTTGATTTTATCATCATGTCTTTAAAAACATTTTAACATTTAAGATATGTTGACAAAAAGAGTCAAACTCTGTAAAATATTTGAAGAGATTTATTTTGAGCCAAATATGAGTAACCAGTGGCCTGTAACAGCCCCAGAGATCCTGAGAACATGTGCCCAAGATGGTCAGGCTATAGCTTGGCTTTATATATTTTAGGGAGACATAAGACATCAATCAATACATATAAGGGGAGCTTACAGGTCTTAGGTGGATTCAAAGATTTTCTGATTTGCCATTGGTTGGAAGAGTTATTATCTAAAGACCTGGAATCAATAGAAAGGAATATCTGGGTTAAGATAAGGATTTGTTGAGACCAAGATTTCATCATGTGGATGAAACCTCCAGGTAGTAGGCTTCGGAGCTTTTATCAGACCTAAAAAGGTACCAAACCCTTTCTTAATTCTCACCTGGAAAGGAATAGGGATTCTCTACAGAGTGTAGATTTTCCCAACAGACAGCTTTGCAGGGCTATTTCAAAATATGTCAAAGAAATATATTTTGGGGTAAAATACTTCAATTATTTCAAGATCTGCTAACTGTCATGTGATGCTATACTCGAGTCAGGCTGGAATTGTGTCTTATTACTATAAAAAATCTGTTTCATCAGTTTTAAGGCCTCTGTTTTAATGTTAATGCTGGTCACTTGTGCTGAATTCTAAAGTGAGGAGCATATAATGAGGCATGTCAGACCCACACTTCCTATCATGGTGTGGACTAGTGTTTCATATTAACTTTGGAATCCCCATGGTTGAGAGGAGGGGTTCATTCAGTCGGTTGGGGGACTTGGAATTTTATTTTTGGTTTACGAACTAAATGAAATCCACTGAACACAATACTCAGGTCGTGTGGATTATACTGACAATAAAAGGTAAGTGAATTTGGTGGTATAACTGGAAGACATTTTAGATATAAAAGATTTGAAGAAAAAGTGTCTTATATCTTCTTTGACTTGGAATATTTGATTATGTAAGAAATGTCTATCTTTTTACAACTTATACATGTTCGTATGGTGGTTTTTACATGTTCTATTAATCACTTTAATGAAGTTCGATTTGATTCTTATAAAGAAATTGTCAGTATGAAGTGTAATTTGGAATAAGAGGGTAAAACCTTCTTTGTTGAATTATCTTAGATCATTTTATTTAGAACTAAGAAAGTTTATTCTGGCCAATTTTTTTTTTTTTTTTTTTTTTTTGAGACAGAGTCTCGCTCTGTCACCCAGGCTGGAGTGCAGTGGCGCAATCTCGGCTCACTGCAAACTCCGTCTCCCAGGTTCACGCCATTCTCCTACCTCAACCTCGTGAGTAGCTGGGACTACAGGCGCCCACCACCACACCTGGCTAATTTTTTGTGTTTTTAGTAGAGATAGGGTTTCACCGTGTTAGCCAGGATGGTCTCGATCTCCTGACCTCATGATCTGTCCGCCTCGGCCTCCCAAAGTGCTGGGATTACGGGCGTGAGCCACCGCGCCTGGCCTGGGCAATGATTTTTAATATAAATAAGAACAAAATTTAGCTTAAGCAATGTTACATATTTTTGTTTCATCTTTTGTTTTAATTTTTCATTAAATGGGCAATGTGTTTTTATTTACTTGCTGAAGCAATCTTGTTTTTCACTAATAAGTAATGTTTTATATTTTCTTCACTACCATTATTATTGATTAGAAATCTGCAGTTTGTCAAGTAAGTACATTTTCTCAATCATCCCTGATAAACAGCCCTTGACTTTAACAATATTGCTGATTTAAGGATTCAAGAATGGCCTGAAATTATTTCTGCCTTAATTTAGCAAATGCAATTTGGTGGCTCTGCTTTCGAAATTGCTAAACTAATTATTGCTCTTCTTGTCTGTATTTTTTTCTTTCTTTTATCAGCCAATACCGCTCCTGAAACAGAAGATGAATCATTCCATCACAATGTCGCAGGAACAGATTGCCAGTCTTTTAGCTAATGCTTTCTTCTGCACATTTCCACGACGAAATGCTAAGATGAAATCGGAGTATTCTAGTTACCCAGACATTAACTTCAATCGGTATGTTTTCAGAAAACACCTCTTTAACAATGAAAAAGACAAAGGTGGAAGGAACTAATAATATTTTTTGAGTGAATTCCATAGGCCAAGCATTTTATATGCCGTTGTCTTATTTAATTTTTACAGTACTTAAGTGACATTTTCACCATTTTGCAGGCAAGGTGATTAAAGTTCATTGAGGTTAAAAGAACTTGATTGGGATCCAGGAGCTAGTAAGTCACAGAACTGAGATTTTATTTCAGGCCTGTCTTGCTTCAGGGCCCACGTTCTTTCTGTCCTCTCAGATGATTCCCCAGTTCCTGGACTCCACATGCCTCTTCAGTTTGATTATTCATGAGAACTTTTGTTGTGCTTATATTCCTTAATGCTGAAATACTGTGAAAGGTAGAGGAGAAATCCTCCTTTCTACAAAAGTCTTATAAAATGAGAGTATAAAGTCATGAGCTGTCTTATGAGACTTAAAAAATGCAATTGTTTTGATGAAAAATGAAAGGTGATTTTGACCATTTATAGACATGATTAATTTATCAGTGTGAAAAAGAAAAACAAAAGAATGTTCAAACTACTTGACTAAATTAATACAGTGTGAAGGTATTGATAAAGTTTTAGATTCCAGCCATTTTCCCAAGTAACTACTTTCTCTATCTTCTACACAAACAAAAATACTGTAAAGAATCTTCTTGGCAAACCAGTGTTTTTTCTTCCTTCCTACTCACTGCTCTCATATCCCCACCTCTGTTTCTTTCTTCACTTGAGAATTATCTTTATGGGACCCATGAATAGGATATATGAGTTTTCTTCCCTGATTTCAGTGTGAGACTTGAGAAATTGCTGTAATCTGTGCCCCTTTCCCAGCAGGCTGTGTGTAATGCCCTTCACTGCCCCTGGTCACCTAGAGCCTGCCTCTGAGGGTGGGGCAGTGTGCAGAGTAGGAGATAAAGTCATAGAGCGGACCCACAAACAAAACCCACTTTTGTTTGCCATACTGCTTTTGTCTCCAAAGTAGAATGATGCAGTAACACCACTTTTTTTTTTTTTTTTTTTTTTAAAAAGACGGAGTCTGGCTCTGTCGTGCAGGCTGGAGTGCAGTGGCGCAGTCTTGGCCAACTGCAACCTCTACCTCCTGGGTTCAAGCAATTCTCCTTTCTCAGCCTCCCGAGTAGCTGGGATTACAGGTGTGTGCCACCACGCCCGGCTAATTTTGTATTTTCAGTAGAGATGGGGTTTTACCATGTTGGCCAGGCTTGTCCCAAACTCCTGACCCCAGGTGCCTCAATCTCCCAAAGTGCTGGGATTACAGACATGAACCACCTTGCTGGGTGTACCACTTATTTTAATTTGCCCTTTTAATGCAGTTTCTTTAAAAACATTTTACTTTGAACTAATTTTAGACTTGCAGAAAAGTTATAAAAATAGTACGAAGGATTCCTGTATAAAGCTTAGCTGGCTTCACCTTGTGTTAACATCTTATGTAACCATAGTAAAATTAAATTAACATTGGTTTAATATTATTAACTGTAGATCTTATTTTACTTTTGAAAATTTTTTAGAGATAGTGTCTCACTCTATTGCCCAGGCTGGAGTACTGTGGCCTGTCATAGCTTACTGCAGCCTTGAAATCCTGGGCTTAAGCAGTCTTTCTCAGCCTCCCACGTAGCTGGGACTACAGACATGCAGCATCATGCCCAGCTAATTTGTAAAAAGTTTTTGTAGAGATTGGGTCTGGCTGTTTTGCCCAGGCTGATCTCGAATTACTGGAGTCAAACAATCCTCCTGCCTCAGCCTCCCAAAGTGCTGGGTTATAGGTATGAGCCACCATGCCTGGCCAACTGTAAACCTTATTTTGATTCTACCAGTTTTTCTTTCTTTCTTTCTTTCTTTTTTTGTTTGTTTGAGACAGAGTCTTGCTCGGTCACTTAGGCTAGAGTGCAGTGGCGAGATCTCGGCTCACTGCCTTCCAGGTTCAAGCGACTCTGACACCTCAGCCTCCCTAGTAACTGGGATTACAGGAATATGCCACCATACCCGGCTAATTTTTTGTAATTTTAGTAGACATGGGGTTTCACCATGTTGCCCAGGCTGGTCTCGAACTCCTGACCTCTGGTGATCCGCCCACCTCGGGCTCCCATTACAGATGTGAGCCACTGCACCGAGTCTGATTCTACCAGTTTTCCTAGTATACTTTTTCTGTTCCAGGATCCTACCTAGCATCCCAGTTACATTTAATTACCTTGTCTCCTCCAGCATGTTCCTTGTTTTTTCTCTTCTTTCATGATCTTGACAGTTTTGAAGAGTACTCATTCTGGTTATTTTGGAGAATATTCTCAATCTGGGTTTGGCTGATGTTTTTTCAGGATTGGAATGAGGTCATGCATTTTTGGCAGAATACCACAGAAATGATCCTGTGTCCTCAGTGCACCGTATCAATGGGATCATACTTCTTATTACTGGTGATCAGTTAGCTAAGGTAGTGTCTACTGGCTTTTTCCACTGTAAAGTTACCATATATTTCCTTTTGTGATTAATAAATATTTTCCAAGAGATAAAACACTATGCAAATGTTATTTTGCCTCACATTTATCCCTACTAATTTTAGCATCCATTGGTGCATCTTGTCTGCAATGATTATTACCATAGTGTTTGCCTATTGTGAATTTTCTGCTTTCATCCTCTACATTTGCTAATTGAAATTCCATTGTAAGGAAGAGCTATCCCTTTTCCCC
Organism: Mandrillus leucophaeus; assembly: GCF_000951045.1. Lineage (NCBI taxonomy): Eukaryota > Metazoa > Chordata > Mammalia > Primates > Cercopithecidae > Mandrillus > Mandrillus leucophaeus. The sequence goes on along the minus strand of NW_012104120.1, from coordinate 3,271,550 downwards.
CGTTTTTAAACTATCAGAATGGACTCATGGATGTTTATTTCATTGTGTGAGTTTACATTGAATAGTATTATTTATTTTACTGCTTTAATTATTTTAACTTTGGCTATTATGGCTCCTTCAGGTTGACTCCTATGTTCTTTTGATAAGCCCCATCCTTTTTTTGAGCGTTAACTTTCTGGAATCATACACTGTTCGGAGTTCATCTTATATTTTCCATGCCTCAATCCTGGAATCAACCATTTTCTCAAGGATTCCTGGTTTCTTTTATTGTTTGCCTATTGTGAATTTTCTGCTTTCATCCTCTACATTTGCTAATTGAAATTCCATTGTAAGGAAGAGCTATCCCTTTTCCCCCGTTTTTAAACTATCAGAATGGACTCATGGATGTTTATTTCATTGTGTGAGTTTGGTATTTAGAGACCAGTATCTGGGTGATAGGTGTGCTCATTGCTGCTAGAGTGTCATTGTTTCTAATGCAACTTACTTTATATGGGCAGCATTTCTTACAACTCCACATGGCAACAGAGAAATGAATTCACAATTCTCTCCAATATCAGAGTGTCAGCCCCAAAGGCCATATTTTTAGCCTTTTAAAATTGGAGAATGTTGTTACTCTCTTAAGATGAATTCTAGAATTCAGCTGGTTAGTTCCTAATATAAATTTTTAATTAAAAAATTTAAAAACTAGACATTTCAGTGTATTTATTCTGTGTTTGGCAGGTGAAAGTATAGCAGAGGACTTGAATATAAGCTGCTCTTAAACTGTCATAATTCTTGGGTTATATTTTTATGACCTTCAAACATTAAAATATTGATGATAATTTGTTATTATATATGATTATTCTCCACTATCAACACTAAGGAAGGGGCAGCAAAGAATGAAAAATAATGTTATCTAAGAAAATTTCTTTAAAATCCTAGTGTTAGCAAACAGTATAGTAGTTTTATATATATATATAAAAAATATGCTCCTTGGTTACATAAATATTAGTTGCAAGGGGCATGTTTTTAATCTATTTTTCAAGTTTGTACAGTAGCTAAGTTTTAGATACTGGTATTTAGTCAGTGTTTAGTTCAAATGTACATGAGCAACTGCAATATTCCCCACAGTATATTGAGTGCCTTGAGGTTACAGAGAAAGGAGAAGCCAGTTTCTGAGTTCTTACTGTTACATAGTATTATCTCATTTTCAAACCTCATGTCACAGATGCCCTTCTCTTTTCCACATGGCTTTTATTCCTCCTTCAATACTCAGTTCACGTATCAGTTTTTCTGGTGTCTCAGATTCTGCTAGGATAGGTTTGCTACTCTAGGTTCCTATGCTAACCTCTGTGTACCTCTGGAGAGGTGCACAGCACCATGACATTTTATTAAAGAAAGATATAATTTAATAAAGGAAACTTTCCTTAAGGAAGTAACTTTTCTTGCTGTTGTTGTTTTGAAACTGGATCTCATTATGTTGCCCAGGCTGATCTCAAATTCCTGGGCTCAAGAGATCCTCCCACCTCAGTCTTCAAAGTAACTAGGACTACAGGTGCATGTCACCATGCCCAGTGCAACTTTTGAATTAAGTACAAAAGGGCGAATAAGAATTTTGCCAAGGAGAAGGAGAGATGGTTGCATTCTAGGCATGGGGAAGAGTACGTGCAAAGGCACTGTCGCAAGAAGGACCTGACATGCCCAGAGACTGAGAGAAGACAGTGTGGTTGCAGCACAGAGAGTGAGAAGGAACATGGAGATGGGAGAGGCTGCAGAAGTAGGTGGAGGCTAGACCATGCTGTGTCTCACTAGGCCATCTGAAAACAATGAGAAGTCATTGGAGGATTAGATATGGGGGTAGAGGGAGACTAGCACACGTGTTCAATTTTACATTTTCGAAAGTTTATTTTGGCTGTAATGTGGGAATCAAGCAGAGAGGGGCCAGAGTAACTGGGTTTACCCAATTGGGGAGGCTATTGCAATGCACCAGGATAGAGGGTGGTAGCTGGGATAGTGTAGGGGAGGGGACAGAGGTGTGGAGACATTTGAAGGGGTAGCCAGAGTGATGGTGATAGACAGGGTTGGTTTATGGGTGGAGAGAGAGGCATCCAGGGTACTTCTTAGGTTGTACAACCAGATGTGCACCCTTACTGTCTCCTACTTTTCCTACTGTACCACCTAGACTACTTCATAATTGCTTATTTAATCATTTCAGTGGGGCAGAGATCTTAACTGTCCTCTTCTTTGTTATTTTCACAAAATCTCATGCATTGTGGGCCTTCAATAAATGCTTGTTGAATGAATGAAAATACATTTTACAGATGAGATATTTGAGAATTAAGTGACTTGTTTTGAGTAACGGAGCTGGTTAGTGGCAGAGTGCTAAGACTATAATTTAGACGCTTTGTTCTCAGTCTGTTGTCTTTTACTTTTCAGACTATATCTTAGTCTTAGGAATTACGAGATGTTTTATTTTTAAGCTACATATAATCAAACATAGCTTCTACCTCTGATTTTGTTAGTAATTGGGGTAGAATTGAGAGAAAACACAGAGCATTGGAATCTGCAATTGCAAGTATATAAAGAACCTGTTTCAGAGGCATGAGCCACCATGCCCAGCCCAGGTATTACTTTTATGTGCAGAAGAAAAAAGAATTAGGGGAAGAACAAGTCAGTTGTCAGAAATCAAGCTGAACACAAAGTTAAAAAAGTGGACAATCTTTGTAATTTGATTTTGAGGGTGGAATTTCATGGATTTTTTGAGGCTTTTCCAAAAAAGCTAGTGTGGATAGCTTCTTTCCAATTACACCTCCATAGACACATTGTCATTGTGTCTACTTCACCCTGTTTTACTTACTTAGCATATAGCATTTTATTTCTTATGGAAGAAATAGAATCCACAGAGTCCTGTGGGGAGGCCACAATGTTGACAGCTGTCTTTTCTCAACAGTAAAGACCCACCGGTGCTTGATGGCTGACAAGCAGAGGTCAAGATGTCTTGGGAAGGCTTGGCTTTGGTGACTTCCAATTTCCTGTCACCAATTACCAGAATTTACATATATATATAATGTACGTCTCATATATATATAAAATATATATATGAGATGGAGTCTTGCTCTGTCGCCCAGGCTGGAGTGCAGTGGTGCGATCTCGGCTCACTGCAAGCTCCGCCTCCCGGGTTTACACCATTCTCCTGCCTCAGCCCCCTGAGTAGCTGGGACTACAGGTGCCCGCCACCACACCCGGCTAATTTTTTGTATTTTTAGTAGAGACGGGATTTCACCG
>NW_012104120.1:3238796-3267361 GCF_000951045.1 Mandrillus leucophaeus | reverse complement strand
AAAAAAAAAAAAAAAAATTAGACCTATTTTTAGAAATAACTATTGATCTATTAAATGAATTAAAGCCATTTGTAAGTCCAGAGTGACCGTGACGAATTTAAGCTTGCAGCAGATAGCATTCTCACCAAATAAGACTTTAAGTAGTTCCATTGAAGATTTGAAGTCAGGCATATTCTTGTCTTCCTAGGTGATGGATGTTCTTTTGGATACCAGAACACGGAAAATGAATTAAGGCAGGTAACCCAGTGTTAGTCTCCACAATGTTATAGAGAATCCTAAGCAGCCAGAATATCTGCACTTGCCTTTCACTGTGAGATGGTATGTGTTTTAATGAGCCTAAGCTAGCAAATAATAGGAACAACGATTGTACATCACCATTGATGCTGTCTTTTCATGTCTTGCTTTGATTCTGTCTGTGGAATTTTCTAGGTAGGGAAACCTCTCTACAATAAGGTTCAGGGAGAGTAAATGAATTGTTAGCACAACTGGAACTTGATCACTGTCTTCTACTCAAACTCAGTGTTCTTTTATTATATCTCAATGCTTGTCGTAAGCAAAACGCTCTGAGTGCTCCAGAAATGCCAAACAACCGAAAGTCCCCCTACTTTCATGTAGCTTTTGAAAGATCCAGTACTTAATCTGATGAGCCATTTGTTAAGCTGATTATGTAGCATTTTATTGTGTTATTTCCTTTTATGCATAGTTTCTACTTACGATTATAGTTTCTAGCTGTGGGGAGTTGTGTGTGTGAGAGTGTATTTAATCTCAAAAGAGGTATGGCTAGCTAGTTGAATAAGAAAAATGGTAAGAGTATGTGTTGGGAGGCTGACGTCAATAAATTGAATAAGTCTTCCCTTTTTTATTTATTGCTGTGTTCTTTCAGCCTGCTTAGTTATATTAAATACCCCTGACCTTTTTCCCTGCTTGCCTTTCAGGTCCTAAACATTCATATAAAGGCTTCCAATGTGATTAGCATTGATGCTTCTGGGTTTGCATGGAAACTAGATGGTCAGAGATAAATTGTGGGTCTCAGCAGTGGTCAGCCCAGGAGGTTTTTACATCTGCCTCTTCCCTGGATTGAAAATGCTGCTGGGGCCATATGGCAGAGTGCCTCACAGAAGAGCCAGGAATGACTTTCTGGCTGGGTTCCGGATTATCACTTGCTCGTATTTTAAAATGGAGGTTGTAGTGCTTTGGGCTTGATTTACTGTATACTAATGGGATTATTACTTAACTTGAAATGGCATAGTGGGTTGTGGCAGGGGTGGGGATGGATATACCTAGAATAAAATTCCAGTAATGTTATCAGTATTCCATTCAGGGAAAGATTTTATTCAACTGTGTTTCTCCTTAATAAGTATGCAAAGAAGAACACCAGCTAATAATTAGTATCTGACCTTTGACTGACTTCTGTCTTTGAAAATACAAACAGTTTTGTTTAGAACAAAGTAAGGTTTCCTGACTGGCTTTTTCTGTTTGATTTCTTTAATAATCTATCATTATCTTTCAATTAAATGCCCAAATGTCTTCCCTACATGCGGAGGAGTTATTGTGGCCTGGTTTGTGTGCACACTGCTGACCTAAAATGTGCCTTCAAATATACATACCCAGGACTTGAAAAATCTAAACTAAAAAAGAAAGGTGTTGGGAAGTTTAAATTAAAAAGGGGGAGTGGGGGCGGGGAATGATGCTTAATGATTATGAGAAGGTCTCACTTTCTCTGAGCCCGTTTGTGTGTGTCTTTCTCTCTGTGTGTCTGTCTCTCGTGCCCTCTGTCTCTAACCCCATTTCTATCAGCCTTTCTCTTCTCTCTGTCTTCCCTGTCCCATCTTTCTTCTCACCCTTCACCCCTTTCTTGGGCTCCAGCCTCAGTCCTTTTGTTTTCCTCCTCACCCCCAAAAGCTGTCTCTCAGATTGTTTATCACTCCTGGGATGACTTTCATTCATGCTGTTTGCCTGTCTATTTATGTTATTTTTACTTGCTTCCCTATCAGGATAATTCATTTTATTTGAGTGGCTGTGCATACAACTTTAAGATTTCACAACAGTCAAGTCTGAGAATTGTCACAAGAATTTTAAACCTACTTCATCTCCTCTGACTTATCTCCACTTGTTACCCCTGCAGCCATCACCACACTTCCCGCACTTCCCCCTGCTCTATCAGGAAGATGGTAAAGCATATTTGGTTACACAGTGATTTGAAGTTAGGACTGGAGCAGTGAATAAACAGAGTACATTGAGATTCTGCTTGATTTGTACCTTTAAGATTTGGACCTGCAAAATAAACCATGGTGTTCATTTGTAGTGATTGATAATAACAGCCATAAAATCTTCCAGGAAAGTCTGTCTTGCCAGGATAATAAATCTGCAGTCTCACGAGGCTTCTAAAGTTAATAATTTGTCATCATGGTTGTGAAGTATGTGACCTTTTATGTGATTTTATACACAGATGACCACATATGGAAGCTAGGGACACTTTTTCTATGTTTTGGAGAATTATTTCTTAAGAGCAACAGCCATTTTCCCCTCACTATGCAATAGTTCTATTGAAGTACTTTTTATCCTTTAATTGAATTGTATAGTACATCAGTTCATCTCTAGGAAAAGGTGGTGGCTACTTTTACATTCATACTGCTTTCCTGTACTACATAGTGAGCCTAGAAAGAGATTTTGCAGTGGAGCCTAAGGTATTCATTTAGTAAATCGTATTTAAACTCTGTTCTAGAAGAAGCCGCTGAAACCTGCACCCTCAAAGAGCCTTTCTTTTAGCTGGATTATAAGAGTATGTGTATTAAATATTTTAGAAAGATACGTTTTTTAAAATAAGTAAAAATTATCACACAGGCTGTCTTAAACTATTTTTAAAGAGAGATCTGATTTTAGATTTGGTTAAAATACTAGCCTACATTAGTATTCTTTTTAGGAAGTAAATATTCATATAAATTGTTTTTCCAGAAATTGGCCCTGGATACAGATTTCAGATCATTGAAAACGGAACCATTTGAAATCTGCATTTCCTTTCCTTTTCCTAATTTATTTCAGTCGCTCAATAGGATTTTCTCGTGGAATTAACTTTTCCCTCTCAGCGTAGTTACGTAAGCTTGCTCTTGTAATCAAGAAAAACAATGACCCATTTCAGCACTTATTAACGTGGACTTTACTTGAAGGGTTTCTGGTTTTAAAGTCAGAGCACATGACTAGAGGCAGATGAAGAGTACCTCATCATTTATAGCCACTGAATCTCTATAATTTGTAAATGCCTTTGGAAAGCTAGATCTGATGCTCAAAAGCATGCTTTTGTGTTAGAAATCTTTTAGTGAATACTTACTCAGGTCATAATGCTTTTAAAGCCCTGCTTTTCTTTCCTCAGAATAAATTGAATTATATGTTACCAATAACAATGCCATGTCATTTCAAAGAAAACTGAATTAAGTAATCCAAGTCTGGGTTGCTGAAAACTAGATGACACAGGGTAGGCACTGTTTTGGTTACCATGCAAAGGATCTCTATTAGTCAGCTTGGGCTGCTATAATAAAATACCATAGAACTGAGTGGCTTAAACAACAGAAATTTATTTTCTCATGGTTCTGGAGGCTAGAAGCTGCAGATCAAGGTGCTGCTGCTTCAGTTCCTGATGAGGGCTTTCTTCCTGGCTTATAGGTTGGCTGGCATCTTGTCCTCACATGGCAGAGGGAGAGTACTCTCCTTCTCTTCTTAAAATGACACCAGTTCTATCAGATTAGAGTCCCACCCCTATGACCTTATTTAACCGTTACTACCCCCTCACAGGCCCTATCTCCAAATTTAGTTACATTAGGGATTAAGGATTCGACATATAAATTTTGAGAGGGCACAGACATTCAGTGCATAAAAGAATCTAGTTGTTTAATTAACAAGGATTATTGAGCCCTGATACCTTGTTATACCTGCCTGTGTCCCTTCCCCCATTCCCCTCCACTCTCCTTTCCTCACAAACACTCAGATAAGGATTTTTTTCAGCTACTGTTTTTGTTATTTATCAAACTACCTAGTTAACATTATGAATTGTAAATGTTATTAGCCTTTGAGAAAGTAGCTGTTCACTGACTGACCCTAATTGACTGGGATGGCTAGATGGTGCCTTCTCCATGGTAGAAGGTAGGTTGGAGAAATGTGGTTGGTAGCAAATGCCATCTGATTTGAACAGCTTTGAGGAAGCCTGGTTCTAGTTGGTTTCAGTTCTCTCCAGATGCTATTTGAATCTAAACCAGTTTTCCAGTTCTTATCATTACAGAATTGTCTTCTGGAAGAATTATTTCTTTTTATTCCTTGGTAGCAATATGGATGTAGTTCTGTGAATCATTAAGGCATTTTAACTCATCTTCCACTCTCTTTTATTTTTTATCTCTTTTAGGTTGTTTGAGGGACGTTCATCAAGGAAACCAGAGAAACTTAAAACGCTCTTCTGCTACTTTAGAAGAGTCACAGAGAAAAGTAAATTCCTTTCATTCTTACTGTAATTTTTCTTGCTGATGGGAACAGTTCAAGTCAAGTGACATGTGAGGAACATTTTGTGTTTAACATAAACCTTCTTGTCCCAACCACATTGAAACAGTAGTAATGATTCGACATTATAACCTAGATTTTATGCTTATGTTGTGTGTGAGCATAAATGTGTGCTGTAAATGTAGGGGGACGGGGTTTACATACTCTGAAATCAGACCCATATTCTCTGAAATCTGTAATATACATCAAAAGATTTTCATGAATAAAAACCAGAGAAAGTATATTGACCAGGAAATAAATTTTGGATGCTCTTTATTTAAAGAAGTATTCACTAGTTTATTTGCATAAGTCAACTAACGCATTGCTTTTCTAACCATTCCTCTCTTTTGTGCCCCCCTAAGCCCTTTGTGGAGTTCTTATAAAACTGTTTTGTACTGAATTTTGTATCTCCATCTTCCTCTATTGAACCTTAACATTCTTGCTTCCCCAGAACCTGATAGCAGCTGAGACAGTATTAGTAAATGTCCAACAAATACTAGTAATGACCAGTGATAATAGATTAGTATTGCCACTCTTATCTCAGAAGCTGAATGACCATAGTCAAGTTTCTTGACACCTCTAAGCTTCAGTTTTATCATCTATGAAATAATATAATAATGGCCATTACCTTATAGGGTAGTTATAGATATGAAACAAGAAGATACATGCTTAATAAATGTAAGCTATTATCAATGGGTAGCCTTTCTTACAAGTGGATGTAAACCAGAACACCTCAAAAGTTTCTTTGTGCTAAGTAGGTGAGGTCAATCTGGTCAAGTGAAATGGCTTTTTTTAAGTTCTGGGTTGTAGGATTGTCTTAAAACATGTCTTTGAATCATTTTAAGGTCATTTTTCTCATATCCTTCTTTTACTCTTGCATTCGGTGTACTTGGCATTTTCCCCCTTGAATGTGTTGCTATTGGACATTGTTAAATTTTTAGAATGAAATCAATTATCAGGATTTTGATATTTAAGGGAAAATTATATGCTACTTTGATATGGGATTATTTATCTCATAGCTTATTGAATTTCAGGTTTGTGCCCTGTACTGAATTAAATATTAAAATGCAGAATTATTTGGACCTATGAGATACAAAATCAAATTAGAATTTGTAATGATTTGTTAAAAAGATGACTATTTAAGGCCAGACGTGATGGCTCATGCCTGTAATCCCAGCACTTTGGGAGGCTGAGGTGGGTGGATCATGAGCTCAGGAGTTCCAGACCAGCCTGGCTAACATGGTGAAACCCTGTCTCTACTAAAAATACAAAAAATCAGCCGGGCGTGGTGGCCAGCGCCTGTAGTCCAAGCTACTTGGGAGACTGAGGCAGGAGAATGGCGTGAACACGGGAGGCGGAGCTTGCAGTGAGCCAAGATCACGCCACTGCACTCCAGCCTGGGCTACAGAGCAAGACTCCGTCTCAAAAAAAAAAAAAAAATACAAAAATGAGCCGGGCACGGTGGTGGGAGCCTGTAATCCCAGCTACTCGGGAGGTTGAGGCACAAGAATCACTTGAACCCTGGAGATGGAGATTGTGCCCCTGCACTTTAGCCTGGGCGACAGAGCAAGACTCTGTCTCAAAAAAAAAAAAAAGATGACTACTTTTTTTTGGCTATTCTAGGCCTAATTCGAATTATTACTATTGGTTTGGTTTTGTTTTGTTTTCACAGTACTTTGAGTTGCTGTTTTAAGTAGAATTATTATAACTAAATAGTACAGAGTTTACTTTTTTGTCCTGGGAGTCAAATCATATATGTCTTCTCTACAAACCAACTTGGCTTTCTAAATTTTAGGATTTCAGATACTTTGAGGAAAAAGCTAAAAGTCTGTTTTTTCAACTAGAAATGTATATTCCATTATAAGTATTGGGAATTTGAAGAAATAAATTATAACTAGACATTTTATTTCCTGACTTTTCCACTACACATGGTAATTAAGCTCTTTGTAGAAATGCAGTACAACATTGCTCTTGGTCTTCAGTATGTAAAGCTAACGGTTTAAGGAGGAAATACTAAAGAGAATAAAAGAGGTTGCAATATAATGAGTCGTGTAGAAGTTCTGGAGCCTGCTCAGTAGACTTCAGAAACTTATTTAAGATACCATATTTCATCGAATCTAAGATGTCATAGATTAGTTTTAAAAAGTGCTATTACATTATATACCTCTAAGAAGGAAAAAACCACTCCGGACAGGGAGTTTAGTAGGAGACCTGACCCACGAGGCTGGTACACCTAAGAATAAATGAGAAGTTAATTTATCATCCAGAAAAGGGACCATAAAGAAACATGCAGGTCTCAACCTTGACTCTAAATAGAGAAAGGAAAAAAAAAACATTTCTCTGAGAATTTGAACCACAAGCCCTAAGCTTTGGGTGTACAGCCTCACCACCAGTGTGGTCCACAAAGGCCTGCCACAAAGGATTAATTCGGATGATACCAGGCTAATAGTGTTCCCAGATGACAGCAGAAGCAGATGCACGTATTCTCTGGGAAAATTCACCTCTAGACCTATGGTAAGATACCTCCTAAAAGATGTATTCCAGTCTCGGAAACGTAATATGTGAAAAAACATGCCTTTTAGAATTGATAAAAATAGAATTCCATCAGGACCAACTTTTCAGTGTTGTTAAACATGTATATTTTATATTTGATGAAGATCTTGAGACTGAAATATTTTAAAGAGCATTCCAAATTAAATTATTTTCTATATAGTTTTAGATAAAGTATCTTAAAGATCAGGTTTTTGAAAATTTACGACCTGTAGGTAGTATATATTGTGACTTTATTATGGAAAGTATTTGATTAACCAAAGTATCCTATTCTGAGATGAAAGTTGCCTTGTTATGAAAGAAAGCTAACAGACGTGCTCTCAGGGCATTTTTGTTAATCTAAGAAACCATGTTCTTCTGCCTTTTCTTGCTTTGCCAGCAGTGTTTATGAATTTCTCTTAGCATCTCCTAGTATATATGAAGGACATTTGACGTTCTTACTTCTCTGCTAAGTTGTCGAATGACAAGAGAGATGTTTTCTATTATATTCATGGAATTGCTTCTCTAGTGTTTGAGTTGTTTGACCACTTACTTGTGAGTTTTAAATATGTTACCCATTTATCCTAAGATTAGATATCTAAAGAATGTAAAACTTAAGAAAAAATTTTGTTTTCTACTGCAACTGCTCCATATGGTTTTTGAGTGGTTCCTGCTTTTGACCGAGAACAAGGAAATGTGGAATTGTGCGTAGGAATGGAATGATGGCGAGGCTTTCACTGGGCTAGACACCGCCATCACTAATAGTTCCTGACATCTCTCTCTTTCCTTAAGAGCTTTTTTTCTATTCAAGAAAACAGAAATGGCATGGCCTTTTTAGTTTGTTCTTTGATTCGAATCAGACAAATTAGTTCTGGCCAGCTGATTTATTTGTTTCTTTTGCTACTAGCTTTTTTTAAAAAAAGTAAATCTGACTAGAAAAGGATCTCATCCTCTAAAATTATTGACTGCATTAATAGTATTTCATCTTAATCCTCCCAAATTTATTGCTTCTTGAAAAATATGTCATCTTTGTTCTGTAAACTCTTAGAACCAGTAATTTCTCCTCTGGCTAAGACTGCGACTAACAAGTAGAGTGATTGCCCACTGTCTAAGCCCGGGACTTAGCTGTACTAACTCCAGAGGATGTGCAAATGATTTCCTTTTTAAATCTGTGGCATTTCACTTTGCCATAAAGTATATAAATGTGTATTTATTCACCAGTCTTTGAATGTAGGGTTAAGTCCTTTGTTTATAAAGGAGTCTACAAATTTGAATTCAATTTTGTCTTTATTGCGTAAGCTGTACCAGTTATACATCCTTTTTCTCAGTGCTTTTAAAAAAAAAAAAAGTGTATTCAACTTCAAAAACTTTACCAGAAAGTACCAACACTCAAATCCTACTGTTGTGCTGTTGTTTGTATAGTTTTGTTTAGTGAAGTCTTATTATTTTATAGCAGTTTCCCTGTAAGGTTAATATTATTTTCAATCGATACTCTGTTATTTTCCAGTTCTAGACTTTGTATTTCCTGATTAGTTTTATAGCCAATGTTGGACCTGTTCTTTTACTGAGAGTGTGTGTGTGTGTATGTGTATGTGTATAATCTTTTCAAAATTGAAACTTATTTTGGGTATGTTTTTCTTTTATTGCTTCTGTAGAACCTACTGGGTTGGTGACATTTACAAGACAGAGTCTTGAAGATTTTCCAGAATGGGAAAGGTAACAATAATAATAAAAATAATCCTGGACCCCTAGAATTAGAAGGACTCTTTCACCGTGAGAGGATTCTATTTTATAGCACCTGGAAAGATGGTTTTCCAACCTCTAATTATCCTAGTGCCAGGGAATTTCTTCTCATAAATGATCCAATAATAGCTCTCATTTTTGAAAAGGTCATGCCTTTTAAATCAAAGTCTATAACCCTTTGATTTCTACCATTTTGTCTTGGTTTTGTTTTCTGAAAGAAAGTCCTGTTTAGAATTGAGGAGTGTTGTATGTGAAGACACTAATAAAAGGAACACCAATATTTAAATGTTTCTCCTTACTCTTTTTTTGGTTAGTATTTGAACTTTATGGCTTTTCTTTCTGGAGGACAAGATTGAGAAAAGTCTTTTTATTATTTACATTTTAGTAAACAGTAACTGTTTAGAGTTTGTCTGAGTGGCAAGAATTTTGAAGTTTGGCTGCCCTTGTGTACTACTGGTAGATTTTGTGGAAGTTGGTATTTTCTGTTTGTTTCTTATTTATCAGAAAATATTGAGGAGATAGCAGCCAATCTGAGCTAATTCAGATTTGTAAGGTCGTTAGTGTCCTGAAATAGTTACAATACACTTAAAGAAGGGTCCTGAAATAGTTAACTATTTCTTAATCTAAAGCAAGTCCCCTAATACACTTAAAGAAGTGTGGATTAACTTTTTAAATATGTTTGAGGACATGATGAAGCGTATTAAACATATTTAACCAATGCCTCTCGTTTTCACTTTCTAATAATTTTCTAATAATTTTATGATAGTGTGTAATTGTTTTGTTTGAAATTAGTGATGAATGGAAATCACTTTTAAAAAGTTAACTTGAGAAGTCATATCTGCTTAGGTGGCTTTCCTGCATTGTTTTCATCCATCAAGTGAAAGTGAAGGTAAAGATAAAGTGAAGTGAAAGATAAAGAAATTGACTTCAGAAGACTTGTGTGCATGGTTTAGATGATTATTAATAGAGGGAAGTAGATAAAAGGTTAAGCAACCTGAAGAGAGGGAAAAAAATGAGCCTGAAAAAGATAAGAACATGTACAGCATTTTGGCATCATGGCATGTTAGATCTGAAAGGAACCCCAGCCGCCTACTAAAACTCTTGATCAGCTCTGTAATACCTGCGATGGACGGAGACTGGATAGCTTCAGTGATGGGAAATCCGCTGTTTCACATCAGTTTGTTCCAATGGTGGCTGCTTGTGTTATCATCTCATGCTTTCATTCACTAAAAATGTTTTCTACATTCATTCTCCACCATTCCTGGTTCTTCCTTCTGGAGCTACATAAATACATCTGAATTTGTAGTTTTAGCATCTGACCCTTCTTTTCATGTATCTTAATGACTTCTTGACCTACTTCCCTCTCTAACAGTGCACATAATTTCATACTAAATTGATTCGTTTCTTCTATTTCACATGTAATACGTATTCTAAACCCTTTATCTCTGCTCTTAACATACTCCCATTCATTGGGCCCTCTTAAAATATGGTGCCTGGAATTAAAAGTACCATTCTGCTGTGCATCTCTGTGGTGCAGAGGATTATTTTTCTTCACTCTTCTATTAGTCTCTAATAGGAATGCAGATGTTTTATTCCTGTTACTTTGGTGTAGATTTTACAGATCAATCTGAGGGCTTATTTTTAAGTCATCCAGATTCTCTACTGTGCATCTGATATTCATTTGGCGCTAATGTGAAAGAACACCCATTTGTATACCACCATGTGGGAGAGAAGGGACAGGTCAAAATGCAGAGACTGGCAAGGCTGCTTTGTCGGTGAGACACAGTAACTTTGCCTCTAAGTGAGACCGAGATTGTCCCCTTAGTTTTGATAGGCAGAATTTAACTTATTTTTGTTTCATTGATCTCTTTTTTGTTTTAGCTGCTTCATAAGTGAGTTGGAGAATGTAATTAAAATCAGTCTCCCAGACTCCACAGAACCAGAAACATGCATTCACTTAAAGAGGGAGAATGAAGAAAAGTTGAGGATTGTTGGTGTTCCCAAGAGTAAGGGGCTAAATGGGTGCCAGGAGTTGGAACTGAATTCCAAGTTTCTGGCATGTTATAGTTAACCGTTTGATTATCAGCAAATACTTTAGCCAGGCTTAATCACAGGGAGCCAGAATCATCTATGTCTTTGACTCTTGGGGTAGGAGTTTAGAGGATGACCTATTGGGAAGTTAGAAAATGCTTCAAAACAAAACAAAACCAAGAAAAAGTTTCTAGCAATTTCATAATTTTATTAAGAGCTATACTATAAAGTTTCTAGTTTCAGTCATGGAGAATAGTTGACAACAGATGGAATTCCTGTTCTGAAGTCCTGACTTGACAGCCCAGAGATTTTAGTAGTATGCTCACAGGGAGGGTCTTCCTCTGAATGAAATGGCTAGGAAAGTAGGACCAAAAAAAAGTTTAAAAATATATGTTAAACTTATGATACTGTTTTCTACAAGAGACCAGGGAAGTAATTTCTCTAAAAGTGTGGCATACTGATTCAGAGCCTGGACGATTGAGTGAGTCTACATAGTTTCACATCTCTGCTGCTTTATTTACTAGTCTTGGTTAGCTTGCTTAGGTGTTCTGTGCTTTGTTTCCCCATCTATAAAAGGAGATAGTAATAGGGTTGTTGAGAGGATTAAATGAATTAATACAAATAAAGCTCTTAGACAGAACCTGTGCAGAATTACCTTCTGAGTTAAAGCTATCAGCCTGTTGGTCTGGAGTTTTGCCAGAAATGTATTTAAACTCATTGAGACCAGGAAGGAATCAAGCAATTCTCAGTACTTTTCCAGCTAACCTCCTAGACTATTTTCTAAAAATATAATCATCTCCTCCCTCCCAAAAAAGATTATTGGCACTCTTAGGTGAGTTAGAACTTTGGATCTCCTCTGTTTCATTCATAATAATTTACATTTTTTATTCAGTAAGTGATCAGGGGAAAAATATTTAATAAGGAAAATAATGTTAACAAATGCTATTAATACAATGAAATTTGTTGTTAATCTAACGTTAAGTCAAGTAAATATCTCAGTGACCATGGTTGAAAGGGAAAGAAAATAATTATGCCTTCTGAATTACAGATGCTAGGTTTATCTGTTAACCTTATTAATAGAAAAATACCATTGTTCAGAATTTCTGTGGCATGTATTTTCATCAAGACAGACAGACAGACACACACACACACACACACACACACACACACAGAGTTATCAAACAGTGAAAACAGAAAATAGAAGCCATATGAGAATCATTATGATTTATTGCCAAATTTTTTCTACATTTTTCCTCAGATTGCCAACCCTAGCCATAACAAAATTTCATAGATCTTAATTTTTAAAATATTTTGCAATGTTTTTCAACTGTTTTAAAGAATAAAAACTTTCATACTATTTAGAGGAAAAGCAGGTTTCAAACAATATGTTATCTCATTTTAATTTAAATGTGTATATTTACATGTTTGAATAAGGAGGATCAGTACCAAGAATGTTAACAGTAGGCATCTGTTTCTGACTTCTGAGATTTGGGGTGGTTTCACTTTTTGAATAGTTACCTATATTTTCACATTTGTCTACAGTGAAGCACTTGTCATTAAAATAATAAGTAAGGGAATGTCTTTTTACATTGTAGATGTGAAAAACCCTTGACACGATTGCATGTCACTTACGAAGGTACCATAGAAGAAAATGGCAGAGGCATGCTACAGGTAGGTGAATCTCAGTAGTGTCTGTGTATGATTGAGACTTTTTCTTCTCAGACTTCTGACAGCAAAAGAAATTTGAAAAGCTGTTTATTTGTCTCCTAAACTGATTTAATGCAAAGAAGCATGATAGCAGAATGAAGGAAAAACACCAAACAGATCACTTTGACAGCCTTGGTAATGTTGTTATTTACCAGTGTATACTCTCTGTTTCTTACATGTGCTTCTCTCAAAAGCCTTTGACAGAAAGTCCCAAGATCTGGACAGCATCAGCCTCTTGGTTCAGACATTGATTGTAGGTTGACAGTGGAGGAAATTCCCAGGGTATAGTCTTGACAGACTGTCACCAAGCATTTTTATTCTTTTTCCTTAAAGGCTCTTCTTGCTCTGCCCTACTTGATGACCAGATTGAGATGTCTTTCAGCCACCAACAACTTTGTTTAGGTTGAGGGGGCAGACATCTAAAACTGATTTGATAAGAAAGGCCTCTCTCTCGTATGTAACAGTTTCATACACGTGAGCTAGCTATGCTTGCTATGTCTTTTCCCTGTTAAAAGCAGGTAATTCTGTCCACCCCTCAATCTTTGTTTATAATCTGTTACTACTTTTACCTTTAAAAAGTATTTTTGGAGAAGGGGGTTAACAACCCCATGTTTAAAATATAGTAATATCTAACCTAACCTTTTGATTTATAGTGCTGCTTTAAAATTCACTAATCAGAGACAAAATGTTAGTGTTTTGTGTTCTTATCCCATTTATAAGAGCATTGTAAACTGAGTTTTCTTTGAAAGAAGCTTGTATACCATCTCATTTATATTGATAATAGTTTATTTTTCTTCCTAGATTCTTACTTGGTGCTTGTATTGGTTCAGAATCTAAAGAAAGCGGTTGCCTGAAAATGGACTGATTTGTTTGAATAACTTAATGCTTACTATAAAATTTGTGTCTAGTTATTATTTAAATGAAACAGATTCTTTCTTTAAATGGCCTTTTATTTGGACATATTTGTAATTAAAATCTCCAAAGAAACAAGCTACGTTTTATTCTAAAACACCTTCTCCCAGTGGTTATTTGAGCTTATAAATGAAAATACTTAGGATAGCTGAATTAATATTTTTCCTGTGCTTACTTTGGAAAAACAAAAACAAAAACAAAACATATTTAAATTTGTATTTACTCCTATACCTTTTTTCTGTTTTAAAACTAATCTTAAAATATGCTTAAATATTGGTTCGAATTAATATCACTTTTTCCCCCACATTCCCCTCTTGATAAAGTTCTTTCCATCTTTAAAGTCTTGGATAAACTGAGAGATTCTTAATACACATGAACTAAACAAAAGTTATGGCTGGTTAGCACCACAGGAATGCTGACCTTTCATTACAATACAATTCAATAAGGAATTATTTGACAACAGTTAAGGTTGAGATCCTCACCACTTCCTTGGAATATACTGTAGATGAAATGTGAGACCTCGATAGATTAAAAGAATACCGTAAGGGCTTCTTGCTATTAATTGTTCTCCCTACCCATGCCATGTCTCCCCAGGAGATCGGGGAATATTGTATTGCAATGTGACACAGCTCCTTGTGTAGCATATAAATTACATTATGCTGAATGGCAACAACAACAAAACCACTCTGAGGAGCGTTGTCATTCCTGTCTTTTCATCAAGTTGTAATTCAGAAGCTGAGTAATCTGAACGAGTAGCTTTAAAGTGACTTGGAAAATAACTGGCTAAAAATAAAGATGCACTCACATTCTTGCTTTCATGTACTGGAACAGGTTTCTCAACTGTTGTAGAGGGTCTTTATTGTTAAGAATTTTTTTAAGTGTAAAACTTTGGTTTTCTAAAAGACTCCGGCTTTTAGAGGCATACTGAGTTTAGTGTTTTTATTTCTGTGCACACCTTTCAAGTTACAAATGTTGGCCTTTTACTCAAAGCATAAACAATAGCATACACATTGAATGTATTTCATGATCATTATCAAGTAGTACATAAGTTGGATAGAGCTTATCTTTTTATTTTTGTTATGTACCTTATTCCAGTAAAAATTAAGTTAGACCAATCTTAAACCTCGTCTGTTTCAAATTCGTAGTCACAATATCATTATACTTCTAGGCACTCAGCCAGTCTCTTAGTTCTCAAGTACAGCCCATTTTATTTCGTTACTGAGTTTCTTCTCTTTCCTTTACCATTTTCCTGTTTGAGGCCCTAGTAGTGATTGTATAAACTATTCAGTACTCACCTAACCAGCCTTTTTACTTTTAGTTTTACACTTTTCCATTTATTCTTTAAACTCTAGCCTGAATTATCTTCCTAAAACATAGGTCCAGGTGTTTCTTGAATCTTTCCCAGAACCTTCAGAGGGAAATTGAGTAAAAATTCCCTAGACCTCAGACCACCTTATCACCAACTATAAGCCTCCAACTACTATACAATGCAGGCAAGCATGAGGAATCTGTTTACCATTCTCCTCATACGGTGATTTACATTTGGGTTTTTTTGTCCTGTGTCCTTGTGCAGCTATGCCCTCAGCCTGCATGTCAGCTGCCACATCCTCTTGTAAAACTTTCCTAGCTTCCTCCCATGCCCCAATTTTAGTTAATTGTATTTTTAGGAAGTATCAAATACATAGTAACAAGCTCTTTAATAATCATCTTCTCATTCTGCTTATGCTCATTCTGACTGCTATCTAAATTGCAAATGCCGTGAGGCCAGGAACCATACATATCTTATTCATCTTTGTATCCAGTGATTCCCAGCACAATACTCAGTAAATATTTGTTGAATTGGACAGTTTAAGCTATGAATCACCCAGTGCCCATAGACCTCATATGTAATAGGTAACTAATTCTAATCAGCAGACTGGTTTCACCAAAATTATTTTCCTATATAAGCTAAAAAGTTACTCTGGTTTTTTAGCATTGGTTTTAGTACTCCAGAATACAAATCTAAATATGCGCTTCTCTCTGGTAACTCATTTGAAGTTACTCAGTGGTATGTTTTAGTATTTTCTAAGTTATTCTATGGTAAAAGAAGACTTCTATTAATTTCTGTCTTTTCACATATATTTTTACATATCAAACGATTCATACTCTTGTTTTACTGTTTCGTAAAATAGGCTTCAGATTGTCATTTAGTATCAGTTGCTTTAAAGAACACTGAAGTTTTAAGAAATCATATATTTTAAAATAGTTTGAAAGCATATAAGCCTCATGGTATTTAGTCAATTCTATTTTACTTGTGTGTATGACTGTGTATATACACAAGTTGTGTGTGTGTGTAATCTAACTCCTAAGATAGTCTCACTAAGGGAAAGATGGTTGCTATTTCTTACATACTGCCTCATGAGGCTGGCATAGTGCTGGACGCACTGGACAAACGGAAATAATGCTAGCAAGTTGAGTTCGCTTCTCTGGAGGATTGTGTATCTCTTCTTTATTAGTAGGAGTTTGGGGATCCCATCATACTACTACACATGAAGCATAAAAGTTTCCAACCTAATTGGAAATATTAATTTAATTGAATCTTTGTTGCTATACTGGGATTTTTTTTCTTCCTTTTTTCCTTAGTTATATTTAAAAAAAATAGTTTGTAATGTTCATGTAGTTTGGGGTTTGGCGTTGAATTTAGAAGGAAAAAAATTCGATCTCTTTATTCTTACAATGAGGTTGGAAAAGGTTACCCAAAAAGTTGATTACTAAACTTTTCAATTCTTTAGAACAAGTGTTTGGTTACCATATTACATAAGAAAAGTTTAATTACATTCAAGTTACGTGAAATACATAAAGGGAAATTGACTAGTGAATGGGGGAGAATGACTTTGAAACCTTCCCAGATAAAGACCTCCCTTGATTTGTGGCTCCTAAGACACAAATAGCTTTATAAACAAGAATCTGTATAATGCATAATGTTTTGCCTAAAGGCTCCATTTTCCAGATTCCTTCTGTGGTTCTGGGATCCAGATAAATGTGCAGAGGTGTTAACTGCAGTGAGATGGAAAGAGTTTAAGCAACCATAATCTACCCTTCCTGGGAAGGTTACTTATTTGGATTGATTTTCATGGGAGAGGAAAAGATGAGAGCTTAGAGACTGTGTGCTTCTTGATCATAGGTATTTTTGACCACTATTTAACATGCCACATTTTCCCTACAGGTGGATTTTGCAAATCGTTTTGTTGGAGGTGGTGTAACCAGTGCAGGACTTGTGCAAGAAGAAATCCGCTTTTTAATCAATCCTGAGTTGATTGTTTCACGGCTCTTCACTGAGGTGCTGGATCACAATGAATGTCTAATTATCACAGGTTAGTTTTGGGAAGCCTGGATAATGGGATAGTCTTCCCCATCTGTGAATATCTGTCATGAAGACTAGAGACTACCCAGTAGAGCTTTTCTCTTCCATGGGCGTTAGTCCCAATATTTTTATCATTAATTTATACTTAGTTTTTGAAATTATTACAGCCTTATTTTCCTAATCTTAAGTAAGACATCTTATCTTTACCTTTTCTTTCCTGGCATCTTTATCTGAGGAACAGTGATAAAAACTATTCAGTTGCCCCCCAGTTTGAAATTTTATGACATAATAATGCTCTTCAGAAGAATAGAGTGATATGCTTCTAGTATGTATTCTATTGTAATTTTTCCATTTGAGAGTGATTTGTTTCTATTAAAAATAATTTTCAAGTGGTTTCTTGTACTTTAGTGTGAAGACAATTGTATAAATATAAGAAGCACAGGAACAGTATTTAGATAAATCAGCAACCTTTTGTTTACCCTATTTTGAATCGTAAAAGAAAAAGTTCAATTATCATGGCTAGGCATCATGGCTTATGCCTGTAATCCTAGCGCTTTGGGAGGCCGCGGCAGAAGGATCACCTGAGGTCAGGAGTTCAAGACCAGCCTGGCCAACATGACGAAACCCCGTCTCTACTAAAATTACAAAAACTATCCAGGCATAGTGGCAGCCGCCTATAATCCCAGCTACTCGGGGGGCTGAGGCAGGAGAATTACTTGAACCTGGGAGGTGGAGGTTGCAGTGAGCTGAGATCACGCCACTGTACTCCAGCCAGGGCAACAGAGCAAGACTCCATCTAAAAAAAAAAAAAAAAGTCTGATTATCTTGGTGTTTCTTCTTGATTTCTTTACGTTAATATGGGAGGAGAAGGGGGGAAATTTAGTCAAATATATGCTTTAGATCTGTTATAGAGATTTAATTTTTTTGTTTCTTCAGACTGAGATATCACTATCTAACAGTATTTTCTTGTGAATAAGCTATCAATAAAAATTACCTCATATCTCTTAAGAAACTCTTAATCAGGCACCATATGTAAGTTGAGTCTTTTATCCAAGTACGTAAAAGAATATTCCCACGTAAGTGCCATTATGCACCATCAGTTGCTGGTACTGTTTTTTTTTCCTGCACATGTGGATTTTTTTATTTCCACTTAGAATCTGTTACTGCTTGGAGATGAGTGTAGGGGTCTAAACACTCACCTGGGTTGTAGAATTTAGTTTATTGTTATTCCCAAAGATTATAATAGGAGAAAAAACATCCCCATGAGTTATATAAAATGTGTACCCAACCACATGACCTCCAAAGACATACGTGACAAAACTTACTCCAAAGTCTAATCTTGAAGCCACACTGTGCCTCAGATTGATTTGTAGACCACCTTCAGAAGAGTATATTTTCTTTCTTATGTTTTGCTTTTAAGATTCACTTTCACTTTCAACGATTTGAATATGGTGTGTCTACATGTGGATCTCTTTGACTTTAGCCTACTTGAAGTTTTTTGAACCTCTTGAATGTTTAGATTAATGTTTGTTATATTTGGTAAATGTTGGGCCATTATTTCTTCAAATATTTGTTCTTCCCCTTTCCTCATCTTCTGAAACTCCCAAATTATGTGTCTGTTGATTCACTTGATGTTCCACGGGTCTTAGAAGCTCTGTTTATTTTTCTTCATTCTTTATTATTCTTGTTCCTCAGACTCAATCTCAATCGACCTGTCTTCAAGTTCACTGATTGTTTTTTCTGCTTGCTCTAAACTGCTTTCAATTTCACTGGTGAATTTTTTATTTCAGTTATTGTGCTTTTCAATTACAAATTTCTGTTTATTTTTTATAATTTATATCCCTTTATTAATATTCTCTATTTGAGAGATATCATTCTTATACTTTAGTTCTTTAGACATAGTTTTCTTTAGTTGTTTGAGTATATTTTAAATAGCTGATGTAAATTCTTTGTCTACTAAGTCCAACATAGGGCTCCCCAGGGGCAGTTACTAATCACTGCTGCTTTTTTTTCTGAGTATGGGTCATACTTTCTCATTTCTTTCCATGTCTCCTAATTTTCGTTTAAGACTGGACATTTGAAATAATGTAGTGTGACCCTGGAAATCAGATTTTCTCTTTTCATCACAGTTCATCTTTCTTGCTGTTTTTTTCAATGACTTTTCTAAACTAATTTTGTGATGGCTGTGTTCTTTCTGTATGTGGCTAGTGAAGTCCCCGCTCGTTAGATTAGTAGTCAGCTAACACTTTAACAGAGTTCCTTAAATGCCTGAAACTAATAAGTCTCTCAGTCTTTGTTGAAGAGATGTATGTGCAGGTGCAGCCTACCTTCAACACTACACCAAGCAGTTGATACCTCTGCCTTAGCCTTCACTTCCTGTCAAGGTCAGGCAGAGGAGAGAGCTGAGGGCTTTCTCTGGTTTTTCCTGAGCATTCATATGGCCAGGAGCACATATGAGCCTTCTAGATTCCTTCTTATTCTAATATATTAGAACTTTTCAAAGCCCTTTGTGGACATCTCATTCTTCAGCTTTTCCTTTGAAGCTTTTGGTTAGCCTATTGTTTGCCCCAGCTTTTAGCCACCACCTCAGGAAGTCTTAGTGTTAAACAATGCCTGTAATTGTTTTCATCAAACCCTCACAAGAATTAGGCTTTTCCTACTGGGCAAGCTCCAAGTCCTGTAAAGTAAAGACAGCCTTCTGAGCGGGGCCCTCCAGGGGACCACCAGACAGGTCAAATAATGATAGTTCTCTGAGAACTGGGCTTTGAAGGAGCTTTCTTTTGCCCCCTCTGATGGCTGCTGATTTTCACTGTGATTCAGGAATGTTAGTTTTTAAGGCCGAGATGGAGCTTGGGAGAGTGGGATGGGAATAAGGCAAATGAAACACTACAAAATTTACTGTTTTTACCAAGATTCAGCTGGTTTTTCTTGAATAAATACTCCCTGGATTGCTGCAAGCCTTTGGCTACTTTTCAGTTGATTCTCACAGTGCTCATCACAGTGTTCCCATTGCTTTCATGGAGGAGAGAGTTTTCAGAGGTTTTTACTGCACCATTTTTGACTGATGTCTTTTTATCTTTTGTAAGCACCCGTTGATAAAGGAGCTTTCAATGAGTTAATCTACACCGTTTAGACATCCTGTGTAAATTTTTATCCCCGTGATTCTGCTGCTTTGGTGAAATAAAGCCAAAAAAAAAAATTGTAAATTGTCTGACTTTATACAGGAAATTAAGATTGGAACCTCCGCAAAGGAATTTTTTTCCTAGATAGAGCCTCAGTCAGCCATTTGAAGTTAGTGACTTGGAGTACTGCATCCAGAAATCTGAGATTATGATCCAAATTAAACTGAAATGGAAAGATAAACTCCTTTCATACTCAACACTTCCTCAACTCACATTTTGGCCATCTGTCTGCATTTGTTAGTTATCATGGATACACATGGGAAGTTACAGTTGGGCAAGGTACTAAGGGAGATGAGGTTGCAAGGAATTACAGAACAAAAAAACTGGCATAAATCTATTGTTGGGCAACCAACACTTTGGCTGTTGCTCTCATACTATTGTAGGGGAGCTCTGCAGGTTTGGAATGTGACTGTCTTCATCATTTACATACATCAAATAATACTTTAAAAGATTACTATTCCGGCTGGGTGCAGTGGCTCACGCCTGTAATCCCAGACTTTGGGAGGCCGAGGCGGGTGGATCATGAGGTCATGAGATCGAGACCATCCTGGCTAACACAGTGAAACCCTGTCTCTACTAAAAATACAAAAAAATTAGCCGGGCCTGGTGGCGGGTGCCTGTAGTCCCAGCTACTCCGGAGGCTGAGGCAGGAGAATGGCGTGAACCCGGAAGGTGGAGCTTGCAGTGGATCGCACCACTGTGCTCCAGCCTGGGCAACAGAGCAAGACTCCGTCTCAAAAAAAAAAAAATTTTTTTTTTTTAACTGTTAAGGTGGATTTGGACTGAAGACTAGAACAAAATATCCCATCAGTTTTTAAGATGAATTTACATTCTTGAAAAAAAAACTTGATAAAATTCATTTAAACTTAAAGCTAACTTGTTTCATTTGTTTAATTTCTCTAGAAAGTAGTAAGAACTGGGCCGGGCAAGGTGGCCGATACCTATAATCCCAGCACTTTGGGAGGCCGAGGCTGGGGGAGATCACGAGGTCAGGAGATTGAGACCATGCTGGCTAACATGGTGAAACCCCATCTCTACTAAAAATACAAAAAATTAGCCAGGCATGGTAGCATGAGCCTGTAATCCCACCTACTTGGGAGGCTGAGGCAGGAGAATGGTTTGAACGTGGGAGGCAGAGGTTGCAGTGAGACGAAATTGTGCCACTGCACTCCAGCCTGTGTGACAGAGCAAGACTCCATCTCAAAAAAAAAGAAAAAAAGAAAGAAAGTAGTCAGTACTTTGTCATCCTCCATTAATGTTGTTAATGTAAATAAAGGATGTCATTTTCCTTGGGAATAAAACAGGAATGTTAAGAGGAAAACGTTAGGATATTTTCTTTTTTTAAAGATAATTTGTTCCCAGTCTAAAAACGGATTCTAATCTCCTTTCACGTAATCTCTAAACGTTCCTGCAGCTATTGTAAAATGAATGGAAAATTGCAGATCCATGACTCACCTTCAGATCTGTAATTACCTCAGGCTAAGGACATACGGGGTGACTTTTAACTCAGCATTTTCTCCCACATCCACTTAACTTTATTATAGTGCCTCCTAATTAATATCTGTGATGTGATGTTACCTTAATGGAAATAGCCATTTCATCATCTATTTGATGTCTGGACTTCTGCCATCTCCCTCCTTAGGAGACTCTTAGCCATGCACTGCAATCTGTCTGCCTGATCAATTCCATTCCTTCAATGATGCATCCAGCTCAGTGAGCTAATGGCTGTGACTGTGCTGCCTGAATCTGTAGAAGAGTTTGAGAAATTGGAAATAAATTAAATTTATCATCATTATGGGATATCTGGTTGGTATCAGTCTTTTAAATGACTATGAAACAGGTCATGCAAACAGGCTAATACTTTTATACAGACAGTGTTATCCCTTTGTTTGTTGTGATCCTCCTTGGGGCAGCCATGAGTTAAAAACCTTTCAGTAAGTATAGATAGAGGGAAAGAGTTAAAATTCCAGTCTTCCCATTTCTTCTTCTTTTTTTTCCCTCTTATTTGTTTCTATACAACATCCAGAAAATAGTTTCAATACTAAAGGGTGTTAAGTTTTCTGAGAGTTGTTTTTCTGCTTCTGTTTGGTGAGCACATAAACCAGATGCCTAGGCATGAAACTTACTGGGCAGAGTATTCGTATATTTAACATAAAACCTGCCGCTAGTGAATCAGATTATCCCAGACATCACAAATCTTTACATCTTTTCTGAGTGTCAGCAGAGCTGATAGAAATGATAACAAGTAGACACCATCGCTTGTAGTAGTGATGACATCTTTTAGAGTTACAGTATTTGAGGTGCCTGTTAAGACACCAGCTCATTGCGAAAGGTCCAAATTCAGTTAGAGTTTTCCAAAAATGTTTGGAAATTAAACATTTTTATGCTTGTCTTTTCTAAGTTTTTAATAATCATTAGAATTAAAAGCAAGAGTTTTCTATCTACTGCATAATCACTACTGTTTGAGTGATGCTAATAAAATTTGGGTAAAATGGTGTTTATACAAACCTGTTTTCAACAACCCATTGGTAAGTAGAATTTTTTTTAATCTCCAAATATTTTTGTCCCATGTTCATTACAAACTCTTATTCCTAATAAGGGAAAATAACCATGTTTCTTACTACTAAATCTAAAAAATCATAGAGGTCATGCACTCTTCATAAGATTTTAATGGATTCCTTCTAGTTTTTTCCTTAAGTGAAGGCCTTTGACTGTGAAGTTTTAAAGGCCCATCTCTAGTGAGAGCTATCACAAAGGTCATTCAGTCTTCTGTCTCAGTAGCTGTTACCAGTTTACCTTTATATTTTCACCATAGTTCATTAATTTACATTTTAAACAAGTTAAAGGCATTCACTTTTTTCAAAGGAGACAGTTGGCATGTTAAAAGGTGTCTACTTAGAAAACCCAGGATTTAACTTGTTTGGCACAAAAGTGTTTGTATGTATATTTTTTTGTTTCCCATAAAGGAGGGAAGGAAGTAAATCTAACCTTGTTCCTCTTAGAAAAGAACACTGAAACTATATTAACCTGAAGTAGAAATATGATAATTGATATTTCATATTTTTCAGCCACTTTCTTTTAAAAAGACAGAACAAGTATTTGTTTTCTGAGTTAACAGATCAGAATAGGCAGTTTGTCTTTTTATGAACAGGAAAAACAAAGCTTGTCTACTGCTAGGCAGAAAACAGAAAAGAAGGAGTAGTCCTTGCTGTCTCGTTTCCTATCAGGCAAGTAGACCAGGTTGCTTTTCACCCCCGTGTAAATAGAATCACATATCTGTGATTTCTCTACCCCCTTAAAAAATTTAAGTCTGATGACACCAATATTGATGGCTTTGTGGGTTTGAATGAATTTTTTACTTGTCTTATTTAGTTTTCCAAGGAATTCTATGATGTAAACAAAATAAGAATTATTAAGAACCCTGAATTTCAGATGATGAAATGATGTCCAGTGAGGTTTGGTTATCTAAGGTCACCTAGCTAGTAAAGATTCACTTCGAGTTTCTCATGTTTCCTAATCTCAGTGCAGTGCTCTTTTTACCATACCATGCATTTATTGTAGATGTGAATTTTTAGTATGCATCAATTATGTAGTGCCTTCAGATTATTTCTGGACTCATTATTTTAATATCAGTTAAATTTCTTTGACTCATTTATTATAATGTTTGTTCAGGAAGTTCTTACTCAACTGCTTTTATATTCTTGCATTACAAGATGCTAATGTAGATTAAAATGTTATTTGTTTTTTCCTTTTTTAAGACACAGGATCTTGCTTTGTCACCCAGGCTGGGTTATAGTGGCACAATCATAGCTCACTGTTACCTCAAACTCCTGAGCTCAAGGGATCCTCCCACCTCAGACTCCTGAGTAGCACGAACTGCAGACTCACACCACTGCACCCAGCTAATTTTTTTTTTAATTTTCAGTGGAAATGAGATCTCACTCTGTTGCCCAGGCTGGTCTGAAAACTCCTGGGCTCAGGCAATCCTCCTGCCTCAGCCTCTCAAAATGCTAGGCTTACAGGCATGAGCCAACACACCCTGCCTATAATTTATAATCCCTGCCCTTGAGGAGCTGAGAATCTAGTGAGGGAGTCAGATTCCATTTCTTAAGACAGATTTATTGAGGTATAATTGACATAAAATAAACTGTTTAAAGTATACAATTGCATAAGTTTGGACATATGACTACACTCATGAAGCTATCTTTTATCTTTTCATTGTTTTTTATTTTGAGTTTTGAAAGCTGTGTATATTTTGGGTATAAATCCTTTATCAGATATTTGTGTCATGTCTTTTCATTCTCTTCACAGTGACTTTTGAAACACAGAAGTTTTAAGTTTTGAAGTAAGCTTATTAATGTGTTGTTTTTGTTCTTCCTGTTTTGGTTGCTATAGCTTTATAATAAGTCTTAAAATCAGGTAGTATGGGTCCTTCAACTTTTTTCTCCTTCAGTTGTTTTGCCGAGTTTTAGAATCAGTATTTCAATGTTTACCAAAACAGCTGCTGGAATTTTGAGAATACTTTGAATCTATAGATCTATTTGGGGAGAATTGACATCTTAACAATGTTTTGTGTTTGACACATGTCTAGGATGTATGTCTCTGTTTATTCATGTCAGTTTTTCTCACTAGAATTTTATAGTCTTCATTGTATAATTCTTCCCCATTTTGTCAGATTTATCCATAAGTATTTCATAATTTTGTTGCTGTTGTAATTTTTTTTTAATTTCTGTTTTTATTCATTACTACTATGTGGAAATACAATTGATTTTCAGATTACAATTCAATATGTTAAGTGCTTTACTAATGTTATGTGCAAAGTACCTTGGGAGCATGGAGGAGGAGCAATCAACCCTACTTATGGTGACAAGGAACGCTTCATAAAAGAAATAACATAAATTTTCTAGTTATTTTCTTGATTTTTAGTATGAATATCTTGCCCAGAATTCTAGATAAATGTGTAATAATTAAAATACAAATTATTTTTAGAAACAGTATACTAAATAATAGACTGGTAATTCTAGTATTGAGTTTAAATCTTTGAGCTTTTGATTCTGGAAATTTTTAATCATATATGAAAATAGAGTATTTTCATAGCTTTATTTATATTATGTGGTTTTTTATTGTGTTTTTTTGTTTGTTTGTTTTGAGACAGAGTCTCACTCTGTCACCAGGCTGGAGTGCAGTGGCGCCATCTCGGCTTACTGCAACCTCCACCTTCCGGCTTCAAGTAATTCTCTTGCCTCAGCCTCCTGAGTAGCTGGGACTACAGGTGCATGCCACCACACCCAGCTAATTTTTGTATTTTTAGTAGAGATGAGGTTTCACCATGTTGGCCATGATGGTCTCGATCTCTTGACTTTGTGATCCTCCCGCCTTGGTCTCCCAAAGTGCTGGGATTACAGGTGTGAGCTACCCTGCCCAGCTTTATATTATGTGTTTTTATGTGTATACATATGAAATTTCAGACTTACAGAAAAGTTGCAAGAGTAATACGTGGAATTTCCATATACTCTTTACTCAGATTCACAGAAAAGTTGAAAGAATAATACATGGAATTTCCATATAGTCTTTACTGAAATTCAACAGTTTACATTTTTGTCCCATCTACTTCATCATTTTGTCTATTTTCTTTTCTTGAATTGTTTAAGAATATATTGGAGATACTGTGACCTTTTACCCCTAAATACTTTGTTGTATATTTCCTAAGAACTAGGACATTGTCTTACATCAGCACAGCACAGTTATCAAAATCAGGAAATTTAATTTGATACAGTACTGTTAGTTAATCTACATTATAATATAATTTTGTTATTCCAATTATGACCTTTGTAGCTTTCTTTCCAGTCTTCAATTAGTCCAGGCTCATACCTTGGTATTCTTTAAACTGGAACCATTTCTCAGCCTTTCCTTGTGTTCATTCACCTTGATATTTCTAAAGTGGATAGGCTAGTTATTTTGTAGATTGTCCTTCTTGTGTTTGCCCACTGCTTCTTCCTAATTAGGTTCAGGTTATTCATTTTGGTAGGAATCCCACTGAAGTGATACTGTTTTCTATTTAGTATACTTATTTATTAATATTATTTATTAATATATATAGAAGTATAGACACTTGCATTCTTATTGTATTCAGTGGATTATGATCCATTGCTTATTATCTGATGCTAAATTGTCCCATATTCAATCAGTGGGAATGCCTTCAAACTATTGTGTGCCTTTGACATGTGCCCATCATTCTTTAATGCACTTTCTTCTTTGAGCATCTGCATCTTTTTAGCACAAAAAGATGTTGTAGGCTTATCTTGTATATTCCCTGCACCAACTCTGGAATCAACCATTTCTGCAGGTGGTCCTGGATTTTTGTTAGTTTTTGGAAGCCAAGATTTGAACTAGAACATATGTTACACCACACACACACACACACACACACACACACACACACAAAAAACTGTGAATTTATATCGATACCTCCCATTCTTAACCAGCATCACAGCCTATATTGTAGTCTTTCCCCCTTTCCATAATTGGAACTCTCTTCGCCAGCTGTGAAGAATGTGGCTCCCAATATCTTCAATTTTTTTCCTTTGTTTAAGCCTAATATATACAAAAGGTGGTTTCAGAACTTCTAAACCATGCCCCTGCAGAAAGTAAACCTGTTAAATGGAGTTCAATATTTGTTTACAGTTCTTTTATTTTTGAAGTAAAATTTACACACATTAAAGTATACAGTGTTAAATGGATAATATGGTGAGTTTTGGCAAATAGATATGCTTTTATATCCCACACCCCTATCAAGACATTTAAAAAAAAAAATGTCTATCACCTCAAAAACTTCCCTTGAGCCCTTTTCTGGTCAGTCCACAACCCCAGAAACAACCATAATTTTTATTCTTTTCATTATAAATTACTTTTTTCTTTTTTTTTTGAATGTCATGTAAATATATATCATACACACTTCTGTATCTTGCTTCTTTTGCTTAGCATAATGTGAGATTTATCTTTGTTTTTTAATATATCAGTGGTTCTATCCCTTTTATTACTAAGGAGTATTCCTTTGTGTGATCATGGCAAATGTTTTATTAATTTTTTATCAATAGTTGGATTGTTTCCACTTTAGTTTTGTGATAGTCTTTTTTTTTGTAATGTCAACTTAGCTAGGCTACAGCCCCCAGTTGTTCTGTCAAACACTAATTTGGGTATTGCTGTGAGAGTATTTTATAGATGTAATCAAAGTCTACAAGTAAAGGAGTTAATCTAATTACATTCAATAAGCATTTTTTTTTCCTTTGAGACAAAGTCTCAACTCTATCGCCCAGGCTGGAGTACAGTGGTGTGACCTTGGCTCACTGCAACCTCTGTGATGCCCCTGCCTCTGCCTCCCAAGTAGCTGGGATTACAGGTGCCTGCCACCATGTTCAGCTAATTTTTGTAATTTTAGTAGGGACTGGGTTTCACCACGTTGGCTAGGCTGGTCTCGAACTACTGACCTCAAGTGATCTGCCCACCTCAGCCTCCCAAAGTGCTGGGATTACAGGCATGAGCCACTGTGTTTGGCTACATTCAATATGATTTGCATTAAATAAGTGATAATCTGCCTAGGCCTGATTCAGTCCAGTGGAAGGCCTTAAGAGCAGAGCTGAGGCTTCTCTGAAGAGGAGATTCATTCTGTGCACTGGCGCTTCACCCATGCCTGAGAGTTCCTGTGCACCCTTTGGACCTGACTAGTCAGCTCCTCAATTGTGTAGGCCAATTTTTGGCAATAAATCTCTTCATATATATGTCCTACTGGTTCCATTTCTCTGGTTGAACAATGACTGATACAAATCTATTATAAATAAAGCTGCTATGAACATAATTCTTTGCAGTTTTTGTGAGCACACATTTTCAGTATTTGTTTAGTAGTAGTATTCTCTGCAGTTTTTGTGAGCACATATTTTCAATATTTGTTTAGTAGATATCTAGGGATGGACGTTCTAGGTCAAAGAATATGTGTATATTTAATTTTATAAGGGATTGCCAAACTCTTTTCCAAAATTGTTACACCAGTTTATATTCTACGAGCAATATATAATGAGATTTCCACTTCTGCATCCTCGTCAACATTTAGTGTTGTCACTCTTTTTTTATTTTTTTTTTATTTTAGCCTCTCTTTTGAGTGTATGGTGGGTTCTCACTGTGATTTTTTTTTATTTGCATTTCTCTGATGACTAATAATGTTGAGCAATATTTCATGTGGTTGTTAGCCAGTTGTATATCTTCCTGTGTGAAGTTTATATTCAAGTCTTCTGTCCATTTTTCTAAATTGGGTTGTGGTTTTATATAGACATGTAGGAGTTCGTCACATATTCTGAACACAAGTCCTTTGTCAGATATTTGATTTGCAAATATTTTTTCTCCAGTCTTGTCTAAGCATTTTCCTGAAGGTGTTTTTTCATTGTTTGTTTGTTGTTTTTGTTTTTGTTTTTGAGATGGAGTCTCGCTCTGTCACCCAGGCCAGAGGGCAGTGGCATGATCTCAGCTCAGTGCAACCTCCACCTCCCAGGTTCAAGCAGTTCTCCTGCCTTAGCCTCCCGAGTAGCTGGGATTACAGGTGC
>NW_012104120.1:3212805-3238746 GCF_000951045.1 Mandrillus leucophaeus | reverse complement strand
TTAACATTGTAACAATATTGAGTCTTCTATCTCAAGAGAGTATATGTCCCATTTAAGTTTTTTTTTTTTTTATAGTGTCTTTTTTTTTTTTTTTTGAGATGGAGTCTTGCTCTGTGGCCCAGGCTGGAGTGCAGTGGCATGATCTCAGCTCAGTGCAACCTCCACCTCCCAGGTTCAAGCAGTTCTCCTGCCTTAGCCTCCCGAGTAGCTGGGATTACAGGTGCACGCCACCATGCCTGGCTAGTTTTTGTATTTTTAGTAGAGACAAGGTTTCACCCTGTTGTCTAGGCTGGTCTGAAACTCCTGACTTCAAGTGATCCACCCGCCTCAGCTTCCTAAAGTGCTGGAATTACAGGCATGAACCACGGCACTCAGCCCTGAAGGTTTTGATGACCAGAAGTATTTAATTTTGCTTATTCTAGTTTTTGTTTTGTAAATTTTTTAAAAACTTTTAACTAAAAAGTAAACTTTAATGTTGAAAATGCAAACTTGGGAAAGACAGAAAAGATCACACGCAAGGCTGTCACTTCACACTTGGAAGGTGACCTTCCAAGTACCCTTGCACAGTGGCCGGGCAGAGGCGCTCCTCACTTCGGAGACGGGGCGGCGGCCCGGCAGAGGCGCTCCTTACTTCCCAGACAGTGGGGCGGCCGGGCAGAGGCGCTCCTCACTTCCCAGTCAGTTGGGCGGCCGGGCAGAGGCGCTCCTTACTTCCCAGGCGTTGCCAGTTGAGCAGAGGCGCTCCTCACTTTGCGGACTATGGGCAGCTGGGCAGAGGCGCGCCTCACTTCCTGGACAGGGCAGCAGCCTGGCAGAGGCGCTCCTCACTTCCCAGACGGTTGGCAGCTGGGCAGAGGCGCTCCTCACTTCTCGGACTGTGGGCAGCTGGGCAGAGGTGCTCCTCACTTCCCAAACGGGGCGGCGGCGAGGCAGAGGCGCTCCTCACTTCCCAGACAGTTGGCAGCTGAGCAGAGGCGCTCCTCACTTCCCAGTCAGTTGGGCGCCCTGGCAGAGGCGCTCCTCACTTCCCAGGTGGTTGGCAGCTGAGCAGAGGCGCTCTTCACTTTGCGGACTATGAGCAGCTGGGCAGAGGCTCTCCTCACTTCCTGGACAGGGCGGCGCCCTGGCAGAGGCGCTCCTCAGTTCCCAGGTGGTTGGCTGGCTGGGCAGAGGTGCTCCTCACTTCCCAGACAGTTGGCAGCTGAGCGGGGGTGCTCCTCACTTTGTGGACTGTGGGCAGCTGGTCAGAGGCGCTCCTCACTTCCTGGACAGGTTGGCGGCCTGGTAGAGGCACTCTTCACTTCCCATATGGGGCGGCGGCCGGGCAGAGGCGCTCCTCACTTCCCAGGCAGTTGGCTGGCTTGTTTTGTAAATGTTATGGTCACTGCTTTCTTTATCCTGTCTAAGAAATTTATACCTACCCAATGTCGTAAAGCTATTCTCCTATATTTCCTTCTGAAAGTCTTACAGTTTTGTGTTTTATGTTTATGTCTGTGGTCCATCTCAAAATAATTTTTATTTGTAGTGTGTGGTCACAGTTAAGGTTTATGGATTTTTCTATGAATGTCTACTTATTCCAGCAATATTTGTTAGAAAATATTTTTCTAATGGATTATTTTAGTACCTTTGTTGAAAATCAGTTGATGATACAAGTATGATTGTACTTATGAATTCTGCTTGATTCCATTCAACTCTTGGTCTTTCTGAAGGCCAAGACTAAGTAAGTGTTCAACTTAGGGCGTTGAGTGTTCCAATTTTCTTGTTTTTTGTTGCTGTTCTTGTTGTTGTTGTTGTTCATTCTAGGTTCTTTGCATTTCCTTGTAAATTTTTAAGTCACCTTCTTAATTATTATTTTTTAATGTCTACTTGTGTTAAGATTGATATGAATCTTTATATCAAAAATTAACATTGTAACAATATTGAGTCTTCTATCTCAAGAGAGTATATGTCCCATTTAAGTTTTTTTTTTTTTTATAGTGTCTTTTTTTTTTTTTTTTTTGAGATGGAGTCTTGCTCTGTGGCCCAGGCTGGAGTGAAGTGATACAGTCTCCACTAACTGCAACATCTGCCTCCTGGGTTCAAGCAATTCTCCTTCCTCAGCCTCCTGAGTAGCTGAGATTACAGGCACACACCACAACGCCCAGCTAATTTTTGTATTTTTAGTAGAGACGGAGCTTCACCATGTTGGCCAGGCTGGTCTTGAACTTCTGACCTCAGGTGATCCACCAGCCTCAGCCTCCCAAAGTGCTAGGATTACAGACGTGAGCCACTGCGCCCGGCCAGTAGTGTCTTCTTTGTTGTTACATTTATTCCTAGGTATTTTATGGTTTTTGACATTATGGGTAATGGATTTTTAAAAAATGTTTATTTTCTCATTGTTTGTTGCTAGTATACAAACATACCCTTGATCTTACTAAGTTTACTTACATGCTTTTTCTTTATTTTAATTTCCTCTCTTTCTTTCTTTTCTTTTCTTTTTTCTTTTTTTTTCTTTTGAGACTGAGTCTCGCTGTGTCTCCCACTCTGGAGTGCAGTGGCACCATCTCGGCTCACTGCAGCCTCCGCCTCCCAGGTTCAAGCAGTTCTCCTGCTTCAGCCCCCCAGTAGCTGGGATTAAAGGCACACACCTTCACGCCTGGCTAATTTTTACATTTTTAGTAGAGGTGGAGTTTCACCATGTTGGCCAGGCTGATCTCAAACTTCTGACCTTAGGTAATCCACCCGCCTCTGGGATTACAGGCGTGAGCCACTGCGCCTGGCCTCTCTCTTTAGTTAGTGATTCCTTAGAATTTGCTATGTAAACAATCATGATATCTACAAATAGGGACAGTTTGACTTTTTTTTTTTACGTTCTTTATGCCGTTTTGTTTCTTTTCTTGCTTTATTGCACTGGCTGGAGAGACCTTCAGTACAGTGCTAAACAGAAGTGATTCTTGCCATGTTGTGGTAGGTGGAATGTTTTTGCCGTTAAGTGTGAAGTTAATAGTGACAGATTGTTTGTTTCAGGTACTGAGCAGTACAGTGAATACACAGGCTATGCCGAGACATATCGTTGGTCCCGGAGCCACGAAGATGGGAGTGAAAGGTAAGTCTGTTTCTGTCTTCAGTATTCCATGACTAAAAACAAAGGAATTTGGGCTTGACCCTCACACACTCTCATTCCCTCTGCTTGTAT
Source organism: Mandrillus leucophaeus (assembly GCF_000951045.1). Lineage (NCBI taxonomy): Eukaryota > Metazoa > Chordata > Mammalia > Primates > Cercopithecidae > Mandrillus > Mandrillus leucophaeus. The sequence goes on along the minus strand of NW_012104120.1, from coordinate 3,235,571 downwards.
TTCAGCAAGTGAACTTAAAAAGGAAAAAGAAAAGAAATCAGCATTACAGGTTCATTGTCATTTAAAACACTATTAGCACCTTCCTGTACCAAAGGGAAGAACAGAGAAGATAAAACGAAAAGTCTAAAGCAAAGACAAAGAGGGGCAGAATTCTCTACAGTTCTTTACCTCTGAACTACAATCAGAAGCTGTGGAGGTTAAATTCCGTGTTTAAATCTGAGTAGAATAGGTTCTAATTAGAGCTTAAAGCCTTTGACCAACTTACTAAGTTATATTTAATTTTTCTGTGAAATTAGATAGAGGAAACCTGTGTTGTGACAGTTGACCTAATGCCACAAACCAGTTGATGGCAGAACCTGCAGTGTGGTTTGCTGCTCCTGTCTCCTATTTCTTCTTGAAATATAGTCTTCTACTTTGACAGTCTTGCTTCTAGTTTACCAGAGATAAAATTTTGCAGAAATGCTACCTGAAAGCTTGTGGGATTTTTTGTTTTGTTTTATTTTGTTTGTTATTTGATGAGAAAGCCATTGTGGCAGAAAGAATCAGCTCTTGCCCACGTGCCACAAATTTATTCCTTGTAATGTCTCAAGTCCATCCTCTGCTTTCTTTCTCTTTTTTTTTTTAAAATATGTGGTTGCAACAAACATCTACGTAGATGTTTATTCCTGATAATTATTTACAAACCAGCATGAAGATTTCTATTTTGGTTTTCGGTTTGAAAAGTTGCTTGGCACAGCAATATATGCAAGTTCATAAAGAGATTAAATATTTGGGATTTTACATGTTTCCAAAATTATCATCTCAACCGTTGCTTTCTATTTCCACAGGCAACATGGTATTGTCTGCTTTGATGTCTTTGTTATTTTAAAAATAGTTTCTCACAGTCAGCAATTGAGCACAGTAGGTAGACTGCTGTACTGAATTATTTCACATTTTTGTAACACTTCTTAGGAATTTCCTGGACAGTACATAGTGATGTTACAACCCCAGTGATTTAAAGTGGATCTCTCAAAGCAAAGGAGGAATGAGCTTTTGTCAAGATGCAAATGCCATGTCCTTAGTATTAGAGGAAAACAAAGAACTAGATTCCTTTTGTTTGCCCCCAAATCCTTTAACCTCTGAGACTTACTATAAATGATTTACCTGTTTACACTATGTCATTGTGTTGTCTCTGGGTAATTTTTCATTTTACTCTTTAATATCTGACAGTGCACACTGTATATGCCTCAATCTAAAAATAAAGGGTGTTTCCTTTCTTTTCCTTTCCTTTTGCTCAGACCTGCAGACACTGGTTTGTTTGTTTTGAATATTTTAACACAGCTAAAGTCTTGGCAACCTGACCCCTGAGAGGATTTCATTTGAGCGACTGACTACCTGTTCCTTATCTTTTCTCCCCTTTCCATCCTGTCCCAGGGACGACTGGCAGCGGCGCTGCACTGAAATCGTTGCCATCGATGCTCTTCACTTCAGACGCTACCTCGATCAGTTTGTGCCTGAGAAAATCAGACGCGAGCTGAACAAGGCCAGTAACCTTATTTCTTAGTTCATCCGGCAGCTGTCATCTATTTACTGCCATTTTATTAATGCTGAAATTAATGCTTTCTGGTAATTCTTGCAGTGTCAGTATGTCTGCCCACAGCTCTCCTGATTTAATGGCTGTGTCAGCTTGTACAAGATGTACTTTCCATTTTGTAATTGTTTGATTAGCAGCTAAGGTTGCCAGATAGGCTGTTGCCTAGTTTTAAACCCCACACATGCATTTATCTCATCAAGTACCTTAGCTGCTATGGAACATTATCATTGTAAAACCATATAGAAACGAATGAGCTCTGAAAATTTTTTCTCAGCCCTGCTTAATGACATTTTCTCTACAAAGTATGCTATCAGGGTTAAAACAGAAAAACTGAAAAAGCCAGGTCAAATGTTCTATTTTAGGTAAGATTTATGATGGAATCTATTATTTTCTGTAATACTTAGTGCTGCCTACTATATTCATTTTTTTTCTTTTTTATTGTATTACAGAAATATAAAAATGAGCCATACCTGTTGTTCAGATTTTCAGTATTGGCAACCATAATTAATAAACTCTGTTACACAATAGAGAGCTGATTCTGTTCTCTGGATTTTGGGCTTTCCCAAAACAGCAGAGATTTTCTTTAGTTCCTCAAATTATTCACTCAGTAGAGATTTTCTTTTTTTTTTTCTTTTTGAAATGGAGTTTCACTTTTGTGGCTGAGGCTGGAGTGCAATGGCGTGATCTTAGCTCACTGCAACCTCTGCCTCCCGGGTTCAAGCGATTCTCCCACCTCAGCCTCCCAAGGACTAAGATTACAGGTGCCCACCACCACACCCAGCTAATTTTTGTATTTTTAGTAGAGATGGGGTTTCACTGTGTTAGCCGGCCTGGTCTCGAATTCCTGACTTCAGGCAATCCTGCCAGCCACGGCCTCCCAGAGTGTTGGGATTACAGGCGTGAGCCACTGCGCCCAGCCTAGAGATTTTCTTTATTTCCACAAATTATTCACACAGCCAAGAAGACTGACCCAATTCTGAAGATCAGTGTTTCACTCCCATGAGTAGGATTTGGTTATGAGATTACTAGGATAATGAGGCTTGTGGTTTTACATGGTTATACATGGTGTGCCAGTTCCTACACAGACTTCTGAGAATAATAACAGTGATCTAGACAGACTTTTACTACACTTAAAACTTAGTAGATATTTTGAACATAATTAAGTATCTTATATCCTGATCTATTTGGGAGAATCTAATTTATTGCTGAACATATTCTCGTATGTATAATTTTTTAAATTATTTTAATGTTTAGAGTTCTCAAATTTTATAAAATGTTTGAAGAATAATGCACTATTTTTTAAAGTTGAACTTACATAACAGACATCATTTATTTAAAAATAAAAAGAAAAAGTAATCCCTCAGAAAAGCTATCCAGAATGTCTGGCCTTTGATATATCAACAGTTCTAAAGTTCTCTCCTGCCTGATTCTGAAAGTCAGAGATTTGCCTGTACTGAAGATTATCTTTTTTTTTTTTTTTTTTTTTTTGAAGCAGGGTCTTTTTTGCCTAGGCTGGAGTGCAGTGGCATGCGCGATCACAGCTCACTGCAGACTTTCAACCTCTCTGGGCTCAGGTGATCCTCCCGTCTCAGCCGCCTGAGTAGCCAGGAGTACTAGTGTGCACCACCACACCTGGCTAATTTTTCTTTTATAGATACACCGGGTTTCACCATATTGCCCAGGCCAATTTCAAACTCCTGGGCTCAAGCGATCTTCTCCCGCCTCAGCCTCCCAAAATGCTGGGATTATAGGCATGAACCACAACGCCCTGCCTGAGAAGTACCTTTTACTAGTAATTAGATACATTTTAAATGTAAGCGTATTTTCACTGTTCCAAACTCTTGCCTTAAAGCAGTTGTCCCCAGTGCCATGAAGTTTTTATGATAGAGCGTATCAAGTAGAATCAGTTTTATCTTTAAATTTTCATGAGGTTTTACTTAACTAAACATGTATATGTGAATTTGTCACATGGTCAAGAGGACATTTATATAAGCAGTAGATTGTTGGAGAGAAATATATGAAAAGGAAAGTAGAACCAAAATGTGTGTAGCCATGATTAATACATTGATACAAAGTGAAAGGTTCCCTATTTTATGAATGAAGTCTATACTCCCACATATACTTTTCTGTGAGAACTAGATCATTCACTTTTAGAAGTTATCCTCAATTTTTAAGAAGGTAACTTCAGGCATAGTCTTTTTTAAAATTGCCAGGTCCAGTTGATTCTCTCTGCACTTACTTGTGTATCACCAACCTTCAGTTTGACCATCCTCAGAGACACCAGAAATTTAAAAGATATATGTGAATAGGTTAAGTTAGTTGTAAATATTGGCAACATGGAAGAACATTTATTTATAGAATGTAGAGTCCTCATGAGGGGCATTTGATACTAAGAATGAGTCTTTAAGTAATCTGGCAACAAGAGTTTTATTTCATTGGGAGTTGGCGGCGGTCAGTCACACTGCCTTATGGAAGTGTCTCAGGAATATTTTGTTAAATGACTTGATCGATAATTTAAAAACTTTTTTTTTTTTTTTTGAGACGGAGTTTCACTCTCGTTGCCCTGGCTGGAGTGCAATGGCGCGATCTCAGCTCACTGCAACCTCCGCCTCCCGGGTACAAGTGATTCTCCTGCCTCAGCCTCCCAAGTAGCTGAGACCAGAGGCACGCACCACCACGCCAGGCTAATTTTTGTATTTTTAATGGAGAGGGAATTTCATCACGTTGGCCAGTTTTGTCTCCAACTCCTGACCTCAGGTGATCCGCCCATCTCAGCCTCCCAAAGTGCTGGGATTACAGGCCTTAGCCACCACGCCTGGCCTAAATAACATCTTAGACAATGTTAATTTAGGTTTTCGAGGTAAACATTTTAGAATTTACATAAGTACATTATCTTAAATCAATCAATATGTCACAAAATGTTATATATTTCCTAAATACTCTTCGAGTGCTCAATAAAGCCTAGTAAGTTGAGTGTCAAATCAAGTTTGGGACAGATGAAGCCATATGAAGCAGAGGGGTTCATTTTTAATGTATAGTGATGCAGGTGTACATTCATTTTCCACCTGCAATTATTCATGTCACTTATTCATGTCAATAAAGTCTAGTTTATAATTCATAAAAGATTCCTTTCAGTCAAATGCAGGTGGAATTTTTTTTTTTTTTTCAAATTATACAGATAACAATAGTAAATGATTGCTTACTCTGTATGAGGCATTCTACTTAGCACTTTAAATGCAGTGTCTGATTTAGTCCTAACCACTCAGGGAGGCATAACTATTTTTCTTGTCTCTAATTTAGAGACAGTGAGCTCACTTCTTAGGAAGTTGAGTAATTTGTTGCAGGCCAGGTCACATAGCTGGTCAGTGACCAAACCAGAGCTCAAATCCAGGCTCCCCTGACTTCAAGTCTTTTTTTTTTTTTTTTTGAGATGGAGTTTCTCTATTGTTGCCCAGACTGGAGTGCAATGGCATGATCTCGGCTCACTGGAACCTCCGCCTCCCGGGTTCAATCAATTCTTCTGCCTCAGCCTCCCGAGTAGCTGGGATTACAAGCATGCACTACCACACCCGGCTATTTTTGTGTGTTTAATAGACACAGGGTTTCTCCACTTTGGTCAGGCTCATCTCAAACTCCCAACCTCAGATAATCTGTGCACTTCGGCCTCCCAAAGTTTTGGGATTACAGGCATGAGGCATTGCGCCCAGCCAAATCATTTTTTAAAAATGTAAGTCCTCCACATAGAGACTACTATAACTAGGTCTGACCTTCTAGACTTTTTATGGTTCAAACTTAAATAATTGAGAATATTTCTGCTTTTGGAATAGTCTCCTACCTGCTTATGCCTGAATCACTCTTCTTTTGTGGTCATAAACTTCTGCTGTGAGCAAGGTACCTGTTAAATGCTTTTCTCAATATGCTTTTCTGTTTGATGCACTTTTTCAAGGAAATTTGAGGGTTCCCTGCTATTTTTCAAATTCCTGTGAGACAAGGAAATACCTCGAGTGTAATAGAGCCTATCAACACTTGGACTAACTTTAAGAAAGCACCTAGTTCAGAGCCTGGCACATGGGAAGGCATCTGATAAATGTGTGTTCTTTTATTCACTGATATATTCCAAAAAATGTGTTCTGTTAGCAAATAATTAGTTTTTTAATTCTTTCACTGAAAAAGGAAAAAGCAGTAAATGATTTTGTTAAATGTCATTGGCAACTTAATTAGAAATTAATCCAAACAACTTTAGGCCTTCTAAATTAAAGCATTTGTCCCTTACTAATTACATTTACCTATTAAAATTGACTTAAGAATTTTGGTTATGAGCAGCAGGAATCTCACATAAACTGACAGCACAACTTGGAGACAATGTTTAATATTTTGTATCTCATGTTTTGCAAACTGTTTTAGAGCAGAAGTCTGTGTGAAATCACTTTAGAGATGACTTGCACAATTCTACTTGTGTGTGTATGCATGCCAGAGAGAAAGGAGGAAAAGAAAAAAACCCACATTTTTCTAAGTGAAAAAGCAGTAAGACCAGTTTTCACCGTCAGAATTCAGTATGGATCTCTGACCTCTGGGGACCTGTTTGCTACTTTTAAGCATTACTCACCAGTTAATAATTGAAAAGCCAATCCTACAAAGTGCTTTCCAGGCCTCTGGAAAAGGTCTGCTCCGGTCCAGGCTCCGCCGGTCTTACTGGACCCACTTCATGACCTGCAAGTAGAGTTGGTTTTTAAAGGAGGGAACCAGTCTCCTTTTATCTGACTGATACTGTGAAGCAATGTTTAATCCTGTGAGAGATCAGCTGGGTATCATTCTAAAGGAGAATTATCTTAGGATTAGAAAGATTTATGACTTCATCTTGTAAAAGTGGCAAATAGCACTGCAAGAGAAGAAAGAAACCACCTGTGAAAAGTTGTATTTGCCATGTTAGGTAGGATTTTAGGTAGGATTAAGTAATGAGTATGTTTTGTGGAGCTTTCTGAATCTGAAGTTGAACAAGGTGGAGAGATAGAAATCATCCCTATTTACCTTTTTAAAAACTTGATCTGTTTGTTGATGTTTTTGTTGTTGTTCACCACCATATTTGGAATAGGTCTGTTATTAAACCAAAGCTTGATAACAAAACCAGTCAATATTTGCTGCTGATATTTCTAAGAAATTGAGCATCTGAGCACTTATAATCGTTTCATAAAATATGTGTCACTTTACTTTTCAAGAATGTTCCAAATGTATCATTTGTAGTGGGTTTTCCCTTAAGTTTCCCAACATATAGAATCAGAATAACAATTAAATACATATCCCAATCTTGGATTTTATACATCAGGAAACTAAGATCTGCATACTTCTTTCATTTTATTTTGCATTTTAGAATAGCAAAAACAATGTATTAATGTTATAATTATTTTAGAGATAAAGTCTAATCCCAGCTACTCGGGAGGCTGAGACAGGAGAATCGCTTGAACCTGGGAGGTGGAGGTTGCAGTGAGCTGGGATCACACCACTGTACCCAACCTGGGCATTAGAGCCAGACTCCGTCTCAAAAAAAAAAAAAAAAAAAGTCGTAAGAAATCACAGAATACTAAAAACCTCAGAAAATCAGTATCAATATCTACTCTGTATTAAGTTAAAGAAGTATAGTAGATTGATTTCATATAAATGAGCAACTCTTTAGGAACAATAATTATTAAATTATTCTAACAAATAGAATAATGTATTTACATGATAATGAAAGAAATCTTTTAAGTAAAATCATGCATCACTTAAAGATGGAGATACGTTCTGAGAAGTAGTCACTGTGCACATATCACAGAGTACTTACACAACCTAAGTGGTATAGCCTGCTACTCACCTAGGCTGGATGGTATGGCCTATTGCTCCTAGACTGCAAACCAGTAGAGTATGTTACTGTACTGAATACTATAGGCAGTTGTGATGCAATGGTAGGTATTTGTGTCTTAAACATAGGACAGGTACTATGAAAATATGGTATTTTAATCTTATGGGACCATCATCGTGTTTGTGCTTCATTGTTGACTGCAACATCACTATGCAGCACGTAACTGTCTATCTGCTTGGGCCTGCTAAAATTGATATTGAAGCCAAAGATCTTACTTAAGTGTGCATGTGCACATTTGTGCCAGACTATTCCCCTGGATACCATTTATTTCCTGGGCCTCATTTTGGGCCTGTAGACTCTTATACCAGTTTCGTTTGGTCTCTTTTCCATTTTCTTTCCTTCTTTCCTACATCTTTATCATTACCATTTCCTGATTGGTCTCTGGTTTTTAACTCTAGGTACCAATATTTTCATCTTGCTTCTCAACACACCCCTTTGCGACCTTCAGGACTCCCAAATTACCTTTATGTTCCCTGTCTTCTTCCCTTCCCATCAAAACTCATTCCAAGATAGGGTTGTTCATTGGTATCTTCTGCTTACTATCCTGAGGTCTCAGTGCTTCCTTTTTCTTTTCCCCCTTCTGAGTTGTTTATTAGTAAAAATAAATTGCTCTGTCATTGCAGAATATCAGGCCAGGGTATGGCCAGAGTTCAAGCTGGCTTTCTTTTACCCTTGCAGCTCTCTGATCAGTCTTCTCAAGTATTCTTGCTCTGGGTGAGGGAAAACAAACGCATATGCCAGTATAGAGCTCTTGAGAATTCCTAGTGCCTCTCTCTATGGAGTGAGAACTTGGCAACTCTTTTGAGGCCTCTATCCTTATCTGATCTTTGTTTCTTTACCAAAGGAGTTCAATTCCTACTCATTAAAGGAAAGGTGCCCTGATTCAAGGCTCTGCCCTGATCTCCAGCGCTTAAGGTATCCTTCTTCCTAGAAAAGGGAGAAGCCTGGGCTGACCTTCCAGAGAGGGCTCCGGGCAGCATACTACCGCTGTCTTATTTTTGACCTTACAAATGCTTGCTTCTTAACAGAATAAAATAATTTTGTATTTAATCGTTATAACCAGTTATTCTAATTTCTATGTAATTTTATCATTTAATTTTTATCTGATTAATATTTTTTGGTGGCAGGGATGGGGGATAGAGTCTCACTGTCACCCAGGCTGGAGTGTGGTGGCGCCATCATAACTCACTGCAGCCTAGACCTCCCGGGCTCAAACAGTCCTCCCACTTCAGCCTCCCAAGTAGGTGAGACCACAGGCATGCACCACTACACCTGGCTAATTTTTTTGTTTTGTAGAGGCAAAGTCTTGCCATATTGCCCAGGCTGGTCTCAAAACTCCAGAGCTCAAGCAATCCTCCCACTTCGGCCTCCCAAAGTGCTGGGGTTATAGCCATGAGCTTTTAAAAATTTGATCTAAACACTGAATGAGGTTTATTTTCAGTTTCATGGTTTGTTTTTATGGCCATTTTTCAAGATAGATAATTTTCCAGGAAAATTTGATAATATTTTATACTAGATTTTGCTTCTAATAATTTAAATGTTTCAAATTCTCAATTATTAGGCTTTAGTTTCACCAAGCTGTTTTTGCACATTGAAGTAAAGTTAACCCAGTTATTTAGACACAGCAGTAAGAAAGAAACTAAAACCATCCTGACAGTATAAAACGCAGAAATGAACTAGGAATCTGAGGAAGCCTCCTTCTCTCTAGGCGTGTTAGAAAATTCTGACATGAAACAAAGTGGCAAAGTTATGTTTATTCTTCCAGAGGGTTTGTTCTCTCCCTTGTTGGTATAATGACACAGACTGTCTTTCAAGAGCCTATTCAAAACAAATGTAGCTCTTAGATTTTTTTGACCTGAAAGAGATTTTCAGAAGCTCCATGCGTCTGACTATGCAGGTAATTTGTGAGTACTTGTGTAAGCTCTGTACTACAGTGTTGAATAATGATCTGGTACCAACTTATAATTAATATCTGTCAGGATTTACAGTCTAGGAGGGTATGGAAGGAATAGCCTTGTTAATCCATCGAGACAGTCTGTAAAATAAATTTTTATACCTTTGTGAAAACTTCAAAGAACAATTTACTACATTTCTGTGTGTGGGTTTCATAGAAGCATCTTTCTTTATCCTTGGTTTTTCTCTGGGAACGTTTGTCAAGATCATTCTTTTAATTGTATTTGCTATTATATGTAAGCTATATTTTAGGCTTTGTTTGGAACTTGAGAACCCAGGGAAGTTTTGCTTTGTTGTTATATTAAACCTGTTATAGTCTGATCACTTCAGAAAATAAGAATGTAGAAATAAGGCAGAAAGACCAACTAGTTGACAGCAAAGAGGTGGAAATCAGGAACTCTGGGATCTTACACAATGGTCTTCTCATATAGAAAATGAGCTGTTCATTTAATTAATACTTAGCCAGCATCCTCAGAATATATTTTACTTTTCTCAGATTACTGGCAAATTTTTAAATATTCTAGCTTAAAACAGAGCTGTGAAACTAGAGAATCTTAGAGCCGAAAGGCATCTTAAAGGTTATTTCATAACCAGGTGTAGGAATCCCTTCTATAGACAGTTGCTTGCTCTTTGTTACGTATTTCAGTAGCAGGAAGCACATTTATTAATCTAGTCTCCATAACTCAGAGAGAGAATGCTGAGGAGGCATAATAGTGACCCTTTGCCTGATGAAAAGAATAGTGATTAAAGCCTTCAAACAAAAAGAAAACTGTTCTAACAAGTGCCTTTCTTTTTTGGTGGTTTTTCCTAGTAGTTTATAATTGGGATCCTATTAGTTCTTGAAATATCTCTGCTATTTTCATTTCTGTTTGTTTGAAGTGGAAAAAGAAATTGGGACCTGTATTAGTTTAAGGAATTTTATTTGCTTAGCATTCAAACAAATAAATATTAGAATTTATCATTTCTTAGTCTCTTCCTTGCATAATCCCAGGTTTTTCTCTCCCTTCTTCCTTCTTTGTTTTTCCCTCTATTTTGGCCCCTATGGGAAAAAAAAAATGAGAAGTTGAACATAAGCTTAATACTGGACACCGATCCTAGTACATTAGTCAGAAACACTGTTAGTGTCTAGGCACTCACAAGCTTTGATATTTCTTTTATCCTGCAGGCTTACTGTGGATTTCTCCGTCCTGGAATTTCTTCAGAGAATCTTTCTGCAGTGGCCACAGGAAACTGGGGCTGTGGTGCCTTTGGGGGTGATGCCAGGTTAAAAGGTAAGTTGTTGTAGAGAAGGATAAAAGCATTCTGACCACGAAAAAACGTTAAAGCCACATTGCTAATGTCCTGTCATGAGACCACAAAAATCTAAGAGAAAAGAAAAAGGAATATTTAACACTATTTTCTTTTTTCCTATTATGTTTAAAGTAATTCTTATTTTAATTTATCATTTTCCTGCAAAGGTTGCTTATCACTTTGATCACCCAGGACACAGTATTTCATTGAATATTGAAAGGTTGGCAGGGGGAGAAAAGCATATAATGACTGTGAAGTTTCAAACCTGAGCTTGCACTCAAGCACTTCCCTTCACTGGAGTGATTTTTATGGACAGTTATTTCATTGACTCATTCATCCACCAAACTTAATAGCACCTCTGCCACTTTCTAGGCATAGTGGTAGGCTCTGAGAATACAAAGATGGAGAAGATGTGATGCTTGCTTTGGAATTCACAGTCCAGCATATGAGAGAGAGGCAGTATGAGACCGATGCAGTACACGGGAATGAGTGCTGTAGTGGAGGCCCACGGGGCTATGGGAGCACAGCCTGGGAGAGTTGCATGAATGGCACAGATAGGAGGCATCTGGATGTCCAAGAAGCAGAAACAGTTCTTATGTGTTATTGTTTGTGGTAGGAAATTCACAAAACCCGATCAACAAAGCTATTGGCCATTTATTACGTTGACATTTTTTCGAAGTATCAGTTACAGAAAATAATACTATGTCATTACTTAGGATGATTACTTTTCCATTTCATCCCAACTGATCTGACACCACCTGGTTGTACTGCATTGCAAATGACACCAACTACCTGGAGTAATTGCAGATCTTGCCTATTGAGGACAGAGTCCACAAGATTGCCCCCACTTCAGACTCCATCCACAAGTTTCAGGGGGATTCCCAGGCCATTCACATTTCTGTCCAGCTGGTTGCTGTTCCAGGAGGTTCCCATGTCCCCACCTCAGGTTTGATAATTCACTAGAAGGACTCACAGAACTCAGAAAAAAGTCCTGTCCTTACCATGACAGTTTTATTGTAAAGGAAACACATAAAGCGAAGCCTAGAAGGGAAAGCAGAGCTTCTACAACCCTTCCCCTTAGTGTCAGGGCACCCCACTCTCCCGGCACATCAGTCTGTACACCAGTCAGGAGGCTGCACTGACCTTTGGTGACCAAAGATTTCATTGAAGTCTCATTCCATAGGCATGATTGATTAAATCATTGGCCACATGATTGAGCTCGGTCTCTGCCCTCCCCTGACTCCCGGGAGTGCAGTGTGAATCACCTCATTAGCAGAACAAAAGCACCAGCACTCAGGAAATTCCAAGGGTTTTTGAAGCTTCTACCAGGAACCCAAGATGGCACGCCAGAAAAATTCTTTGTTATACCACAGTTAACAAAGTAAAGCAGACATAAAACAGCCAGCTGGCCTTAATAGCCGAACTATATTTAGATAAAATTCATCTCTTTGGGAATGCTTGAGTCTGTCATAATGTAACTGCCTTTCCCCTCATCAGTAAAATGCTTCTTAATATTTTTATAAAAATGACACATTTATTATTTCTTTTAAATCCAGAAAAATACCATGAAGTGTATAAAAATCACCAGAATTCACTGTCAGCATTTGGTGGCCATCCTTCAGGTCATCTCTGTGGCAATCTGTGTAACTGTTGATGAGGTGACAGCCTCTATTCTATTCTACAGCCTCCTCCTTTTAGAAAGTCTGCAGTCTCATGGATAGTTTTCAACTATCCGTCTAACAAACGTAGATCTACTGAGTACTCAGCATTTGTTAGTGGCTACACAGTATTCTATTGTATGCATATATGTATCATAATTTATTTCACAGATTCTCCATTCACAGTTTGTTTTCATTATAAGCAGTACTACAGTGTGTAGTACAATTATATATATATAATGTGTAATTAAGGTAAATTTCTAGAGGTGAGATTAATGACTCAAAGAATATGTATACTTCATTTTGATCCTTGTAGATTGCACTCTGAAAGGTGATATCAATTCCCGTTGTCTTCCTCACATGAACAGCATCACCACGACAGGACTTTGTCATTCTTTTTCATTTCTTTGAGGTTCAACAGTGTTCATGTTTATTGGCCATTTGTTTGTTTTGTGAATTGCTTTTTCATGCCTTCTGCCCATTCATCTCTTTGGGAGTAGTTTGATTTTATCACTGGCTAATAATAACTCTTTGTATGTTAAAACATATTAATTGTTTAACTGTTATATGTTACAAACATTTTTCTGCTTCATTTATTTCAACTAATTAGGCTGAAGTTACTGAGTTAGCTTTTATGTGTTCACATTTTTGTGGTGTGCTTGTAAAGATCTTTCCTGTCCCTTTATGCTAAAGACTTTCACCTACATTTTCTTCAAATTCAAAGACAAAAACTGCATGGTACTATTTTCAGTGTTTGAGGAAACCTGTTTTTCAGTCTGGGCTTATTGATCTTAAGACAGACACTTTTTTCCTGTCTTTCTCTTAAGTAAAATGAATGACTAGATTCAAGTCATCAATCCAGAAGCTAGGTCTGCAGTAAGCCATGGTCATTTGTGATAGACAGTTTGGAAAGCTTTATAAATGTGTTCACTTCTTTTCCTTTTTTCTTTTTTTCTGGCTTAAAAGCCTTTCAGACTGCAGCTGTGCCTGCTCTGGTGCCTATCAAGCATAGTAGTCAAAGATTTCCATTATATAATTCGTTTCCTCAACCATTGAGATTTAAATTTTGGAGTAACTGTGACATTTCCCTCCCCTTCATTAGCCTAAATACTCATTAAAAATTAAGAATGAGTCATAATGTCCTTCAGTGGGGAATTGGTTACTAAAACTATGATGCTAAAAAAAAAGAAATTATGGTACATTTATACAGTAAAAGATTATGCTTCCTTTAAAAACCATTATAGAAATGTATCTGTTGACAGGGAAAGATGGTTTTGGAATATTGACAAATGGGAGAAATACACAATGTATGCCATATAAACCATTTTGAAATTAAATTATGGATATAAAATATCACACACAAATTTGAGGTTCTCTATATTTATCTGTTTATGTGCCGAGACTAACTATGGTTCGTCTCTAGTGGGTGACACTTTTTGTTTTGTTTTGTTGGGGTTTTTTCATTTTTTATTTTTAGTAGAGATGGGGTTTCACTATGTTGCCCAGGCTGGTCTTAAACTCCTGAGCTCAAGGGATCCTCCCACCTTGACCTCCCAAAGTGTGATTATACTTGTGAGCCACCACACCTGGTCAGTGATGTTTTATACTTTATTTTTAATCTGCATCTTTTTTATTGTGAGCATATATTGTTTTTGTAACAAAAAATCTTATAAAAAACGTTCATGGTGGGTAACATGGGCAGGTATAAATCCTTAAACTTGTATTTCTTTAATTGTTAATAGAAAGAAGGCTAAGCTGAGCACGATGGTTTGTGCCTATAGTCCCAGCTACTGAGGAGGCTGAGGTGGGAGGAATGCTCGAGCCCTGAAGTTCACGGTCAGCCTGGGCAACATAGTAAGACCACATCTCTTACAAAAAAAGAAAATTATAAAAGAAAGAAGGCAAAAAATATTTTTTTTATTTTGAGACGGAGTCTTGCACTGTCACCCGGGCTGGAGTGCAGTGGCGCTATCTCGGCTCACTGCAGCCTCCACCTCCTGGATTCAAGCAGGTCTGCCTCAGCCTCCTGAGTAGCTGGGATTACAGGCACCTGCCACCACGCCCAGCTAATTTTTTGTATTTTTAGTAGAGATGGGGTTTCACCATGTTGGCCAGGCTGGTCTCAGACTCCTGACCTCATGATTCACCCGCCTCAGCTTCCAAAGTGCTGGGATTACAGGCATGAGCCACTGCACCTGGCCAGCAAAATATTTTTAATATGCTTGTTACTTAATTGTATATGAGTTTTGTGTTTTACCACACTTCATTTGTTTGTTTGTGTAAGATACAGGGTCTCGTTGTGTCACCCAGGCTAGAGTGCAATGACGTGATCATAGCTCACTGCAGCCTCGACCTCCTGGGCTCAAGGGATCCTCCTGCTTCAGCCTCCCAAGTAGCTGGGACTGCAGGCATGCGCTGCCATGCCCAGCCTCACAATTAGTTTTGAACTACTTTAATTATACATTACTTTGACAACTGTTAAGAGAACATTTTAAATATATTAGTTCATTCAATAGACAGTTTACTAACAACCTTCTTCCTCAGGCAGCCAGTGGCCTTAGGAGCCAGAGGCTAGGAGAGAAAGGACTAGGGGGAAATGGAGGGGCTTTGGACCTGGCTCCAGCAGCAGCCAGTGGCCTCCTGCGTGCCTGTGCCACCGAAGGGGCTCCCTGTGGCCTCCTGCCTGACCTGCATCTTTCTGAGCACCTTGTGGAAGTGTATGTGAAAGCTTTTGAGCCAGTGCAAGCTCTACTTATTTCTGGTGCTCCTAACTGCTCCAAAGTGACCCCCTAGTTCATAGTTGACTTTTAACATTTCATTGAAGTTTTAGCTGATTTATTCCTACCCATTTGTGTGGTGACCACCTCTTTCTCCTGTTACTTTCAAAAATAAAACAGTTCATGTATTTTATCTTCTCAGAGGAGTTTGTCACCCTTTGGTTGCCTCAAAAACTCAGCTCTCCTATAAACTCAGAAAAAGTTACAATTTTGGCCTTTTCTCATGGTTGGAGTTTTTTAACTTTCTACATCTCGTCTCAGCAGAGATGTTTGCGTGGGAGGGCTTCTGCTTCAAATGTACCACCAGACCCGAGGCACCCATGAGAATTTTAGGAGATAACTTAAAATTTTCTTAATGGTTAGTTTGTTAAAAATTTTGCTTTTATCTCTTGTCTAATTTTATTGCATTGTAATCAAAGAATGTAGATAATACTATTTCTACTTTTTGGAGTTTCTCGAACTTCTCTTTATGACCTAACATAGTCAGTTATTGCAGACATGTTGACACTTGGAAAGGTGTCTCTGAAAGGTATAAGACTTACTGTTTTGTTGTAAGATTCTATACCTTTTAGGTCAGACTCTATCCTTCTGACTTTACTTGCTTATTTTGTGAAGGAATTGAGTTCTTCTTTAACATTCCTTCTTCTGTTGTGTTTTTGTAAATTTCTCCTAGCATTTCCTTTGGTGTTTACTTATAAGTTTGTCCAGCTTGCCTTATTTCTTTGTTGTTTTTGTTCTGTTTTGTTTTGTTTTAGGTGCTTAGCAGCCTAAAGCTGTAGTTTTTAGTTTCTCTCTCTAGCGATAAGCGGAAAAGAGGGATGAGGAAAGGGCTTTACTGGCCCAATCAGAAACAGAAACTGAGAACCCATGACTGTATTCTCTCCCTTGGACTCCCCTGTATATGTTACCTGAC
Organism: Mandrillus leucophaeus; assembly: GCF_000951045.1. Lineage (NCBI taxonomy): Eukaryota > Metazoa > Chordata > Mammalia > Primates > Cercopithecidae > Mandrillus > Mandrillus leucophaeus. The sequence continues at coordinate 3,219,511 of NW_012104120.1, read as the reverse complement.
CTGTAAACAAGTATGCCATTGCCAGTTTACTATCATTAAAAGGTGTCTTGTTGCATTTTTTGCATTTTCTTTTCTATCCCCATTCCCTACCTTCAGTACCTAAAAGTGACTTGCAAATAAAATATGCTCAATGAATTTCTATTTAATAAATTTATTCAGTGGCTTCTGTGTGCCTTTAATTAATCTTAGGCTTTGCACATTTTTCTATAACTGTCTGTCTGTACCTGGCTAATTACTTCTGTCCCTTGTAAGGTTCTACTCCAGTGGTAACTACTCCAGAAAGACCCTCATTCCCTTCCACCAAAAAAGTTCTGTATTAGGATTCTTTTGGTTGAAAGAGACACTAATGTAGCTTATGCCTTCCACCTAAAAGGGTACTGTTGCTTGACGTGGCTGAGCAAAGCAGGGTAGAGTTGACCTCAAGTATGAGTCCATCCTAGAATCAGGCTCTCCCTCTGTTTGTGTTCATTCCTCTCCTGCCTGCTTCTTTCAATATAAATGGCCTCATTTTCATCTGTCTCCTTCACATTATCTCTGACTGGCAGTAACCAGGACCAAATAATTCCAGTCTTGCAACCCTGCAGTTGAGTGACCCAAGAAGAAAGGAGGACCCTTTAGTTTTAAAATGCCACAAAAATACTCTAATTTGACCAACTGGGATTACTTCTCATCCCTTGAACCAAGTTGTTAGAGCCAAGGAGTCAAGAAACACAAGATACATCCCCTAATGAGATTTAAAGGATTTCTAATTTATTTCCATGACTTATGTATATTAAGTGAAATGTTTCTGGGATATAAAAACTTTTTATAAATTTCTTTCAGACGTTATGTCCATTTATTTATATCAAACTTAAATACTAATATTACTAGTTATTTTGTAATTTTGGAATCAAGATAAACTCCAGAAAGATGATTTCTCTAGAAAAAGAATCTAGACGGTACTGATGTCATTTTCTGACATGCTATGGTTGGCCTACACTAGCCCTTTGACTGAGCTTTATAGGAAGTGTGGTTATGGAGTTGGGGAAGGGGTGACTTCCAACCAAAAATGGAAGGTAGGAGTATAGAGCATTGGATCAGGTCACCTCAGTTTGTCTACCACAGGCTCCTCCTCACTTTGCTTTCTTCTGCCAGAACAGATCACTCTCTCTTGGTCTCTCCCAGCCTTGCTCAGGAAGATTACTTTCTTAACATTTCTGTGTTATCCTTTTTTGTGGCCCCAGTGCTGAGAATGGGGTCTTGCATGATAATGTGTATTCAAAGGTGTCTGGAGCAAGTATGTATTTCTTACAGGTTGAGTATCCCAAATCTGAAAATCCAAAATTCAAAATGCTCCAAAATTCACCAAAAGTTTTTGAGTGCATGATGCTCAAAGATAATGCTCTTTGGAACATTTCAATTTCAGATTTTCAGATTTCGATGCTCAACTGATATTGCAGATATTACCAAAAAAACAAATCCAAAACCAATCTGGTCCCAAGCATTTCAGATGAGGGATACTCAACTTGTGTCAGCACCTCAGATACTGCTGAGTTAGTGGACCTGGAAAATGGCTTTAGGAATTTTTTTTAACTATCCTCAGCTGGGATCAGCCAGGTTTAACAATCACTGCATTTTCTCATATGGTTTGCACAGTTACCCTTCCATTGTTGCCCCACTTTTAAGAATGAGAAACCAAGGTTTATAGATAGCTAATAAACCTGTCCCAAGAGAGCAGCTAGCAAGTGTCAGAACCAACATTCAAACTTGGCCCTGTCTTCCTCAAAAACCAATATGTGTTCATTACTATTGTTGTTATCAGTTGAGAACATATTGAGTGCATACTATGTTCTAGGAATTGTACTAAATATATTCTTTACCTGTATTAGCACACAACAACCTATTTAGGTAAGTTTTCTTTTTTGTCTGTATAGGGGTAACAACTGAGGCATCGAGAGGTAAATTAGCCTTGAGTCATACAGATAGCAAGTGGTAGTGCCAGGATTCAAACCAGGATTGAAGCCCTTGTGTGCTTTTGTTATTTCATCTGTATTGGCTGCAAGCTCTGGATCTGGATCTAGATTTGGGAGTTGCCATTCTAGAAATGGTGGCTGCATTCTTGAAGAGAGAGTGTGTTTAAAGTAGGTGAAAGGACCAAAGATTGAGCCACTAGTAACATCCATAGTGGAAAAGGAGGGAGGGAGTGTCAAGATTTAAAACAGTAGCCAGAGGACAAGACTAATTGGAGAATAAGAGTTGGCCTCCAAGAGTGCTGTGTGGTAGAAACAAGAAGTGAAATGCTTTTGGGACTGGTGAGCAAAGCTGAGCTCTCTGGGTACCCAAAGTGTGAGAGCTCACCAAGTAAGCTCAGTAGAAGGACGTGCGTAGTACTTTCAAATCTACTATTTTGGCCTCCTTGACAGCATGCATTTAAATCGTTTGAATAAAGAATGTAAAGACATTGCTCTGGCTGGCATGTGGTAAGGTCTGCTTGGAGTTGACCAGCATGGATTGCCATAGCAGCCCAGAAGCAGTGGGTGAGGGCATGTGTTCTTGAGTTGGTGTTCCAGTCAGCTCCACCACTTTCTGGCTGTGTGACCTGAGACAAATTATATAATCTTTTGGTGCCTAAATTTCTTTATTTTCAATATGGAAGTAATAATTACCTTGTTGAGTTTTTGTAAGGAATCATGAGGTAGTGTTTGTAAAGCTCCTAGAACGGTGTTCAGTGTGCTGTAAGAGCCCAGTGTTAGCAGTCATTACCAATATTACATGCTGGTGGCCTCACACCACACCTGTGGTGTGAGTATCAATCATCTTACCCATTTTGTGCTTGGTCCATTTGTTGCAACAGGACACTATGAATTGCTTTTTATGTTACTCATATTTATTTATATTTTTTCATAGCTTAACATTGATGCCAAAAAGAAAATTAAAACCAAACTCCCTGCAGGTTAATTTAAGTGATTATTTTGGCACATAGTTGTGCTTTAAGTTAGAATTTGATGTTTTTATATCATACTTGGAATCAGTCCACATACTCTAATAGACTTGTAATTTATTCTCATCTAACTTTTGATGCAAGAGAGTTCACTTAAATCATGAAGCATAATTGTGTAAATTTGCAAAGATCTTGGGGGTGTTGTAGACAAGAAGGCCTGAAGACAGTGATGTTTTAAAATAAACTTTTGTCAGTGTTTACTGATGTATCTAGGATCGAGATTATCTTTCTGGAAATTTCATTTATGTATTTATAGTCTAGCATCCAATGGAGGGAAAACAATCATAATGGTCGTTATGAATTTCTGAACTCTGAAAGAATCTTCAGGGAGCATCTGATTTAACTCCATTGTGTAATTGAGAAAAATGAGGCCCAGAGAGGAACTGGCTAAAGTCACAGAGCTAGATATCTGGCAGAAGGCTGAGGATAGAACTTGGATCTCCTGCCTCCCTGTCCTGACTAGTCTAACACATGCTTATGGTACAATATGTACTCAAATAGAAATGGGTGTGAAATCAAGAATGTAATGTGAATTGGTTTTACTTTTTGATTTTCTCTTAATATAAAATAAATTCTATAAAGAGATAAATTTTAAATGTTTTTATTAATACTTCATTTTCACAAATGGCAAATGACTAGAGATCTAGTAGGAAATAGGATGAAAAAGACTCTTCTTTGGGTCTCTGTCTTTTTTAATAGTAAATACTTAAAGCTAAATTTTCATTTTCACTAAAAGGTAAGCAGTGGTACTTTTTGGTCAAGAAAGATGATGATTCATTAGTTCCCATTTTTATGTGTAGTTTAGGTCAATTAGGAACCTTTTGAAATAGGGTGTATTGAAGCTTTAATGTATGCATAAGTTGGTTGAGCAGTTTTAATTAAAACTTATCTCTATTTTGAAGTTAATTACTTTCAATACTCTGAGATTAATGAGGCATAGTTATGGCACCTCCCATGTTGTGGATACTCAATAAATATTAGTCTGGAAATTAGGACATACTTTGATGGTATTTTAGAATCTTACATATATTATAATGTCATAGATTCTTTCCCAAATCTGGGAAATACTCAACTATATCAAATTTTACTGGTTCAACTTAAAATTTTTTCTTTGCATGTAATTTTTAAAACTGTCTGTTTAAAAATAATTTCAAATTTATAAAAATAAAAATACCTTTATGTATGCATATATATGTATACACCTGCACACAATTTTTTTCTGATTCATTTGAGCCTAACTTACATATACTATGCCTTCTTTTCTAAATACTTCAATGTGTATTTCCTAAGGATAAAATATTCTCTTAAACACATTATAGTTATTAAATTCATAAATGTACACTGATATTTACTCTTTCATCTATATTCCCATTTTGTCAGATGACCTAATAAAGCCCTTTCTAGCCTTTTTCCCTCTAGCGCAGGGTCCAGGGTCAGCTACTGCATTTAGTTGTCATGTTTGTTAGCCTCCTTTTGAATCGAGAATATTTCCGCAGCCTTTCTTTGTCTCTTATGACATTGATGTGTTTAAAGAATACAGTGTTCTTTGAGTTTGTCTGCTGTCTCCTTGTGATGAGGTTAAGGTTATGCATTCTCCGTCAGAATGCTGCGTCAGTGACACTGTCAAGAGGCACTTGATGGCCATCTGACACTACTGGGGATCTTAATTTTGATCACCGTGTCAGGGTGTTGCCCAGTTTCCCCACTGCAGAGTTGAGGGTTTTTTTCCTCCCTTGTAACTAATAAGCAATCTGTAGGAAGACAAAGGCAAAATTTTCCCTAGATTTAGCATATGTTAATGATTCTTGCCTGACCTTTACCACAGTGGTTGCAAAGAAAGGATGTTCCTCTTCTAACACCCCCTCCACACTTAACAGTTAGTCTTTGGCTTTCTCCTGTGGGCAAGAGCTGGCCCTTCTGTTTTTTGTTTCGTTTTATCCATTTGAGCATTTCTTTACTTTCTGGTATAACAAAATATTTTGAGATCATCTTGTACCTTTCTTGTCCAAACTATAGCATTAAGCATTTCTTGAGGAATCTAGTTCCATTTAGGGGGAATGATAGTAGAGACCAAGATCTGGGCGCTAAGTGTGGTCATTGCTACTATGGTGTCTCCCTTTTGACCCTTTTGGCAGACAGAGCTAGGAAATGTATATGTACACATACACACACACACACACAGATACACATATTTTCGACATCATGAGTATACACCAATGCCTTCCATTTCGGTCCATCTCCACACAGTTCTTTTTTGTCTTCCTCCATTCCATGTTTGTGTGTCTCTTCTTCCATAGTGAGACCCCAGTTCCCAGCAGCATCAACACATTTATTCATTTGCTCATTCCTCTAATACAGTTCAAAATAGTTTCAGAGTTGCTTCGCCTCCATTAGTATGGTAAGCAAACCTTGTAAAAAGAGTTAGGAATTCGTTTGCAGTTCTCTTTTTCTGGCCTAAGACCATATATTATGGTCTTACGGACTTAATGTAAGTCATATATTGTCTTCATAAGTTGTTGGGTTTTTTCTTTCTTCCTTTTCTTCGTTTCCCTTCAGTTTAGTTATGTTATTTATTTGAACTAAAATTACGCTCATTTGTTTTAATTTACCTTCAGTTACAGGTTTCTCCCCATTCCTATTCTTAGTATTTTAATTTTAATTTGTAAATATGTAGAATATTAACATGCTCTAAAAAATCAAAACTATAAAAAGATACCCTCTTTGGCCAGACACATTGGCTCACGCCTGTAATCCGCACACTTTGGGAGGCTGAGATGGGCAGATTGCTTGAGGTCAGGAGTTCAAGACCAGCCTGGCCAATATGGTGAAACCGTTTTCTAAAGAGAAAAAATTCTATCTTTACTAAAAATATAGAAATTAGCCGGGTATGGTGGCAGGCTCCTGTAATCCCAGCTACTTGGGAGGCTGAGGCAGGAGAATCTCTTGAATCCGGGAGGCAGAGGTTGCAGTGAGCCGAGATCACACCACTACATTCCAGCGTGGGTGACAGAGCAAGACTCCATCTCAAAAAATATATATACCCTCTTTAATGTTTTAATTTGATTCCCATCTTCCCTTTTATGAAGTAAGAGATCTATAACTAGCAAAAGGGCATTTATCGTAACTATATTCAATTTTATGGTTATTTAAAATAAACCCTATCTACTGAGATTGTAAGGTAACTAAATTTTCGGAAACATACTTCAGGCTCAGTGATTTGTAACTTTGATTCCTGGAGATAGTAGATCTCGATTGTTTTTTCATTCTTATAGTACACCAGAGAGTGACTTTCCAGTGTTTTCAGGAACTCTGCCTCCCGTGCTGCAGTGACCAGTGGAGGTCAGAGTAGAGGAGGGATGCAGGTGCGCTCCTCAGCCCATTTTGAGAGCTCCTGCTGTGGGATTAAGGAGAACATTAGAACCTCCCAAATGTGCCTATACAAAAGACCAGTGGCTGTGTGATAAGACACAGCAATTATATCAAGTAAGCAAACACAAAAATTTTAGTTCCAGATATAGTAGAAGCGAATATAAATACCACCTTAGTCCCATGGTTTGCGGCTTCCATTATTTGTGGTTCAGCAAAGATGCCTGTGTTGGAATTCTATAGTTTGATGATACTCTTGGCAGCATATCTGAAAAGCCACACAACTAGATGATTTATGTCCATCTTGTGTTCCCCATTTCTTTTTATTTCTTTTCTTTTCTTTTCTTTTTTTTTTTTTTT
>NW_012104120.1:3201537-3212670 GCF_000951045.1 Mandrillus leucophaeus | reverse complement strand
TTTTTTTTTTTTTTTTTTGTATTTTTACTAGAGACAGGGTCTCACCATGTTGGCCAGGCTGGTCTCAAACCCCTAACCTCAGGTGATTTGCCCGCCTCAGCCTCCCAAAGTGCTGGGATTACAGGTGTGAGCCACCGTGCCCAGCCTTGTGTTCCCCATTTCTAATATCATGTATACTAGGTTTATAAATCTTTAATCTAGGGTGAAGCTGTGGCACACCAGCTGGTAAAGAGCTAAAGGTATCTAGGTGGGAAGTGTCATTATACAACTGTGTGTTTTCTCTTTGCCTCAGCCTTAATACAGATACTGGCAGCTGCTGCAGCTGAGCGAGATGTGGTTTATTTCACCTTTGGGGACTCAGAATTGATGAGAGACATTTACAGCATGCACATTTTCCTTACTGAAAGGAAACTCACTGTTGGTAAGTAGGAGATACTCTTGACACTTGGTATCTAGATGGATTATACACCATTCAGTGGAAACACTTGCTAAATCTGGATGAATCACAGTGGGTACGAAGAAACAAAAGCATGACTCTGAGCGGGAAGAACAAAGCTCTCAGAGGGGCAGCATGTGCAGAGTCTTTTTGTTCTGGCAAAGTTTCATCCACAGTCTTGATAGAGTACATCAGCTTACTAAAGTAAGGTCAAGAAGCTGGAGTTAGTGTTCATTTTTGCTTTTGTGTCTATAAAAATCTAAAATGGGAGAGATGAATGAAGGTAAGTTCAGGTCTGAGAAGCACCACTGTCCTATTTCTCAGACCTGCCAGTGCTCATCCAGTGTGCTTCCTACCTCAGGAGCTAAGTGTATAACGAGGGCTGCCGTGAACTCCTAGGAGGGTGCATGGACAGTGTACCTGTATAACCTGTTGTTATCATGAGCTAAGAAGTTGTTGCTTTAAAGAGTTTTTAAAATTTGTTTAATTTATGTTGGGAAAGCCTTTCAGGCATATGAAATTCATGCTGTATTTTCAAACGCCAAATCTGAGCATATGCTATTTAGATTAAGATAAAACTGGAGTGTTCTTTCTAAGGTTTTTTTCAATTACATACTTTAATGTGCCTCTGGTCTGACCTTTGGCTCTCCAGGAGACGTATATAAGCTGTTGCTACGATATTACAATGAAGAATGCAGAAACTGTTCCACCCCTGGACCAGACATCAAGCTTTATCCATTCATATACCATGCCGCCGAGTCCTGTGCAGAGACTGCTGATCATTCAGGGCAAAGGACAGGGACCTGAGGAGCCGAACCAATAGCATCTTCTCCCACCTCCCACCAGAGATGTCCTTTTGAGCTGTCAGGTGTAATATATGAATTGACTTAAGTTAATATAAATGTGTATATAATCCACATTTGTAGTCAGGGACGCAATCTCTTCCACACATATGCAATTGTCAGTTGATACATCTAAACCCCCTCCATCCTGACTCACGTGGACTTAGATATGTTTTGTTTCTATTTTCTTCTTTTTCAGTTTTCATTCTTTGATGTTTATTTCTTTTGTCCATCAGATCTCTTGTGAAATCCCATGGAAGGTTGTGCTCAGCCTGTCGGGTCTCTTTCTTCCTGCCCATATATTATACCAATTGCTTCTGCAGCCCACAGATGCCAGCAATGCCAGGAAACAAGTTGAAATCCAGGAATCTCTTTAACTGATTTTGCTAAAAATCTCCCTGTGAGCCTTCCACTCAACTTTAATAGGCTTGCATTGTTTAAGTTTTTAAATTCTGAAAATTAATAATTAGGGTTTTTCTTCATATATGTTGCATAATGCAAACCTCCTAGATTAAAATAGTTTCTTTATTTAAGATAGAATAATTTCCAGAAATTGTCCTTTTGAGATAATCACTTTTATCTATAATGGTTTGTCTGTCTTTTTTCTTCTGATCAGTTTTTTTTATACCAGTTTTGAAAACTGAGATGAAAGGAAATGTGGAATAAAAGGGGGTTTTCCTGATGTGGTGTAAAGAAAACAGATTCAAGAGAATTGAAGATTTTTTTTGTTTCTTGGTACTTTTTTCTTTTTAATTTAGGACTAATGTTTCTTTTGTGGTGCTTGAGGCATATTCATATAACCAAAGTTTGGGAACTGGGAACTTCATGCTGATTTGTACATAATGAAGTTTCTCAGGTATTCAAAGGTTATATAGTGAATAAATTTTCATTAATAAATCACTTTGTCAGAAATTCCCATATCATCTATATTTTATATATGTATATATAAACATATGCTCTTTAAGTGTGTCTATATGTGAGCACATAAAATCTAAATAAAACTGAACTGGTGGGAAACAATTAGGTTTAGGCATTATCTGGGTTCTGTTTAACGTCCTTTATCACAATTGTCCATTTTTAAATCTGGCGACAAACATAAACAATAATGTCTTTCAGAGGTTAAAATGAAAGCCAAAGCCAACCCTATGTTAACCGAAAGTAGAGTTTCATCACAGAAGCACTACTCAGATTTCCAAAACAATCCTAAACCACCCTGTTGATGTTCTGGTTTACCATCAGCTGTCAGGAAATGCTAATGGCCGTCAAATCCTATTCATAAGGCACTTCAGTGAATGGCCTGACCTCCTGCTACTGGTGGGAAAATGACAGGGCCTTGGCTGGTGGCCATAGCTCTTTTTGTTTATGTAGAGATTGAGAGGATAGTGAGATTTGGCACCTGAAGGCAGCCACTTGTCACTGAAGTTTTTTACCACAATAACTAAGATTTTTAGTCATCTCTCAAATTTGGAAGAATCTATCTTTAGTTCTGTTGATACTAAAATCTTTCCCAGTCTGTGCTTTGGTTGCAGATTCATGGTTGTTTCATGTCTTCACTTTTTCTAGCCCCACACTCGTCCCCTCCCGTGCAGCCCAAGACTAAGTGACCAGTTCTTTAAAATATTTCATGAACAGGGTAGGTTGGTTCTTGTGGTAGAGAAATCATTAATCCAAGTAAGAAGTCACCCAGCTGGGTATTCTGGAACACAGAAGGTAAGACTCTTTTGTGGAGAGCTGTGTAAACAAATGCCTAACTCCTAACATAAATGTAAGCTGGGCCAGCTAAATGCCCTTTGTTGACTTAATACAGGAGCTAAGAGCCAGTCAGTGACTGCCATCCTGATTCCACTGGGGCCTAAACTCCAGGAAAGTAGCACTAGAGGTTACAAAATTATATTCTAATGGAAATGTTACATTTCCCTGTAGTGAATCCATACAAGTAGGGCAAAAAGTGAAGTGTCTTTTATTGTAGCTGGAATTATATTACCTCAATCCAAACAGTATAATTTATTCCATGAAAGACAAAATTAGCTTAACAAATGAACTTTACTTGGTTATCAAAGTATTTTATAATACGGAGACCTTGGGGATAAATTAATACAGGAAGTTCTTGGTGGTAAAAGGTGGAGACCATCATTGTGGAATCTCGCATTTTCTATTAAGGTTTGTAATAGTCCTACAAACTTAGACATAAATTTTTAATATTTGATAAGGAACATTCACTGAAGAATTGATAATAGACTCAAAAATATAACTGTTATCGATTAATACACGATCTGTCCTTGAACACATATTCGCCATTATCTAAATCTCACATTATTTAGTTTATTTATTCCGCAGATACCAATAGACATGTTTTCACATTGTGGCATCTCCCAAATCAAAATACTTCTAAAAATTGGTAGTATGTCAGCTGGGCGCAGTGGCTCACGCCTGAAATCCCCGCACTTCGGGAGGCCAAGGTGGGTGGATCACCTGACACCAGGAGTTTGAGACCAGCCTGGCTAACATGGTGAAACCCTGTCTCTACTAAAAATACAAAAATTAGCTGGGCATGGTGGTAGGCGTCTGTAATCCCAGCTACTTGGGAAGCTGAGGCAGGAGAATCGCTTGAACCCAGGAGGCGAAGTTTGCAGTGAGCCGAGATCATGCCATTGCATTCCAGCCCGGATGACAAGAGCGAAACTCCATCTCAAAAATAGAAAACTGGTTGTATGTGTCACAGTTTGCAGAAATTTTTCCTACTGGTACATAAAATTAAGATCTTTTACAATCTATGGCATCTTGTATTTGACAAAACATGGTGATTTGAGTAACAACTATATGCCAGGCACTTTGAAGCTTTGGAGCTTATAATTGTGACCAAGATAGACTGAGTCCCTATTAACAAGTTTATACTGTAGCAGGGAACATAGACAGTAGCTATAGATAAATCTTGATTATTGTAAGATTCTGTAATATTAGAGTGGGGTAGTCAGGAAATTTTTTTTTAAGGAGCATTTCAGACATATACAAAAATAAAATAGGGTAATAAACCACCATATACCCATCACTCATCTTCAATATTTATCCGTTCATGGCTAATCTCACTTCCACCTATATTCCTACCCATTTACCCATGCCAAATTATTACGAAGTTCATTCCAGACATTATATTTTATCTGTAAATCAGTATATCTTAAAAAGATGACCACAGCATCATCACACGCACACATCAAAATAATCGGGAAAGGACTTCTGATTCCAAAAGATGGAGTAAACATACTTTTCTCTATTCTTCCTTCTAAGCTCATTTAAAAAGCCCTGAACATTATATGTAAAACAGACAAGAACACTTTGAAAGGTGGAAAAAAGAAGGCAGAATCGCTAGAGACCTTGGGAATCAAGGAATAAAATAGTGGTGAGTTCCCTCGATTTTCTTACTGCCTTGTGTATCCCATACTTACTACCGGTTACTGGAGAACCCAACAACCTGGAAAGGCTGCATACAGACAAAGGTTCGAGAAGAGACCGTTCGCTGTAGCTAAAGGACCAGGAAAGTGCAACCAAAAGCAATGACACATTGTCTACAAGACAAACACAAAAAAAGAAAACTAAGAGAATTAGTTGCCAGCAGATCTGTCCTAATAAAATGGCTAAAGGAAGTTTTTTGTTTGTTTGTTTAACAATCCAAAGGTCTTTTTGTTGTTGTGTTGAACACCTATTATGGTATGAATTAGTAGAGAATAGGTTCTGGCAGCTCAGGCTCCTTGCCATTGGTTCTCAGAAAGTGTGCTTCTCTGGGCAGAATAGGCTGGCACCTCAGTTAAGCCCAGGTACCTTTCTCTTTGGCTTCCTTCTTTTTCTGGTCATTTTCCTTCACACTTCTCAGTATGCTATCTCACCCCTTAGAGTCCTTACTACACTCAATATGCACATTAATCTCTTGACAAGAGTGTTTCCCTTAATTTGTTTACATCAATGCCAACAGCATGGTGGGTAACATTGTGGACTCCCAGTTTTGCCATGGTAACATTTGTGGGACATTCCTTTTCAAACAGTTCCCATACTGATGTCTATGGTATGACTTTTCTTGTTAGATTCATGTGTATGTGGCCAAAGGAACAACTGCATGTTATAAAAGGCCCAGAGAACATATATCAGGTGCCTCTCCTCTTTCCTTTTGCGTTTGTCATTTTGGTGAATTATTGGAAAATGGTGGTTCTGGCTGCAATGCTAAAGCAGTTCTTGAAACAGAAAGGAAACCATCAAAGAAGGAATCTTGGAAGATAAGGGAGGAAGAGTAGAAAGAGTAAAAATACGGGTAAATACAGTACACCTTCATAGGTTTCTAAATTACATTTATTGAAGCAAAATTATAATTCTGTCTATTGGGGTTTTCACTGAATGTACAGGAAATAATTGTTATAAATGTGGGAAAGAAAAGGGGCATACAGGTAAGGTTTCGGTTCACACAAACAGGTAAAATGTTGATGCCAGTAGACTGTGAAAAGCTATACATAATACAATGTAGTAGCTAGAGCAACCACTAGAAAGGCAACGAAAAGACATATACTCAAAAACACTATAGATAAACCAAAATAGAATTCTAAAAAAAAAAAAAAAGTCCATTAACCCACAGGAAGAAAAAAAGAAAAACCAGTGGGGGGAAAAAAAAAAAAAAAGGCAGAAAAAACAAAAGCTGGTTCTTTGGGAAGATCAATAAAATAAATAAGTCTCTAACCAGACTAAGAAAAAAGTAAAGATACAAAATTACTAATATAAAAAATGGCTAGGCTCAGTGGCTCATGCCTGTAATCCAAGCACTTTGGGAGGCCAAGGCGAGCAGATCATGAGGTCAGGAGATCGAGACCATCGTGGCCAATATGGTGAAACCAAGTCTCTACTAAAAATACAAAAATTAGCTGGGTGTAGTGGCACGTGCCTGTAGTCCCAGCTACTCAGGAGGCTGAGGCAGGAGAATCGCTTGAACCTGGGAGGTGGAGGTTGCAGTGAGCTGAGATCGCACCACTGCACTCCAGCCTGGTGACGGAGTAAGACTTCATCTCAAAAATAATAATAATAAATGAAAGAGAGGGCATCACTACATATCCCATGACATTAAAAGGATGATAAAGGAATATTATGAACAACTATGTTCACAAATTTAATAAGCTAGAAGAAATGGACCAATTCCTTGAAAAACACATCTGCTTTAAATCACATGAGAAGAAATAGAGAATTTGTTTTATGACTAGACTATGACTAGACCTATGATTCTTAAAGATAATGAATCAATAATTAATGACCTTCCAAACAAAGCATTTGACCCAGATTTCTGGTGAATCCTACCAAACATTTTTTTAATGTTAAAAAAAATAATAAATCTAGATACAGACCTTACACTCATCACAAAAATTCACTGAAAATGGATCATAGACCTAGATGTGCAATGCAAAACTATAAAACTCCTAGAAGACAACATAGGAGAAAACCTGGTTGACTTTTTAGATGCAACACCAAAGGCACACTACATAAAGGAAATAACTGATAAACTGGACTTCATTAAAATTCAGAACTTCTGCTCTCCAAAAGACACAGTTAAGGGAATGAAAAGACAAGTTTTATATTTGCAGAAGATCTGATAATGAACTGTTCTCCAAAATATACAAAGGACTCAAAGCTTAACAATAAGAGAAAGAACGCCTAATTAAAAATGAACAAAAGGGCCAGGGGCGGTGGCTCATGCCTGTATCCCCGGCACTTTGGGAGACTGAGACAGGCGGGTCACAAGGTCAGGAGATCGAGACCATCCTGGCTAACACGGTGAAACCCTATCTCTACTAAAAATACAAAACTAGCCGGGCATGGTGGCGGGTGCCTGTAGTCCCAGCTACTCAGGAGGCTGAGGCAGGAGAATGGCGTGAACCTGGGAGGCAGAGCTTGCAGTGAGCCAAGATCACACCGCTGCACTCTAGCTTGGGCGACAGAGGGAAACTGTCTCCAAAAAAAAGAACAAAAGACTGAACAGCCATCTCACCAAAAATGATACACAAATCACAAGTAAATGTATGAAAAGATACTCAATAATAACGTGTTATTAGGAAACTGCAAATTAAAACAATGAGATGCCGCTACATACCTATTAGAACGGCCAAAACCAAAAGCACTGACAGCATTAAATGCTGGCAAGGGTGTGGAGTAACAAGAACTCTCATTTATTGCTGGTAAGAATGCAAAATTTTATAGCCACTTTGGAAAACAGTTTGACATTTTCTTACAAAACTAAACATACTCTTACCATATGATGCAGCACTCACACTCTTTAGTATTTATCCAAATGAATTGAAAACACAAAAACCTGTACATAGATGTTTATAGCCGCTTTATTAATCATTTTCAAAATTTGAAAGCAACCAACATGTTCTTCAGTAGATGAATGGATAAAGAAACTGTGGTACATCCTGGCCAGGCGCAGTGGCTCACGCCTATAATCCCAGCACTTTAGGAGGCCGAGGTGGGTGGATCACCTGAGGTCGGGAGTTCAAGACCAGCCTGACCAACATGGAGAAACCCCGTCTGTACTAAAAATACAAAATTAGCTGGGCGTGGTGGAGCATGTCTATAATCCCAGCTACTTGGGAGGCTGAGGCAGGAGAATCACTTGAGCCCAGGAGGCAGAGGTTCTGGTGAGCTGAGATCATGTCACTGTACTCCAGCCTGAGCAACGAGCGAAACTCTGCCAAAAAAACAAAAACAACAACAGCTATGGTACATCCAAACAATGGAATATTATTCAATACTAAAAAGTGAGCTATCAAGCCATGAAAAGACATGAAGGAAATTTAAATGAATATAACTAAGTGATAGAAGTCAATCTGAAAAGGTTACATACTGTATAGTTCAACTATATGACAGAGTGGAAGAGACAAAATTTTGAAGACTGTAAAATATCAGTGGTTTCCAGTGCTTATGGGGAGGGAGAGATGAATAGGTGGAGCACAGAAGATTTTTAGGGCAATGAAACTGTTTTGTATGATACTACAATGGTGGGGATATATGTCGTCATATTTATAAAAACCCATAGAATGTACAACACCAAAAGTGAACTCTAATGTAAACTATGAACTTTGGGTGATGACGTGTAAATGTAGGTTCATTGATTGTAAAAAAAAAAAAAATGTACCAATGCAATACGGGGTATAGATAGGTTGTGTATGTGCAGGAACAAGCTATATGGAAACTGTAATTTCTGCTCACTTTTGCTGTAAACCTAAAACTATAAATGTGAAGTTTATTAATTTAAAAAGTGGCAGACTCTAAGCCCTAATACGTTAGTAGTTACATGAACTCTAAGAACATTAAATATAAAAGACAGATTGGCTGAGCTTATAAAAACGAATGCAATTATATGAACTATATGGTGTCTGTAACAAACTTACTTCCAGTCTAGTAATATGGGTAGATTCAAAGTGAATTTTGAGTGGAATAAAATGCATACCTTGCAAACATTAATCAAAAGAAAACAGCATTGGCTGTATAATATGAAGTAAAGCAGACCTTAGAGCGAAAAAAGTTGTCAGGGAATGAGATATGTTACATGATTAAAGGGTCAAGCCACTGAGAAGACAACAATTCTAAATGTTTATGCACAAAATAACAAGGTTGTAAAATATGTGAAGTAAAAGCCAATAGAAATAAAAGATGAAATAGACTCATCTACAATTATAGTTGGTGATTTTAACACCCCTCTCTTAACAATTGACAAAACAACGTGACAGAAAGTCAGCAAAAATACAGAGGAACACAACACCACCATAAATCAACAGGGTCTAAATGGCAGTTATGGAACACTCTATCCCAAAACAGCAGAATGCAAATCCTTTTCAAGTGCCCGTGGAACACATGCCAAGATAGACTGTATTCTGGGCCATGAAACAGATTTTTAAAATTTGGAATCATATAAATGTGTTCTCTGGCACAGTGGATCAACTAGAAATCAATAACAGAAAGATAAAAGAAAAATCTCTAAAGACTTGGAAACTAAACAGCACACTTTAATAAATGCATCAAAGAGGAAGTCTCAAGGGAAATTTCTGAAATATATGTTGAACTGAGTGAAAATGAAAACATCAAAATGTGTGGGATGCAGTTAAAGCAGTGCTGAATGGGAAAGTTATAGTAGTAAGTGCATACTTAAAGAGGAAAACTCACAAATCAATAACCTAAGCTCCCACCTCAAGATACTGGTAAAAAGAGTAAAAGAAGCCCAAAGTGAGCATAATTCAAAAAATAAAGAGCAGAAATCAATGAAAATGAAAAACAAAAATCAAGAGAGACTCAATGAAACAAAAAGCTAGTTCTTTGAAATAATCAACAAAATAAAAAAAAATCTCTCACAAGACTGAAAGAAAAAATAAGATTCAAATTACTAGTATCAGGAATAAAACAAGGGCTATTATTACAGACCTTCCAAATCTCAAAAAGGATAATAAAGGAATGCTCAAACAACTCTATACATATTTTTTACAACTTAGATGAAATGGACCAAAAACTCCAAAAGTACAAATTGCTACAACTGATTGAATACATTGCCCTAAAAATCCTCTGTGCTCTATCTGTTCATTCCTCCCTCCCCCCAAGCACTGGCAACGACTGATATTTTGTGTCTTCCACAATGTCATATAGTTGGAATTACATAGTGTGTTAGTGTGTAGCCTTTTCAGACTGGCTTCCTTTTTTTTTTTTTTTTTTTTTTTTGAGACTGAATCTTGCTCTGCTGCCCAGGCTGGAGTACAGTGGCGCCATCTTGGCTCACTGCAACCTCCGCCTCCCAGATTCAAATGATTCTCCTGCCTCAGCCTCCTGAGTAGCTGGGATTACAGGCACACGCCACCATGCCCAGCTAATTTTTGTATTTTTGGTAGAGACGGGGTTTCACCATGTTGGCCAGGCTGGTCTTGAACTCCTGATCTCAAGTGATCTGCTCACCTCAGTCTCCCAAATTGCTGGGATTACAGGTGTGACTTATCGCCCCCGGCCCAGACTGGCTTTTTTCACGTAGTTAAATTCATTTAAATTTCCTCTATGTCTTTTCATGGCTTCATAGCTCACTTCTGTTTAGTACTGAATAATATTCGATTGTTTGATGTAACACAGTTTCTTCATTCACTTACTGAAGAACATCTTGGTTGCTTCCAAATTTTGGCAATGACTAATAAAGCTGCTATAAACATCTACATGCAGATTTTTGTGTGAACATAAGTTTTCATTTGCATAAATACTAAGGAGTATGAGTGCTAGATCATATTGTAAGAGTATGTTTAATTTTGTAAATTTATCATTTGAATAACCATATAGCTAGTAAGGAAATTGAATTTCTAATTTTATAACTCACAATAGGCAATCTTCAGGCCCAGTCTGTTTCATTGGAGAATTCTAGCAAATATTTAAGGAATAATTATGCCATGTCTATACAATCTCTCTCAGAAAATAGAAGAGGAGAAAAAACTTCCCAATTCCTTTTAATACCAAAACCAAAGTAAATTAAAAAAAACTACAGACCAATATCCTGTGGGAATATGGATGCAAAACTACCTAAAAATATCTTAGCAAATAGCAAATAGAATTGAGCGATAAAGTGGGATTTATCCCAGGTATGCAAGGTTAATTCAATATTCGTTTTTGGTTTTTGGGGGTTTTTTTAAGACAGGGTCTCACCCTGTCATTCAGACTGGAGTGCAGTGGTGACAACACAAGTCACTGATCCTTTCACCTCAGCCTCCCAAGTAGCTGGGACCACAGGCATGTGCTGCCATGCCTGTGGGGAAAAGAAAGAGAGATCAGACTGTTACTGTGTCTATATAGAAAGAAGTAGAC
>NW_012104120.1:3195086-3201364 GCF_000951045.1 Mandrillus leucophaeus | reverse complement strand
AAAAGTCATCACCATTCTCTTAATCTCAAGTACCCAGGGACACATACACTGCCAAAGGTCGTAGGGACCTCTGCCTAGGAAAGCTAGGTATTGTCCAAGGTTTCTCCCCATGTGATAGTCTGAAATATGGCCTCGTGGGAAGGGAAAGACCTGATTGTCCCCCAGCCTGACACCTGTGAAGGGTCTGTGCTGAGGAGGACTAGTATAAGAGGAAAGAAGACCTCTTGGCAGTTGAGATAGAGAAAAGCGTCTGTCTCCTGCTGCTCGTCCCTGGGCAATGGAACATCTCAGTGTAAAACCCGATTGTATGTTCTATTTACCGAGAAAGGAGAAAACCGCCTTAGGGCGAAAGGTGGGACTTGCTAGCTCAATGCTGCTCTTTATGCACTAAAAACGTTTATGGAGATGTTTGTATATGCATATCAAGGCACAGCACTTTTCCTTAAACTTATTCATGTCACAGAGATCTTTACTCATATGTCTTACTGCTGACCTCTCTACGTTGATCCCTTTTTCTAAGATGGTAAAGATAATGATCAATAAATACTGAGGGAACTCAGAGACCAGTGCCAGCGTGGGTCCTCTGTATGCTGAGTGCTGGTCCCCTGGGCCCACTTTTTCTTTCTCTATTCTTTGTCTCCGTGTCTCATTTCTTTTCTCAAGTCTCTCGTTCCACCTAACGAGCCTCCCAAAGTACTGGATTACAGGTGTGAGCCACCATGCCCAGCTGGTTCAATATTTGAAAATGTAATCTATCACATCAAGAAGCCAAAGAAGAAAAGTCATATGATCAATCAAAAGATGTAGAAAAAAGCATCTGACAAAATTCAAAATTCATTCATGTTAATAGACTCTCAATAACCTAGGAATGAGGAGGAACTTCCTCAACTTGATTTTTTTAAAAGAAGCTATAAAAATATATAGCTAACATCATACTTAATGTTGAAAAGTTAGATTTCTCACATTTAAGATCAAGAACAGGGCAAGGCTGCCTCTTGTCACCATTACTTTCCCACATTCTACTAGAAATCCTAGTGAATGCAATAGGACAATAAAAGAAAATTTTAGAAAGCCATACAGACTGGGAAGGAAGAAATAAAACAGCTTTTATTCCCAATGGAATGATTATCTAGAAAATTCTAAAGAAATGACAAAGAAAACAAACTAATAAACTATTGTAGTAAGGTTTCAGGTTACAAGTTTAGTATACAAAAGTTAATTGCCTTGCTGTATGCTAGCAATGAACAATTAGAATTTCAAATTAAAAACAATATCATTTACATTAGTGCTAAAAAATGAAATACTTATGCATAAAGCTCACAAAATATGTACAAAATCTATATGAAGAAAACTACCAAACTCAGACAAAAGAAATAAAAAATACCTAAATAAATGGAGAGATACCAGCCCAGGCCCAGTGGCTCACGTGTATAATCCCAGCACTTTGGGAGGCCAAGGCGTGCGGATCACAAGGTCGGGAGATTGAGACGAGCCTGAGAAACATGGTGAAACCCCATCTCTACTAAAAATACAAAAATTAGCCAGGCGTGGTGGTGCGCACCTGTAATCCCAGCTACTCAGGAGGCTGAGGCAGGAGAATCACTTGAACCAGGTTGGGAGGTTGCAGTGAGCCGAGATCACACCACTGCACTCCAGCCTGGGTGACAGAGCGAGACTCTATCATAAATAAATAAATAAATAAATAAATAATAAATGGAGAGATATTTCATGTTCATGGATCAGAAGACTCAACATTGTTACCGAGGCTCAACCTGATCAATGTATTCAACATAATCTCAATCAAAATCCAGCAAGTTATTTTTGTATATTGACAAAGTGGTTCTAAAGTTTGTATGGAACAGTAAGACTCAAAACAGCCAACACAGTACTGAAAAAGAACATTGGTAGACTGACATGACCAGATTTCAAGTCATACTATATAGCTACAATAATCAAGACAGTTTG
Organism: Mandrillus leucophaeus; assembly: GCF_000951045.1. NCBI lineage: Eukaryota > Metazoa > Chordata > Mammalia > Primates > Cercopithecidae > Mandrillus > Mandrillus leucophaeus. The sequence continues at coordinate 3,199,399 of NW_012104120.1, read as the reverse complement.
AGATTGGTAAAAGAATACAAATAGGTCAATGGAACAGAATAGAGAGTGCAGAGATAGACCCAGTGTACCCACTAATCTTTGACAAAGGAGCAAATGCAATTTGATGTAGAAATGATAGTGTGTGTGTGTTTGTTTTTTTGGTTGGTTTGTTTGTTTTGAGGGAGACTCTCACTCTGTTGCCCGGGCTGGAGTGTAGTGGCATGATCTCGGCTCACTGCAGCTCCGCCTCTGGGTTCAAGTGATTCTCCTGCCTCAGATTCTCGAGTAACTGGGTTTACAGGTGCCCACCATCAGCTAATTTTTGTATTTTCGATAGAGACAGTGTTTCACCATGTTGGCCAGGCTGGTCTCGAACTACTGACCTCAGGTGATCCACCTGCCTTGGCCTCCCAAAGTGCTGGGATTACAGGTGTGAGCCACTGCACCTGGCTGAAATGATATTGTTTTTAACCAACATCCAAATTGGACATTCATGTGCAAAAGGAATCTAGACACTGACCTTATACCTTTACAACAATTAAACTAAAAAACGGATCATGGACCTAAATACAAAGCACAATAGTATAAAATTTCTTGAAGATACTAAAGGCCAAAATCTAGGTGACCTAGGTTCGGTGATGAGTTTGTAGATATAACATCAAAAGCATAAACCATGCAAAAAAAAAAGACAATGCCAGGCACAGTGGCTCACACTTGTAATCCCAGCACTTTGGGAGGCTGAGGCAGGCAGATCACTTGCACTCAGGAGTCCAAGACCAGCCTGAGCAACATGGTGATACCCCATCTGTAGAAAAAATAGAAAGATGGACATGGTGGCACATGCCTGTAGTCCCAGCTACTCTGATAATATGTATCTAGCTGGGCACGGTGGCTCACCCCTGTAATCCTAGCACTTTGGGAGGTCGAGGCGGTGGGTGGATTGCCTGAGCTCAGGAGTTCAAGATCAGCCTGGACAACATGGCAAAACCCTGTCTCTATTAAATTACAAAAACTTGGCCAGGCATGGTGGCACACACCTGTAGTCCCAGCTACTTTGCAGGCTGAGGCAGGAGAAGTGGCTGAACCTGGGAGATGGAGGTTGCAGTGAGAGGAGATTGAGCCACTGTACTCTAGCCTGGGCGACAGAGAAGGATGTCTCAAAAAAAAGAAAAAAGAAAGAATATGTATCTAAAGTGTACAAAAAACTCTTAAAACTCAACAGTAAGAAAGCAGCCCTACTAAAAAGTAGTCAGAGGCCGGGCACAGTGGCTTATGCCAATAGTCCCAGCACTTTGGGAGGCTGAGGCAGGTGGATCATGAGGGCAGAAGTTCGAGACCAGCCTGACCAACATGGTGAAACCCCATCTCTACTAAAAATATGAAAATTAGCTGGGCGTGGTGGCAGGCACCTGTAATCCCAGCTACTCAGGAGGCTGAGGCAGGAGAATCGCTTGACGCGGGAGGCGGAGGTTGCAGTGAGCCGAGATCGCACCATTGTACTCCAGCCTGGGCGAAAAAGTGAGACTGCGTCTCAAAAAAAAAAAAGCTAGGCAGAAGATCTGAACAGATACCTCACCAAAGAAGATATATCGATGGCAAGTAAGCATATGAAAAGATGCCCAACATCCTAGGTCACTAGTGTACCGCAAAATAAAACAACAAAGAGATACCACTACAGAACTATTAGAATAGCTAAAACCTCAAACGCTGGCAATACTGAACGCTGGTCAGAAGTGGAGGTACAGGAACTCTCATTTATTGCTGGTGGGAATGGAAAAGGTACAGCCACTTTTGAAGACAGCTTCTTACAAATGTAAACATAGTCTTACCATATGAACCAGCAGCCGACCTCCCAGGTGTTTACCCAAGTGAATTGAAAATATATCCAGAGAATATCCTCACATGAATGTTTACCACAGCTTTATTTCTCATTGCTGAAATATAGAAACAATGAAGATGTTCTTCAGTAGGTGAATGCACTATGAACCATTCCATGTAGACTATGGAATATTATTCAGTGCTAAACAGAAATGAGCTGTCAAAACACTAGAAAACATGGAATAACCTTAAATGCATATCGCCAAATGAAGGAAGCTGGTCTGAAAAAGCTACATACTGTATCATTCAAATTATATGACTTCTGGAAAAGGTGAAAATATAGAGATAGTAGAAATATCAGTGGTTTCCAGGGGTTCAAGGTGAGTGGAGAGGTGAGGGGAGGGGTGAAAAAGGGGGCACAGGATTTTTAGGACTATGAGACTATTCTCTATGATACTGTAATGGTGGATACATGACATATGCATTTGTCAAAACCCATAGAATTGTACAACACAAAGTGTGAACCCCCATGTAAATAATGGACTTGAGTTAATAATAATGTATCGATACAACCCTAGCAGTTACAACTGTATCACAGCAATGCAAGATAAAACAGGGGAAACTGGACTGACTTGTGGTAACTCAAGCCTGTAATCCCAGCACTTTGGGAGGCTGAGGTGGGAGGATTCCTTAAGGCCTGGATTTTGAGACCAGCCTGGGCAACACAGTAAAACCTTGTCTCTGCAAAAAATATTTTTTAAATAAGTAAAAACTTAGCAGGGCATGGTGGCCCACACCCGGTAGTGCCAACTACTCAGGAGGCTTAGGTGGGAGGATTGTTTGAGCCCAGGAGTTGGAGGTTACAGTGAGCTATGATGGCGCCGCTGCACTGCAGCCTAGATGAAAGAGCAAGACCTTATCTCTTCCTCTTTCTCTCTAAAACACACTAAGCCTAAATTCAACACACGTTTGCACCATATATCGAGGTTTTAGTTTACCAGGCCCTAGGGCTGTGAAAGGACTCAAAAATTCTGCTTTTAAGCAGTAAAATGGAATAAATGCTAAACCAAAAACAAAAACTCAACTATATCCTGGATATAATACACTTTTATGGCTTTTCTTGGTGGGGGTTGCGAGGGGACAGAGTCTCACTCTGTTACCCAGGCTGGAGTGCAGTGGCCCAATCTTGGCTCACATCAACCTCTGCTTCCCAGGTTCTAGCAATTCTCCTGCCTCAGCCTCCCGAGTAGCAGGGATTACAGGTGTGCACCATCACACCCGGCTAATTTTTGTATTTTTAGTAGAGACAGGATTTCACCATGTTGGCCAGGCTGGTCTCGAACTTCTTACCTCAAGTGATCCGCCCGCCTCGGCTTCCCACAAGTGCTGAGATTATAGGCATGAGCCACCATGCCTGGCCCTTCATGGCTTTTTTGTTCTTGAAAAGTCTCACCTCCCTGATTTTCAGATCTGCTTTTAGTTCCTGCTATTCTGCAACTTAACTCTGATTTCCTTTGTATTGATTTTGCTTGATATATATTGTGGTTTCCTGCACCTACCTTTTGATTCATGTATTTATCAGGCCTAAAAATTATCTTCAAAGATTGTTTCTCCTTCGTTTTCTCTCCTATTTCCTGGGACTCTGATTGGATCTATTTTAGATTTCATTCTGCTCTCCACTTCAATTATCTTAATTATTTTCCATTTAAAATGTGTTTCCAGTTGATTCGTAGCTTGGGAAAATGTCTGGGGAGTGTGTCAGCCATCTGCCCTGGGGATGGGGACAGAAGTTCATGGACTCCCTGAGGTGAAGGGGCTGCAGCAGTGTTCCTCATGGTCACTGAACTTGGGGGGGGGTCCCTAATCACGCTTGAGAGTGACTCTTCCAAGGAAGTACTGCGTGAGCCCAACCTGTGGAGGTTGGTCAGGTGGAAGCTCATCTTCTCCATGACTTTCATCACCTACTTTAGGAAGTAGTTCTTCAGGAAGCCACAGAGATGTGGGCCGGTGCTGGCAGAGTCCGTGCAGATCCAATGGGGGCAGCTTCAGTGTCTTTTCTAGGACAAGGGAGATCCAAAGGCATCTAAGGTGTGACCTGACTCATCTTGAGATAGCTTCTGCATCCTCCAAGAAGGCACTAACACCACACTGGTTTTTTCATGGAGACACTTGGTGCCCTTGGGTTTCTGTCTTGACAAGTCACAGAAGAGGCACACGCCCACTGGGGACACATTGTTGTAGTCAAAATAGTAACACAGAGAAATTTAGGTGCTGGAAGGCCACAAAGGCAGGTTGGCCAGGTAGGAGGTAGGGGCCTTGGCCTCAACAGAATAATTCTGAAGGATCTGGGAGCTTTTGTTGGAGACAAGATGCTGACCACAAAATATGGTGTTAGCTGGTCTTGGAGGCAGGGGGCTAGCTAAGAAGTGATCTGGAGGCTGAGGTTTGACTGGAGGTTAGAGGATAGTCAGTGTAATCCCTATCCGAATCCCAGCTGACTTTTTTTTTTTTTTTTT
>NW_012104120.1:3186125-3194363 GCF_000951045.1 Mandrillus leucophaeus | reverse complement strand
CTGCACTCCAGCCTGGGCAAGAGAGTGGGACTCTGCCTCAAAAAAAAAAAAAAAGGAATAAACTAGAAAGACTCACATTTATTAATTGCAAAACTTGCTGGCACCAGGAGAGACATATGGATTATTGGGATAGGTTAAGTATCTGGAAATAAATGCACGATTATGCAAGGATGTTAACATCATCCAATGAGGAAAGAATAATCTTTTCAACCATGATGATGAGTCAGCTGGATAGCCTCCATACAAAAGAGTTGAGTTGGAACCTTACCTCATACCACATGTAAACAAACTCAAAATGGGTCAAAGATCTAAATGTAACAGCAGAAGCTATAAAACTCACAGAAGAAAACATAGGTGTAAATCTTGATGGCCTTTCAGTTCCCCAAAAATTTAAACATTGAATTAATTTTTTTTTTTTTTGAGACGGAATTTCACTCTGTTGTCCAGGCTGGAGTGCAATGGCTCAGTTTCGACCCACTGCATCCTCTGCCTCCCGGGTTGAAGAGATTCTCCAGCCTTAGCCTCCCAAGTAGCTGGGATCACAGGCGTGGGCCACCATGCCTGGCTAATTTTGTATTTTTAGTAGAGGTGGGGTTTTGCCATGTTGGCCAGGCTGGTCTTGAACTCCTGACCTCAGGTGATCCGCCCACCTTGGCCTTCCAAAATGCTGGGATTACAGGCATGAGCCACTGCACCCGGCCTGAATTAATTTTTTAATTAATTGTATTCAGCAATCCCACTTCTGAGTATATCGACAAAATAGTTGAAAGCAGGGACTCAAACAGATATTTGTACACAATGTTCACTGCAGTATTATTCACAATAGGCAGAAATTGGAAGTTGGTGGAAAATGTCCACCAATAGATGAATAAACAAAATGTGATCTATGCATACAATGAATTATTACATAGCTTTAAAAAGGAAGGAAATTCTGACACATGCTACAACGTGGATAAAGTTTGAAGACATTATGCCAAGTAGAATATAAGCCAGATAAAAAATGGACAAATATTATATGATTCCACTTATATGAAGTACCCACAGTAGTCAAACGCATAGAGACAGAGAGTAGAACACTGGTTACCAGGGACCAGGTGGAGGGTGAGGGGGATACAGGGAGTTATTGTTTAATGGGTACAGAGTTTCAGTTTGGGAAGATGAAAAAGTTCTGGAAATGGATGGTGGTGATGGTTGCACAGAACGATGTGAATGCATTTAATGCCACTGAACCTAACTTGAAAATGTTAAAAATGGTAAACAATATATATATTAAATATATATATTATATATATGTGGTTGATATATTTTACCACAATGAAAAATAAAATTAAAAAAAAAAACTCTGTGACCTTAAATGTGGCAAAATATTTTTAGATATGACACCAAAGGTACAAACAACAGAAGAAAAAACAGATAAGCTGACTTAATCAGGATTTAAAATTTTCATGTTTCAAAAGACTCCATCAAGAAAATGAGAAGATGATTCACATAATGGGAGAAAGCTTTTGCAAATCATATATCTAATATGGGCCTTGTATCTAGAATATATAAAGAACTCTTACAGTGCAATAAGAAGAAGAAAAATAAACCAATAAAAAAATGGGCAAAGAATCTGAATAGTAATTTCTCCAAAGAAGATACACAAATGGCAAATAGCACTTGAAACAATGCTCAAAATCGTTAGCCATCAGGAAAATGCACATCAAGACCACAATTAGATGCCACTTCACACCCACTAGAATGGCTAGAATCAAAAAGATAACGACAGTTGCTGGTAAGAATGTGGAGAAATGGGAACCCCCAACACTGCTGGTGGGAACATGAAAATAGGCCAGTCACTCTGGAAAACAGTCTGGCAGTTACTCCAGGGAAAGTTACCACGTGACCCAGCAATTCTACTCTAGCTACATAGACAATAGAAAGAAAAGCCCATGCCCACACAGAAGCTTGCATATGAATGTTTATAGGAGCATTATTCACAATAATTGAAAGACAGAAACAACCCAAATGTATCAGCAGGTGAATGAGCCAATAAAATGTGGGATATTTATACAATAAAATGGTATTCTGCCATAAAGAGGAATGAAGTTCTGATACTTGCTGTTATACAGATGAACCTTGTAAACATGATAAGCGAAAGAAGCTAAAATTAGCAGGGCATGGTGGTGCACATCTGTAGTCCCAGCTACTCGGGAGGCTGAGGTGGGAGGATTGCTTGAACCAGGGAGGTTGAGCTGCAGTGAGCTGGGATCACAGCCTGGGCGACAGAGCAAGCCCCTGTCTAAGAAAAAAAAAAAAAAAAGAAACAAACTAACAAAAAAAGTCAAACACCGAAGACCACATCTTGTATGATTCCATTCATGGGAAAGTTCAGAACTGGCATATCCATAGAGAAAGAAAATAGAATTGTTGCTTAGGGTTGGGGGCAGGGATGAAGGGAAAACAGGGTGATAGCCAAAGGATACGTATGGTGTTCTTCTTGCAGTGACAAAAATGTCCTAAAATGGACCGTGGTGATGGTTGCACTTATCAACAGACTGACAACCAATGAATTGTACACTTTGTGTACGTGAACTAAATTTTGCAAAACAGTAAATCAGAACACTAAAGGGATGGGCCTTGAAAGTTTATGGGTTGAGAAACTGATGCTCTTTTGGGGGAAAAAAAAAGTTTATGGGACTCATGGTGGCAGCCTTGAAAAGCACGGCTTCTTGGAAAGGAGGATTTTTTTTTTTTTAGGAAGGAAATTAAATATTCTTTCCTGATAAAAACTCTGAGCAAGCTAGGGAAGGAAGATCTTAGACTGATAAAGTGCATCTCTGAATAATGAGCAGCTTTTTCCTGATAGCGTCAAACTGGAAACAACCCAAATGTCCAACAGGAGAATAAATAAGCAATTTGTGGTATATTCAAACTACTCAGAACTAAAAAAGAATGAATTACTGATAAAATTACCAATAAAAACAATATGGATGAATCTCAAAAACATGCTAAGTGAAATAAGGTTATGCAAAAGAGTACACACCACATAGTTGCAGTTCATATGAAATTCTAGAACAGGCAGAAAAAAAAAAACCCATGATGACATCAGAACGATGTTGTCTATGAATATGGGGTGGAAGATTTACTGAGAAACATAAGAAAACTATCTGGAGTTGATGATGATATCCTATATCTTGATAGGAGTTTGGGTTAAACAGAACTACGCAATTGTCAAAATTTAGCAGTACATACTGGATATCTGTGAATTTCATTGTATGTACATTTTACATTTAAAAACTGTAAAGAAATATTGAGCTCTATTTAATGATACATATGATAAAGTATCTAAGGGGAAATGGACAGATGTGTACAATTTGCTTTGAAATGTATCAACATAGTATGGATTAGTGCAGGGAGAGAGAGATAGTTTCAGCAACATGTGGGAAAGCAGTAATTATAAAATGCCAACTGTAGAATCTAAGTGATGAGTATATGAGTGTTTGCTGGAAAATTATTTTCTGTATATTTGAGCATCCTCACAAAAATGCTAGAAAAGGGCGGACGCAGTAACTCATGCTGTAATCCCAGCACTTTGGGAGGCCAAGGCAGGCGGATCATGAGGTCAGGAGTTCGAGACCAGCCTGACCAACATGGTGAAACCCTGTCTCTACTAAAATTACAAAAATTAGCCAGGCATGGTGGCCTGTAATTCCAGCTACTCAGGAGGCTGAGGCAGGAGAATCACTGAACCCAGGAGGTGGAGGTTGCTGTCAGCCGAGATTGTACCACTCCAGCCTGGGCGACAGAGTGAGACTCTATCTCAAAAAAAATAAATAAATAAAAGCTAGAAAAAGGAGAAAGAATGGCTCTTGAAACCTGGGTAGTGAAAGAGAAAGAACAAGAGAGGGAAATAGAATATTGGAAGACAGAAGAGAGCCAAAAAGTTGAAGGATACATGAAATACTCGTCATACACACACTCTTCCCCCAAGCCATCTATTAGGGAAAATGCAAGGACAGTCCGGCAGTGACAGAAGAGGGAGGAGGGATTTTGTAAACCACCCAGACTCCCAATCCCATTCATGGAATGCATGCACATGGGCAGTTTTTATCCACACAAAGCCACAAAAAGAATCTGAATATTTCAGCCCATGACTCTCTCCCTAAAACTATGAAGCAGAAGAAAACTGTAACACAGCATTTCAATTTGTACCGTAACCATAACAGGTTCGATGCCCAAAGTTCTGCCTTGCCGCTTGAAGTCAATCCCCTCCTATGGTCTAGCCCCTCTATCAAATATTGATCTGAGTTCTGTTCCTATCATTTTGCTTTTTCCAGAATGTGATGGAATCATTCATTCATCTTGAATGAATCATTTATCTTTTTATCTAACTTATTTCACTTAGCACACATTTTTGAGATTGATCTATGTTGTAGCATATCAGTTATCAGTAACTCATTCCTGTTATTGAGCAGTATTCCATTGTATAGAGGTACCATAATTTGTTTATTCATTCACCAGTAGATGGACACTGGGTTGTTTCCAGGTTTTTGTGATTATGAGTAAAGCCCCTAGAAACATTTGGGCTTTGTGTGGGTATGTATTTTAACTTCTCTTAGGTAAAACCCCAAAAGTCAGATGGCTGGGTTGTATAGTCAACTTTAAAAGAAACTGCCAAAGTGCTTTCCAACGTGGCTGCACTATTTTGCCTTTTCACCAGCAATATATGAGAATGGCATTTGCCCTGCATACTCACCCACACTTGGTATCCTTGGGTTTCTTAATTTAATTTTATTTATTTATTTATTTATTTTTGAGACAAAGTCTAGCTCCATTGCCCGGGCTGGAGTACAGTGGAGCGATCTCAGTTCACTGTGATCTCTGCCTCCCAGGCTTAAGTGATCCTCCTGCCTCAGCCTCCTAAGTTGCTGGGACTACAGGAGTGTGCCTCCATGCACGGCTAACTTCAGTATGTTTTATAGAGATGAGATTTCACCATGTTGCCCAGGCTGGTCTCGAACTCCTGAGCTCAAGCATTCTGCCTATCTTGGCCTCCCAAAGTGCTGGGATTACAAGTATGAGCCACCACGCCTAACCAGATTTCTTAATTTTAGCCAGACTCACTGGAATTATTATTAATTTTTAAATATTCTTTATGTTTTCTGGATATAAGTCCTTTATCAGATATGTGTTTGGCAAATATTTTATTCCAGTCTGTGTCTTGTTTTTCCATTTTCTTGATGGTGTCTTTCAACGGGCTTTTTTAAAGTAAGATAAAGTAAAATTTGTTTAAAAAATGTAATGACCTGTGCTACCTGTGTCCTATCTAATACATTTTTGCCTGACCAAAGTTCACAGAGATTTTCCTCCTATATTTTCTTCTAAAAGTTTTGGAGTTAGGTTTTAAACTTAAGCCTAAGATACATTTCAAGTTAATTTTCGTATATGTGATAAAGTAGGGGTCAAGGTTCTTTTTTTCGCATAAATGTTCATTTATTTCAGCATCACTTGTTGAAAAGACTTTTCTTTCCTCATTGAATTGCCTTGGGAACTTCATCAAAAATTAATGAAGGTATGTGACTCTATCTCCAGACTCCATAAACCAAAAATGAAATTCTTGACCCCCCAACCATCTTAATGGACCCCTCTTCCAGGTCAAGGGTGTTCCAAAGTTAACCTGAAAAACTGCTTCAGGCTGGGGGTGGTTCTTCACACCTGTAATCCAGCATTTTTGGAGGCCGAGGCAGGTGGATCGCTTGAGCTCAGTTCAAGACCAGCCTGGGCAACATGGTAAAACCCCATCTCCACCAAAAATACAAAAAATTAGCTGGGCATGATGGCTCATGCCTATGGTCCCAACTACTCGGGAACCTGAGTTGGGAGAATTGCTTGAGCCTGGGAGGTGGAGGTTCCTGTGAGCCAAGATTGTGCCACTGTACTCCAGCCTGGGCAACAGATGAGACCTTGTCTCAAAAAGACAAAACAAAACCAAAAAATCCCAGCTCAGGCCATGATGGGAGGGGTAGCCAGACATGCTTCATTTATGCTCCCTCCCTTTTGGAATTACTGATAAAACTCTTTAAGTCTGATAAGAAACATTTACAATCTGTTCTCTCTGAAGTCTGCAACCTGGAGACTTCATCTGCATGATAAAACCTTGGTCTCTACAATCCCTTATCATAACTCACTTTCCCTTCCATTGATAATAACTCAACCAATTGCCAATCAGAAACATTTTTATTTTATTTTATTTTATTTATTTTTGAGATGGAGTCTTGCTTTGTTGCCTAGACTGGAGTGCAGTGGCATGATCTCCACACAGTAGCACAGTGGTTGCTCACTGCAATCTCTGCCTCCTGGGTTCAAGCGATTCTCCTGCCTCAGCCTCCTGAGTAGTAGGGATTACAGGTGCGCACCACCCCGTCCAGCTAATTTTTGTATTTTTAGTAGAGATGGGGTTTCACCATATTGGCCAGGCTGGTCTTGAACTCCTGACCTCAAGTGATCTTCCTGCCTCAGCCTCCCAAAGTGCTGGGATTACAGGCATGAACTATGGCACCTGGGTGCCAATCAGAAAAGTTTTAAATCTACCTATGACCTGGAAGTCTCACCACCACAATGTAGATTGAACCAATGTATAAATCTTACATGTATTTGATGTCTCATGTCTCCCTAAAATGTATAAAACTAGGCTGCACTGTGACCACCTTGGGCACGTGTTCTCAGGATCTCCTGGGGCTGTCACGGGCCATGTTCACTCATATTTGGCTCAGAACAAATCTCTTCAAATATTTTACAAAGTTTGACTCTTTTTGTCAATAATAATTTGGTGCCCCAAAATGTGGGGCCTCAGAGAAGATTCATGACCCAGAAGGAGTTGCCTGTTCTTGGAGCTAAGGTACCAGCAGGGGCCCATTGAAACCTTCCCGACTTCGAGCTTCTCCTCCGGTGGAACTGGGAAGTCTTCATTAGCCCTGGACCTCCATTTGGTTGATGATCCTTGATTTATTTTGAGCTGGTTTTTTTTTTTTTTTCTCCTGGGAAGCTGTTTAGGATCCTAATTTGAGTTCCGAGGTGCATTCGTTTTTTTTTTTTTTTTTTTTGAGACGGAGTCTGGCTCTGTCACCCAGGCTGGAGTGCAGTGGCCGGATCTCAGCTCACTGCAAGCTCCGCTTCCCGGGTTCAAACCATTCTCCTGCCTCAGCCTCCCGAGTAGCTGAGACTACAGGCGCCCGCCCCCTCGCCCGGCTATTTTTTTGTATTTTTTTTAGTAGAGACGGGGTTTCACTGTGTTAGCCAGGATGATCTCGATCTCCTGACCTCGTGATCCGCCCGTCTCGGCCTCCCAAAGTGCTGGGATTACAGACTTGAGCCACCGCGCCCAGCCCCCTGAGGTGCATTCTAAAGGGTCTTCTCCATTGCTTTTTCTCCCAAAATTAAGCTCAATTTGCTTGTCTGTGCATTTGCACAAGCAACTGAACTGTCCTTTTCATAGATAGATGAGAAACTGAGCTCCTTAGCTCTGTAGAGAGAAGGGATTTTGCTCCTCTCAGCCTAAAGGTGCCCCCAGATGACAAGGGGCCAGAGTGGGAGCATCTAAGGGATTGACCCCTTGTGATATGCAGTGGCCCTACAGGGAATCCTTCAACAAAATTAGTTTTAAAAGCACACCCAGGAAATGCATATAAGAGCTGATAACTGTGTTTCATGCCCTCTTGAAAGTGACAGACTTCCAGAGAGGGAAACTGACACACATCAGAGGGCAGAAAGGACTCAGTAGTGGCACACTGGAGTCCTGCCCACAAGCAGCACACTTTGAGCCACCACAGTAAACCCTAGGCCACAGCTCAGTTCCTCCTTTAAAAAAAAAAAAAGTGGGACACAAATAATCTAAGAATGAGGGGAAAAAAAAAAAAGAACAACTGCCTTTTGGGCAGCCCATTGGTTTTATGGCAGCTCTACTTGCAAGTGTTTGTATGAAATAAAAAAGTCTGGCTGGGTACAGTGGCTCACGCCTGTAATCCCAACACTTTGGGAGGCTGGGGTGGGAGGATTGATTGATCTCAGCAGTTTGAGCTCAAGGCAACATGGCAAGACCTGGTCTCTACCAAAAAATACAAAAATTAGCCAGGCATGATGGTGTTATGCCCAGACCGTTTGTTCCCCAAAGAAGACCACCAGAGTCCAGAGTCAAAGCCAAGCAGCAAGGATCTTTACTACAAGTTCGAACTTGGTCCCTCCATTCCACAGCATACA
>NW_012104120.1:3180679-3182000 GCF_000951045.1 Mandrillus leucophaeus | reverse complement strand
ACCCTGAAAAAGTATCTACAAAGACAAGTAAGTACCGATACCCGTACTTTCCTGGCTTTATTTCAGTAAAATCTACTTCCCAGTAGATACCGGGCCTGGTTCCCCTAAGCCTTGTTCCCGCTGCAGCCTGAGACTGGGGGTAGGCATTCTTAAGCTGGCAGACTTTGCAACTTGTCACGATGCTGCTGGCCGTCTCGGCTGTATGTCTGAACTTGAGCTTAGAGCGTCTGATCAGGTCTATCATCTGCCGAGCATCCAGGTGGGTGGTTCGGTGGATGTGTTCTAACACTTGTTGTCCTAATTTTTCTGGTAGGATGGTTTGGTCATTAGTATCAGTCCACCACCCATTCTGGATCTGTTTCAGGGGAAGCTTGTCAATCCTCTGGAGATCTTGTTCTGAATAATCAGGGAAATATGGCAAGTCCCGGGGGCCCGGGTCAGGGAGCTGGAGTGCAAGGAGTTGGCTGGGAGCCTTTGCCACATTTCTTGCAGTTTGGTCTGCCAGAAAGTTGCCTTGAGCAGTTGGAGTGGTTGGTTTCTGATGCCCTGGGCAATGCACAAGGGCTAACTTTTCTGGCTTCCATAGCGCTGTTAACAGGTCTAGGATCTCTTGTTTGTTTTTTATCTCTTTTCCTTCAGCCGTTAGTAACCCTCGCTCCCTGTAAATGGCCCCATGTATGTGCGCCATAGCAAAAGCTTATTGGCTGTCTGTATATACTGTCAGCTTTTTCCCTGCCCCTAAGGTAAGAGCTTGGGTGAGCGCTATCAGCTCGACCTTCTGGGCTGATGTCCCCGGGGGCAGGGGTTCCACCCAGATTACCTCAGTCTCTGAAGTCACTGCCGCTCCAGTGTACCTCTGGCCTTGACGCATGAAGCTGCTCCTATCAGTGAACCAGACGAGGTCAGCGTCAGGGAGTGGGCGGTCCTGCAGGTCCTCTCGAACTCCGTGCACCTGAGCTAGTATCTCGGTGCAATCATGGAGTGGCGCGTCCAGGTCAGGGTTGGGCAGCAGCGAGGCAGGGTTTAAGGTCGTTGGGGGCAGGAAGGTTATCCTGATAGGATTTAGTAATAGTCCTTGGTAGTGGGTGAGCCAGGCGTTACTTATCCATCGATTAGGTGGCTGTTTGAGTACACCTTCGATGGCATGTGGGGTAACGACCCGCAATTCTTGACCTATGACAAGTTTATCAGCATCTTGTACCATCAGAGCCGTGGCCGCAATCATGCGGAGACAAGGGGGCCACCCGGCAGCCACTGGGTCTAACTTCTTTGACAGGTAGGCAACCGGCCTCCGCCAGGGGCCTAAGTTCTGAGTTATTAC
>NW_012104120.1:3174716-3175629 GCF_000951045.1 Mandrillus leucophaeus | reverse complement strand
GGGGTCCTATTTCCCGAAGGGGTAAAGCCACCGTGGAGTCAGGTGGCTGGGGGGGGGGCTAGCCCTCAAAGTGTGCCCTCGCGTCCGCCCCGTGGCCCCTTCAAAGTTCTTTTCCCTTTCAGTGGGCCCGTGTGTGCCGGCCGCCTCCTGTCCGCCTGCTCCCTCCCGCAGCTTAGCCCCGGGGGCTGGGGCCTGGGGCCCGGAGGGGTACGGAGGGGGTTCTGTGAACAGTGGGTCCCCGCTATCAGGTAGAACAGGATTAGGGGGGCAGTTGGTTGCTTGGATTTTAGTGGTCGAGCAACCAGTGCCTTACAGGGTTCAGGGGCTAATTGGAAAGGGGACAGCCAAGGAGGCGGGTTCTCAACTAGGTCCTGCCATATGAGGATATATGGGATTTGATCTAAGTGGCCCGCACGCCCAGGTGGGAAAATCTTGGACTTTACTCTAGTGATGACAGCAAGTCTAACGTCACTTTGGGTGGCCACCCCACATCAAAGGCAGGCCATTCGGAGCGGCACAGAGTAATTAGCTTTCCTTTCCTGATTTCTATACCAAGATCATGGCCCCTTGCTCTTACTTCTTTGAAAATACTTGTAAGGAGAGATAGAGGAGTGCTCTGGGTATTACCTATCCTATAATAATTTGTAGTCTCTTCCTGTAAAGGAATGTGGGTTAGAATCCCTGTAAAGGAAATCTGATTTGGCTTATTAATGATATCTAGTTGCAAGTGGGCCCCAGCAGCCAGGGTCAGAGACAGCTGCTGCCCAGATCGCAAACGTGCTAGCACTCCCTGGCAGCACAGATTGCAAGCGGCTCGGGTAGCACAGATCGCAAGCGGCTCTGGTAGCACAGATCGCAAGTGCGCACCAGAAGCACAGATCGCAAGCGGCTCCGGTAGCACAGATCGCAAGCG
>NW_012104120.1:3174259-3174510 GCF_000951045.1 Mandrillus leucophaeus | reverse complement strand
GCACCGGAAGCCCGGGTCAGAGTTAGCTGCTCCGATCGAGATCGTGCTCCGGCAGCCCAGATCGCAAGCGTGCAGGGGTAGCCCAGGTCAGAGTTAGCTGCTCGGCAGCTCAGATCGCAATCTAGATCAGACGAGAGCCAGGGGACGTCTCCCACTGGTCTCCACTGGCCGTCCTATAGTGCGTCCGCCAGGACTGTGCCAGCTCCAGTTTCAGACCTCGCGAGTCACAGATTCAGATTCAGAACAGACAC
>NW_012104120.1:3165776-3174074 GCF_000951045.1 Mandrillus leucophaeus | reverse complement strand
GCAAGGATCTTTACTACAAGTTCGAACTTGGTCCCTCCATTCCACAGCATACAGGAGGGCCTCGAACAATGCAAGTGCTTGCTTTTTATAGCCCGATGTAAACAGGATATGTAAAGTTACAGGGAACAAGGTAATTCTCTCGGTTACAGCATTATAATTGGTTAACATTATACATTTAGCATTCCTTATTGGAGATCTCCCAGGTGATGTTTTTCTGAAGTTTGAAAGAAATATGGAGGAATGTGTTTGTGCTGGACTCAGGAAGTTGGGAGATATATGGGGGATGTGCCTCATTCCTTTCAATGGCAGGTGCTGCAATTCCAGCTACTCAGGAGGCTGAGGCAGGAGAATCGCTTGAACCTGGGAGGTGGAGATTGCAGTGATTATGCCACTGCACTTCAGTCTGGACAACAGAGAGAGTCCCTGCCTTTAAAAAAAAAGAAGAAGAAGAAGGAAGGAAGGAAGCAAAAAAGAAAAGAGAAGGAAAAGTCCAAAGGCATGTCAGGTTTTCTAGTAGTCGAGCTGATTACATATTATGGTCTGTTGTGCACACTTTGAACTGATGGGCAAATTACATCAAGGAAAAATTCAGAGCCCAATGGTCCACCTGCCGAGACCAGGTCGGTCAGGGAGACCCTAATCCAGCAGCGCTACAGGAATTAAAGACACACACACAGAAATATAGAGGTGTGAAGTGGGAAATCAGGGGTCTCACAGCCTTCACAGCTGAGAGCCCCAAACAGAGATTTACTCACATATTTATTTACAGCAAACCAGTCATTAGCATTGTTTCTATAGATATTAAATTAACTAAAAGTATCCCTTATGGGAAACGAAGGGATAGGCTGAATTAAAGGAATAGGTTGGGCTAGTTAACTGTGGCAGGAACACGCCCTTAAGGCACAAATTGCTCATGCTATTGTTTGTGGCTTAAGAATGCCTTTAAGCAGTTTCCCACCCTGGGCAGGCCAGGTGTTCCTTGCCCTCATTCCTGTAAACCCACAACCTTCCAGCATGGGTGTTAGGGCCATTATGAACATGTTACAGTGTGTAGAGATTTTGTTTATGGCCAGTCTTGGGGCCAGTTTACTGCCAGATTTTGGGGGGCTTGCTCCCAACATGTCCCCCTTCTCTGGTCTGCAAAGAGATAAAAGCAAGGGCAACTTTGTCACGGTAAGCTACTTCTCACAGGAGGCAGGATCCGCATCTGCAGACTATACAAAGACAAACAACTTAGATTAAAAGCACAGTCATCATTGAAATCACAGAGCTTCCAAGTATTTTTATCCGTTTTAATGGGTTACTAGCTGCTAATTTGTCTGCAGCTCCTTTAAGAGCTCCAGTTCCTGGCATTAAGGTCAGGTGTGCCTGGGATGCTTTAAATATTTGTTCTTTTAATTTTGCTATATCCAAAAACAAGTTTGTAGAGTGTCCTTCTAGATGCTTCTTTATTCTTTCCCAAATTTTGATCTTATTAAGAGCATTTAATAGTTTCCACAAATCCTTATGTTAAGCTCCTAGAGCGGGCTACATCATTTGAGGTTGAGGTGACACTATATTGACATGGTTCCAGATAACAGGAACTTTTGCCGTACTTATTATATCTACCATCTGTCCATTTTGTTCAGATCAGCTGAACATAGTGTGACGGTGGCAGGCAGACTGAGAGGTGCAATTCAAGCTAAACATCCCCTTAGGGGACCAATTAATAATGATTCCATAGGAATTGTGCAGCACCTCTGTCTGTTCTGCAAAGCAATCTTCCCAAACAAGTATGTTCATTTTTTCTAACCAGGTCCAATCCTGTTTACAAATAGGTTTTTGAGGGTGGTATGCCTCAATTATAGGAGCAGATTTATTATGGTAAATAGGGAGATCAGAAAGCATTTGTAACTGTATCATAGAGTGATTGCATCCAGGCAATATTACCAGCCCTTATTGAAGGAATACTCATGGCAGTGGTGATAATAGCTATCATAGATACCATTAAGTTATTCATTGTGACTGGTTGTCCTGCTTTCTTCAGGTTTTCTTCCACCATCTGTGACAGCTTCTTGATCTGTCCTCAGGTGGGTGGCTGTGTTCGACGGGTGTTGCTTGTGACAGTTGGGGTCCTCCTCAGCATCAGTCTTGACATGGCTGTGAAAGGAATGAGACACATCCCCCATATATCTCCCAACTTCCTGAGCCCAGCACAAACACATTCCTCCATATTTCTTTCAAACTTCAGAAAAACACCACCTGGGAAATCTCCGATAAGGGCGCAGCGGGAACCAATAAAAAATGCTAAATGTATAATATTAACCAATTGTAATGCTGTAACCAAGAGAATTACCTTGTTTCCCTGTAACTTTACATATCCTGTTTACATCGGGCTATAAAAAGCAAGCACTCGCATTGTTCGAGGCCCTCTTGTATGCTGTGGAATGGAGGGACCAATTTTGAACTTGTAGTAAAGATCCTTGCCACTTGGCTTTGACTCTGGACTCTGGTGGTCTTCTTTGGGGAACAAACGGTCTGGGCATAACAGCTGCAACCAGGGGGTCCTCGGGATCCTCCCGGAGTCTCTTCATTGACATCTGGCTCATGATAAGGTTTCAGGTGTCTTGATGGTATCCAAATAGGGTGTTCATTTTGGCCTGGAGAAATACAAGCATAACCTCTACCCCAAGTTACTATTTTACCTATTTCCCAACTTTTTGTTATTGAGTCTCTCCACCAAATCAGTTGTTCTGTTTCTGTCTTTGCAGCTGGTTTCTATAAATGCTGTTCAGCTGCTGATAACATCTGGCCTTTGGGCAGGCTCAAAAAATTTAAAGTTCATAATGCTAGGTTCAGTTGCATCTGTGGAGTTCCATATTCTCTGTCTCCCTTCTGCTTTTGCAACTGCTGTTTTAGGGAGAGATTCATTCTTTCCACTATGACTTGTCCTTGAGAATTGCATGGGATTCCAGTAATGTGTTTAATATTCCACATAGAGAAAAATGTAGCTAGAGCTTGGCTAGTATAGCCTGGGGCATTATCTGTTTTAATAGAACTGGAATGCCCATCACCACAAAACACTGCAAAAGGTGATGTTTAACACAGGCAGAAGACTGTCCTGATTGGCATGTAGCCCAGACAAAGTGAAAAAAGGTGTCCACACATACATGTACATAAGCTAGTCTCCCAAACAAGGGAACATGTGTGACATCCATTTGCCAAATAGAGTTAGGTTCCAGTCTTCGAGGATTAACTCCTATAAAAGATGAGGAATGTCCATTTGGCAAGTTGGGCATCCCTGGATAATAACTTTAGCTTCTTTCCAGGTAATACTGTATCTGCGTTTGAGACCAGAGGCATTAACATGGGTTAAATTGTGTCTAGCATTAGATATTGCAGTAGCAACTAGGCAATCAGTCATTTGATTCCCTTCAGTCAAAGGTCCTGGAAGAGGTATATGAGCTCTAATGTGAGTGATGTAAAAAGGATGCATTCTACTCCTAACTGCTGTTTGCAGTTGGGTAAATAAAGTCATCAGTTGTTCGTCTGTATGAAATCATAACTGAGCATTTTCAATTAACTGTGCTGTGTGGAATGAAACACGTATGAAGAATCAGAAATCACATTAATAGAGTATCAAAAGCAGTCAATACCTCAAGTACAGCTACAAGCTCCACTTTTTGAGCTGAAGTATAGGACGTCTGGAAAACTTTACTTTTTGAGCCAAAATAAGAAGCTTTGCCATTACTAGACCCATCTGTAAAAACATTCTCAGCACCTTCAGTTGGTTTAAATATAGTTATTTTAGGGAGAATCCAATTAGTTAATTTAAAAAACTGAAACAGTTTGGTTTTAGGGAAATGATTATCAAGAATACCCACAAAGTCAGCTAAATGGGTTTGCCAAGTAAGCCTGTTTATAAAAGCTTGCTGTATTTGTGCCT
Organism: Mandrillus leucophaeus; assembly: GCF_000951045.1. NCBI lineage: Eukaryota > Metazoa > Chordata > Mammalia > Primates > Cercopithecidae > Mandrillus > Mandrillus leucophaeus. The sequence goes on along the minus strand of NW_012104120.1, from coordinate 3,170,149 downwards.
TCGTGAGAGGTGCAATAATTTTTCCAGGATCATATCCATGTAATTTAACAATCCAAGTTCTCCCATTTCCTATCATAGTAGCGATTTGATCTAAATAAGGAGTTAGAGTCCGTGAATTAGTATGTGGAAGAAAAAGCCACTTTACTAAGTAAGTCCTGTTCTTTGACAATAACACCAGTAGGTGAATGCTGAGTTGAAAAAATTAGCAAATCTAGAGTCTTCTCTGGATCTATTCTATTTATCTGAGCTTAATGGACTTGTTTTTCAGTCAACTGTAACTCAACCTCAGCCTCCTTTGTTAATTGCCACGGGCGAGTGAGACTAGGATTTCCTCTATGGATAGAAAACAGATTACTCATGGCATAGGTAGGAATACCTAGAGCAGGTTGTATCCAATTAATATCCCCAAGTAATTTTTGAAAGTCATTTAATGTTTTTAGTTGATCCCTACGTATGGTTACTTTCTGTGGCACAATGGTAGTGTCATTTACTAAGGTCCCCAAGTAGCAGTAAGGAGTAGTAGTCTGAATTTTGTCAGGAGCTATAATTAAATAAGCACAAGAAATTGAATTTTGCAAGTGATCATAATATTGGAGTAATATTTCTCGAGTGGGAGCAGCACAAATTATATCATCCATATAGTGAATAATGTAACACTGTGAAAATTTTTCATAGGTTCAATTGCTTGCCCCACATACGTTTGGCAAATTGTTGGGCTGTTTGGCATGCCCTGTGGCAACACTTTCGAATGATAACGCTTAGCAGGCTGCAGGTTGTTTACTGCAGGAATTGTAAATGCAAACCATTCACAGTCTTACTCAGCTAAAGGGATAATAAAGAAACATTCTTTTAAATCTATGATTATTAAAGGCCAATTTTTTGGAATTGTAGCAGGAGAAGGCAATCCTGGCTGTAATGCTCCCATAGGTTGTATAACTGAATTGATGGCTCCTAAGTCAGTTAACATTCTCCATTTACCTGATTTTTTCTTAGTTACAAAAACTGGAGAATTCCAAGGGGAAAATGTTGGAGCTATGTGCCCATTTTCTAATTGTTCAGTAACTAATTTCTCTAAAGCCTCCAGTTTTTCTTTACTTAGTGGCCATTGTTCTATCCAAATTGGCTTATCTGTTAACCATTTTAAAGGTAGAGGCTCTGGAGGCTTAACAATGGCTGCCATCAAAAATTATTTCCTAATCTGTGGAGGGAACTTTGTTTTTCTGCTTGAAGTGGTTCTTTCAAACTCTGCAAATTTTTTTCTAGTCCCATTACGGGGACATACCCCATTTCATGCACTGTATGTTGACTTTGAGGGCTATATAATTGTTCTGGAATTAGAATTTGTCCTCCCCATTGTTGCAATAAATCTCTTCCCCATAAATTTATAGGTACAGAAGTTATAATTGGTTGAATAGTCCCAGGTTGTCCATCGGGCCCCTCACAATGCAAAATGTAACTACTTTGATATACTTCAGCAGTTTTACCAACTCCAACTATGTTAAATTGAGCAGGATGAATTGGCCACACGGACGGCCAGTGCTGTAGAGAAATGATTGAAATGTCTGCTCCTGTACCTACCAAACCTTTAAATTTCTTTCCTTGAATAGTTATTTCACAGGTAGGACATTTATCAGTAGTTTGATTTACCCAATAAGCTGCTTTGCCTTGTTCATTTGTGCTTCCAAATCATCCTGTTCCTTTAATTTCACTTTGTCTCATTCCCACATACGGTACAATCAGGAGCTATGCTATGCAATCTCCTGACTCTGCTTTCCAGGGAACAGAAGTAGATATAGCAATTTGAATTTCCCCATTGTAATCGGAATCAAAGACTCCTGTATGTATTTGTATGCCTTTTAAACCTAAACTAGGCCTTCCTAAAAGTAATCCTATTGTCCCCGCTGGCAAGGGTCCACAGACTCCTGTTGGGAACTTTTGCGGGGGTTCCCCAGGCAGAAGACTCACAGCTTTTGTGCAGCATAAATCTACTGCGGCACTACCGGCTGTGGCGGGGGACTGACATTGTACAGGGGTGAGGGAATGGCCTGAGCTGGAAATGCCTCAGTTAAGAATGGGGCCCAGGATAGGCCCTTCATGGCGTTTCCCAAAATCGGGTTCCCATCTTATAAACTTAGAGTGATACTGACTAGCCCAGTGCTTTCCTTTTTCACATTTTGGACATATTTCAGGATCAGCAGTTTTCTTTTTTCCCCTCTCTGGCGGCCTGACTCGCTGATTTTTTTCTACATTCTTTTTTAGTGTGACCATGCTTCCCACAGTTAAAACAAGCTCCAGGAAACAGAGTATTTCCTTTATCCACTCTCAGTCCTGCCATTACCTGTGCCAGCAAGGTAGCTTTATGCAGATTACCTCCAACACCATCACAGGCCTTGATATAATCAACTAAATGTGCTTTCCCTCTAATAGGTCGCAGAGCAAGGCTTAGCATTGTTGAAAGCCAATAATTGCAGCACTACATCCTGAGCAGCCGAATCTGCAATAATCTTTTTAAGAGATTCCTGCAACCAAGCCATAAAATCAACATATGGTTCTCTGGGTCCCTGTTTTATAGCACTAAAGGAAGAGTATTGTTCTCCACCTGAAGTGATTTTTTCCCAAGCTCTAACGCACAGTCCTCTAAGCTGTTCTATGGCATCATCCTGCATGACCAGTTGTGCATCTAAACCAGTCCAGCCGCCAACCCCAAAAGTTGGTCTGCAGTTATATTAATTTGAGGTTGGGCCTGGGCATTGTGAGCAGCCTGAATGGAAGCTTCATCTGCTCATCAAGTTTTAAATTGTAAGAACCCTGAGCAGGAGTTAGACTAGCTCAAGTAAGAGCGTCCCAGTCAGTAGGAATCATCTGACTGGAAACAGCAAACATTCTTTAACAGTCCCATTACAAAAGGAGAACCTGGTCCATACTCATTTATAGCTTGTTTTAACTCTTTAAGTAATTTAAAAGGAAAAGGCTCAAATGTAGCTGTAATGTTTCCCTGTTGATCTAGGGGGTATATTCTAACAGGGAACTGCCAAGCCTCTGAATCACCCTCTCGCCTAGCTTGCTGAATTCCTGCCTGAATCTAAGAGCCGTCGCTCAAGGCACTGCTCAAACAGTCACTGTGGCAACTACTTTTCACCCAGTGTCCTCCGGAAAAGAAAGATCTGGGGGGTCAGTTTCTTCAAAATAGTAAGGATGGAGTGCAGAAGGGTAGGGATGAACCTCTCTTTCCTTTGCCGCTTTAGCTTTAGCTGGTAAATAAACATGCTCTGTAACCTCTTCTGTTACTTCGCTATACTCTTGTTCCTCCTCATTATCAGTGTGAAAAAGTTCCAGAGTGAAACGAACCAGACCCCATACCTGTCCCATTGTTACCCTGACGCTTCCGAACTCCCCTTCTTATTCACCACAGAGATTGCTTTAAGAGTACTCGGGTGTCCTCCAGCTAGTTTTCCATTCCAATCGTTGCTCCGGCGACCCTTCGACCTGGATTCGAGCCCCTACAATGGATGCCACTTGCTGAGACCAGCTCGGTTGGGGAGACCCTATATAGAGGTGTGAAGTGGGAAATCAGGGGTCTCACAGCCTTCAGAACTGAGAGCCCCAAACAGAGATTTACCCACATATTTATTAACAGCAAACCACTCATTAGCATTGTTTCTACAGATATTAAATTAACTAAAAGTATCCCTTATGGGAAATGAAAGAATGGGCCGAATTAAAGGAATAGGTTGGGCTAGTTAACTGCAGCAGAAACGTGCCCTTAAGGCACAGATCACTCATGCTGTTGTTTGTGGCTTAAGAATGCCTTTAAGCGGTTTTCTGCACTGGGCGGGCTTCCTTGCCCTCATTCCCGTAAACCCACAACCTTCCAGCTTGGGCGTTAGGGCCATTATGAACATGTTACAGTGCTGCACAGATTTTGTTTATGGCCAGTCTTGGGGCCAGTTTATGGCCAGATTTTGGGGGGCTTGCTCCCAACATCCACCTGCAACTATGGAGTTCTTAAGTTCTCTATTTCTCTGTTTTATTTTCTGCTGCTTAAAATCTGTCGTTACTGTAAAGGTAAACTGAGGCTGGAGCCGAACCGGGAACGAAGACACAAGGCAAAAGGCAGTGAGAATAGCCTTTTATTAGGGCTTGCGGGTGAGGTTCCTCAGAGGTTCCTCAGTCCAAAGGTGCCGGCGGAGGAAGTCACGCTAAGGGAGGAGGGTAGGGGCTTTTTATAGCCTGAGAGGTAGGGAAGCTGGTTGTGCAAACAGGGCCTGGGGGGTCTTGAAACTACTAGGGCAGGAGTTGAGTAAGGGTCATGAGGAAGGGGTCTTTGGAAACTGTTAACCGAAACTGCTGTTTACAAACTTGTGGAATGCAGG
>NW_012104120.1:3163890-3165341 GCF_000951045.1 Mandrillus leucophaeus | reverse complement strand
GCTCACTGCAACCTCTGCCTCCCTGGTTCAAGTGGTCCTTCCAACTCAGCCTCCTGAATAGGTGGGACCACAGGTGCCCACCACTATGCCTGGCTAATTTTTTTTTTTTTTTTTTTTTTTTTTGTAGAGACAGGGTTTCACTGTGTTGTCCTGGCTGGTCTGGAACTCCTGGCCTCAAGCGATCTGCCCACCTTCACCTACCAAAGTGTTAGGATCATAGGCATAAGCCACTGTGCCACTCCATTTGTTTGTTTTTCTAAACTGGTGAGTTTGTATTAATATTTCATGTCTAGAATTCTAAGTAAAAGCAACAGGATCTTGGTCTGAAGACTGTGCATGTTTATATATACATACATGTGCTTTATGTGTTGTGGCCACAATATACCAAATTGGCTTGAAGAATACTCAAATAATAAACCCAAATGTTTTTCAAGTTCATGTGACATAAGTAAAATCTTTAATAAATAAGCCAGCTTTAAAATTATTGATAAATATTAGACATGTCTTAAGAATTGTCAACATTTTTGTTTCCATTGATTGATGGAAGCAGTTTCAAACTTATGCCTGCCAAATACTATAAGATGTCAAAATTTGACATAAGAGTTGTAAAACTGTAAACCCAGCCCAAACCAAAATGATCTTTACTTGTGTAATTTTTGTTGTTGCTGTTTTTTGGGGGACAGACTCTTGTCGCCCAAACTGGAGTGCAATGGCACGATTTTGGCTCACTGCAACCTCCACTTGCTGGGTTCAAGAGATCTTCCCACCTCAGCCTCCTGAATAGCTAGGATTACAAGTGTGCACCACACACCTGGCTAATGTTTGAATTTTTGGTAGAGACAAAGGTTTTACCAACATAGCCAGTCTGGTCTCGAATTCCTGGCTTCAAGTGATCTGCTTACCTTGGACTCCCAAAGTGCTGGGATTATAGGCGTAAGCTACCATGCCCAGCCTTCTTGTGTAATTTTTGATAAATAAGACATTTACTGTTGTTAGTTTAATGAAAACAGCTAAATTCTGAGTTATTGGTAAAATACTGGTATTTAACCTTAAGTTTCTTACCTAAGTAAGAAACTATAAAAAAGGTTAACAGGAAATAGCTTTAAATGATAACTATCACAGTTTTCATAAATAACCTAAGTAAACTATCAAAATTAAATTAATCAGGTAAATGTAATGGAATAAATGCTTATAAACAAACTTGATATATAATTTAGAATCTAAAGTTACATTAAATAATATAATTCATTAAATGTCTGGGTAGTTTCTAATTTTAAAAATTATAGAAAAACATTTTTCTAAAAAATGTGTTATTAAAAGGTAAATAGCTGGGTGTGGTGGCTCATGTCTACAATCCCAGCACTTTGGGAGGCCATGGTGGGCAGATCACCTGAGGTCATGAGTTCGAGACCAGCCTGGCCAACATGATGAAACCCTATTTCTACTAAAAA
>NW_012104120.1:3161285-3163435 GCF_000951045.1 Mandrillus leucophaeus | reverse complement strand
TGTAATCCCAGCACTTTGTGAGGCTGAGGGAGGTGGATCACCTGAGGTCCGGAGATCGAGGCCAGCATGACCAACATGGTGAAACCCCATCTCTACCAAATACAAAAAATTAGCCAAGTGTGGTGGCACACACCTGTAATCCCAGCTACTTGGGAGGCCGAGGCAGGAGAATCACTTGAACCCAGGAGGCGGAGGTTGCAGTGAGCCAAGATGGCACCACTGCCCTCCAGACTGGGTGACAGAGTGAGACTCCATCTCAAAAAAAACCAAACCAAACCAAAACAAAAATTAGCTGGGTGGGAGACAGAGGTTGCAGTGAGCCAACACCGTGCCGTCGCACTCCAGTCTCGGCAACAAGAACAAAACTCCATCTCAAAAAAAAAAAAAAAAAGAAAGAAAAATCTTATAGGATCTGCTTTTGTCTGTATATCTGTTATATCTACATGTGTTATGTGGAAGTGATATTTAACTGTCAAACTATATGAAGGAGCTCTCATCAATTGGCTTAAAGTAAGTTCTTATCAGACTAACGAAAGTTAGCTCTGATGCCTTTTAGTTCACATGATTATAGTAATATTTGGTAAGATTAATTTGGTAAATTTAATCTCAAAATTCTCTCCAGTAGTTTAGAATCTTAAGGTCATGTTATGTTAAATTAAGTAACCTTGGGTTTTTCACTTGGAATTTGGGTTACTGAGAGTTAAAATAGCAAAAGAGTAAAAAATGTTTTGGTGAAATTTGTAAAAACACAAGGATGTTTGCTGAAGAAAATGTATTTTTTTTTTCTAGTTTAAAGGCTATTTGAGTTGCTTTAAAATAAAGGAAAAATTATATAGCTAAATCTAAATGGATAAAGAGAAAGGTAAAAAGGTGGGAAATGGAAAACCTTAGACTTCTGGATGGCCACGTGGTTACCCATCTTAAAGAGCTGCAGTGGATTGCATTCAGTCACTAAAGGTAACAGTTTCCAGTGGAATTTAGAGCTGGGCCATACTCATACTCCCAGGGAGTTGGTTCATTGAATGCATAAGAAAATGCAAACTAATGAGAAAAAGATAAGATATTAAATTCCTTGCTCATTATTATCTGTAATAGCTAAAAGGAAAGTAAAAGAGTGCTGGGTTGGGCCTTAAGACTGGACCAAGCTCAGATATGAGTCTATCTCAGCTCAGGCCACCAGCCTTAAAGCTACTTACAAAAGGAAAAATTAAGCCAGGGCAACAAAAGTTACCTCTGAGACCCGTGGTTGCCAAGAAGATGGTCAAGGGAAAGGCAAAACCAAGTAACTATTAAAACCAGAGGGGATAATGTAAAGGAATGGCTCTGTTTTGTAAATTGGTATCATCAGCTTCCTGAGAAACCTTTACTGTAATGGATTGTAAAACAACTACTTTAAGGACAGTATCTGTATTAGTCTGTTGTCACACTGTTATAAAGAACTACCTGAGACTGGGTAACTTATGAAGAAAAGAGGATTAATTGACTCATAGTTCTGCAGGCTTAACAGGAAACGACTGGGAGGCCTCAGGAAACTTACAATCATGGTGAAAGGCGAAGGGGAAGCAAGGACCTTCTTCACAAGGTGGCAGGAGAGAGAGCAAGTGAAGAAAACCATGCATTTTTAAATCATCAGATCTCATGAGGTCACTCACTATCACGAGAACAACAAGGGGAAATCCACACCCATGACCCAATCACCTATCACTAGGCCCCTCCCTTGACACATGGAAATTACAATTTGACATGAGATGTGGATGGGGACACAAACCATATCAGTATCTTTAATTAATTTAATTTAATTTAATTATTTTTATTTATTTATTTATTTTGAGACGTAGTCCTGCTCTGTTGCCTAGCCTGGAATGCAGTGGCACGATCTTGGTTCACTGCAACCCCTGTCTCCCGAGTTCAGGCAATTCTCCTGTCTCAGCCTCCCGAGTAGCTGGGATTACAGGTGCATGCCACCACACCTGGCTGATTTTTGTGTTTTTAGTAGAGATGGGGTTGCATCATGTTGGCCAGGCTAGTCTTGAACTCCTGACCTCAGGTGATCCACCTACCTCGGCCTCCCAAAGTGCTGGGATTATAGGTATGAGTGACTGCACCAGACCAGTATCTTTAATTTTCTTTCTTTTTTTTTTTTTTTTTTT
>NW_012104120.1:3158933-3160930 GCF_000951045.1 Mandrillus leucophaeus | reverse complement strand
GCCTCCCAAAGTGCTGGGATTACAGGCTTGAGCCACCGCGCCCGGCCCAGTATCTTTAATTTTCAATGCCAGAGAATGAAAGGGCATGTTTGGGTTCATGCAGGACCCACAGCTCACTATTAAACAATCGCTGATGAATATATCTGATCAGGACACACAGGAAGTTTTTCCTGAGGGAACAGTCAGCCTGGTGAACCAGATAAACGCCACTGCCAGGTGTGTTTACCCTGAGAAGGGGACCGGGCTGTGTCGTGGGCCATTGGTCACTCATAGCTGGCTCAGAATAAATCTCCTCAAATATTTTAGAGTTTGTCTCTTTTCATCAACAATTCTGTCCTTACAAACATTATGTTGAGTGAAAGAAACCAGACAGAAAACTATGCACAATGTATGAATATCTGTACCTGTGTATCTATTTCAAAAACAAGTAAAATTAATATTAAATGTTTAGAGATGCATACTTAGTAGTGTAACTGGTAAAACTGTATAGAAAAGTGAGAAAGTGGCTACCTTAAAAGCTAGGATAATTGGTATTTAGAGGAGGGGGAAGTTGCAATTGAGAAGTGACGCTGTATACGCAGGAGAGGCCTCTGGCAAGCTAGAGACATTCCATTTATTGACTTAAGTAGTGGCGACCTGAGTGTTTGCTCAACATTTATGTTTTAAATGCTCACCTGTGGTTAAAAGTTGGGCAAAAGAGTAAGAGAAAAAAAAAAAAAGAAGAAAGGACAGGAGAACAGAAGACAAGGACAGGAAAGGAGAAAAGGAGGAAGCAAGAAAGGAATGAAGGGTTTTTAAAAATCAGCTTTATTGAGATACAATTTATATACCACAAAACTCACACTTCGATGATCTTTAGCATATTTACAGAGTTGTGCCACTCTCTAATCTTAGAATATTTCCCTCATCCCAAAAAGAAACTTCATGCTCACTTACACCCCATTCTCACCTATAGCCCTCTGTCTGAATATGTGCCTTGTTTGCACTTTTCCTAGAATGGAATCTTATAGTATGTGGTTGTGAACCCTCAATACCTGAGACTAGTCTCAGTCAATTTAGGAAGTTTATTTTGTCAAAGTTAAGGACCTGTGCCCGTGACACAGCCTCAGGAGGTCCTGACGACACGTGTGCAAAGTGGTTGGGGCATAGTTTGGTTTTACAGATTTTAGGGATACACGAAATGTCAATTACCTAAGATGTACACTGGTTCGTCTGGAAAGTCTGGACAACTCGAATTGGGGAGGGGGCTTCCAGGTCATAGGTAAGAGACAAAGGATTGCATTCTTTTGAGTTACTGATTAGCTTTTTCAAAGGAAGCAATCAGATATGCATCTATCTCAGTGAGCTGAGGGATGACTTTGAGCTCTGTCTGTCCTTTATCCACAAGGAAATTCCTCGTGAGGGAGGTATCTTTTTTAGGAATAGAATGGGAGGCAGGTGCGCCCTTAGCAGTGCCCAGCTTTCGTGATTTGGGGGTCCCAAGATTCATTTTCCTTCCACGTGGTCTTTGTGTCTGGCTTCTTTCATTGTGCATAATACTTTTGAGGTTCATCCATGTTGTAGCATGTGTAAGTACTCAGTTCTCTTTCATGGCTAAATAGTATTCCATCATATGGATAGACCACATTTTGTTTTTCCATTCTTCAGTTGATGGACACTTGGGTTGTTTCCACAGCCAAATAGCTGTCGTGAATAATGCTTCTATGACTATACATGTTCAAATCTTAGTACGAATGTCATTTTATTTCTTTCTCTATTTATTTATTTATTGAGATGGAGTCTTGCTTTGTCATCCAGGCTGGAGTGCAGAGGTGCAGTCTTGGCTCACTGCAAGCTCGGCCTCCTGGGTTCACGCCATTCTCCTGCCTCAGCCTCCAGAGTAGCTGGGACTACAGGCGCCCTCCACCACACCCAGCTAATTTTTTGTATTTTTTAGTAGAGACGGGGTTTCACCGTGTTAGCCAGGATGGTCTCGATCTCCTGACCTCGTGATCCAC
>NW_012104120.1:3156875-3158663 GCF_000951045.1 Mandrillus leucophaeus | reverse complement strand
CCTCAAGTGATCCACCCCCCTCAGCCTCCCAAAGTGTTGGGATTACAGGCATGAGGCACCATGCTGGGGTTTTATTTCTCTTAAAGAATTTCTCTGAGAGGACTTGCTCAGTCACATGGTAACTCTATGTTTAACATTTTTGAGGAATTGCCAAATTGTTTTCCACAGCAGCTGTACCATTTTTCATCCTACCAGCAGTGTGTGAGGATTCTACTTTCTCCACATCCTTAACAGCATTTGTTATTGTCTGCTTTTTATTATAGCCACCCTAGTGGATAAGAAGTGGTGTCTCACTGTGTTTTTGATTTGCAGTTCTCTAATGACTAATGATGTTGAGCATCTTTTCATGTGTTTATTGCACACACTACGCTTTCTTTTCTTTTTTTTTTTTTTCTTTTTGAGATGGAGTTTTGATCTTGTTGCCCAGACTGGAGTGCAATGGCATGATCTCCGCTCACAGCAACCTCTGCCTCCCAGGTTCAACCTATTCTCTTGCCTCAGCCTCCCCAGTAGCTGGGATTACAGGCATGCACCACCACGCCCGGCTTTAGGATGCCAAGGTAAGAGGAGAAAAATTGGCATTTTTTTTGGCATTTTTAGTAGAGATGGGGTTTCTCCATGTTGGTCAGGCTGGTCTTGAACTCCTGACCTCAGGTGATCCGCCCGCCTTGGCCTCCCAAAGTGCTGGGATTGCAGGCATGGGCCCCCCCTGCCCCCCGCCTCCGGCTACACTTTCTTTAGAGAAATGTCTGTTCAAATCTTATGCCCATTGAACTTTTTTTTTTAATTACTGAGTTGTAAGAGTTATTTTCTTAATTCTACATATGTCTCTTATTGGATATACGATATGCAAATATTTTCTCCCAGTCTATAACGTGTCTTTTCCATTTTATTTTCTTCTTTCTTTTTTCTTTTTTAGAGACAGGGTCTTGCTCTGTCGCCCAGGCTACAGTGTAGTGCTGTGATCATAGCTCACTGCAGCCTTTACCTCCTGGGCTCACGTGATCCTGCCACCTCAGCTTCTCGAGTAGCTGGAACTACAGGTGTGCACCGCCAGGCCCAACTAATTTTTAAAATATTTTTGTAGAGATGGAGTTTTACAATATTACCCAGGCTGGCCTGAAACTCCTGGTCTCAAGCAATCCTTTTTTTTTTTTTTTTTTTTTTGAGACGAGGTTTTTTGCCCTTGTTGCCCAGGCTGGAGTGCAATGGCACGTTGTCAGCTCACCACAACCTCCGTCTTCCAGATGCAAGTGATTCTCCTGCTTCAGCCTCCTGAGTAGCTGGGATTACAGGCATGTGCCACCACACCCAGCTAATTTTGTATTTTTAGTAGAGACAGGGTTTCTCCATGTTGTTCAGGCTGGTCTTGAACTCCCCACCTCAGGTGGTCCGCCCACCTCGGCCTCTCAAAGTGCTGGGATTATAGGTGTGAGCCACCACATCTGGCCAAGCAATCCTTTTACCTTGGCATCCTAAAGTGTTGGGATTACAGGCGTGAGCCGCTGCACCTGGCCTCCTTTCTATTTCTTGATGGTGTTGTTCTGTTATGCCTAGACCGTTTATTCCCTGAAGAAGACCACCAGAGTCCAGAGTCAAAGCTAAGCAGCAAGGATCTTTATTACAGGTTTGAACCTGGAACTCTCCTTCGCTCGCGAAACGAGACGGGCAGGAGAGCTCCCCCACTGAGCTCCGAGCAGTGTTATATAGTCTAAGAAAAGTGGGCATAGAGTTATTATACAAATCAGATATATGATTGGCTAGTGTTTGAACAAGGCGATTTGGCTA
>NW_012104120.1:3142046-3156641 GCF_000951045.1 Mandrillus leucophaeus | reverse complement strand
ACACAGGGGCCTATAGTGAATAGAAGTAGTAAAGACATTAGGGGGCCTAAAAGGGGTGCCAGAAGGGAAAACATTGAAGAGCTCCACTAATTGTTAGCAGCTGTAGTGAATTGTTGCTTTTTCATTTCTAAGCTTAGTTTGTGTAGGCGTTGGACTCTTTCTTCAACTAACCTTGACTCATTTATATAGAAACAGCATTCTTCTTTGAGGAACATACAGGTACCTCCTTTCTCAGCCGTGAGTAAGTCTAAGGCTCTGCGGTTTTGAAGGGTGACCTGTGCTAGGGAGGTGAGCTGCCGCTGAAGGGAGGCTAGGGAATAGGCGGAGTCTTCCATAGCAACAGAGAACTGTTGTAACAGCTTGTCGTTTTCTATCATGGAGTGTTGTAGGGCCTCTCCTGCTAACCCCGCTGCGACGACAGAGGTGGTTAAGGATATTCCGGCAATTAGTGGTAGAAAAACTGCTCATCTATGTCGTGCAGTTTCAGTTGGGGCAGTCCCTGCCCAGCCTATGAACTCTGCCGGAGTTAGCAGGGTCAGTCGGGGGACTAGTGTAACAGGGATGCACAACTGTCCGTCAGAGATGCTTTTGGACAGAGTTTTTAATAGAGTCATATTATACCAGAAGAACACACCAGGGGGAGCACGTATGGGGCTATTAGGGTATGTAGCCGTCTGGTTGCAAAGGCTGCTACTAAATGCTGAATAACAGTAGGGGTATTTTTCTTGGTATGGGTCATGGTACAGGGCTACATCGGGTATTGCAACTGTTGATGAATTAGAATCTGGCATATAGTTTGTGGGGGGGGGAGGATAGGGGAACAGCGGTTAATGGTGGTCTTCTTAGGGTTGCACACATAAAGCAAGAGGACAGGTCGCCTAAGCCGGTGAGGTTGGCGACTGTTAGCCTTTCCTGTAGTAGGGTAAGCCAAGAGAAGGGCTGCAAGTCCTGTGATAGCTTGGTTTCTTGTCTGTGGATCTGTGTATGGATTAAGGGTTGAATCTGGACTAGACTTTGCCACAGATATAAGTGACTACTGGGCCAGGTACTAGTTGATGAATAGTACACCCCCACAATGTTGCAGGGTTGTCCACCGAGAGTCCTATGGGTCTCTAATTATCCAAGTGTAGGTGACTGGAGACTCAGTTTGGTAAAAATACTACCTTTGTTGTTCTGTCTAGTATTGGACAGAGTGCATCTTACAGTAGTTATATGGGCAACCTGCACTCTGGTGCCACTAATAATTTTTACAATTATATTCAGTCTGATCATATTCAAAACAGATCATGGGTATTGCTGGTTGGGCAATCTGGAACTTAGTGAAATTGAGGTAAACTATAGTATTGCACCCGGAGGGGGGGCAGTCTGCGCTAGCTAGCAGTTTACCCGCTTGGGGGGTTTCCCCGGGGTGAGTTTTGTTCTCATAGAGCCAGAACCTCCAGACATAGGGATTAGACGGCGCAGCAGTTAGGAGAGTCAGATGTATAAGGCATAAAAGCATAGGCAAGCTAGACATGGTTACGGCTATGTGGGTGACGGCGCAGGGTTAGCTTTAAGGGATTGTTCTTAGCTTTGTCTACAGTCCATGTAGCCGGTGCTCCAGATGGCTCGAGAAGGTCGGATGTTGGGTCCACTGGTTTGACGTGTGTGTAGTGGATCCACGAAGCGATGCCTTCTACTTTGAGAGCGGTGGGAGTAGTCAGGAGTACTTGCAGTGGTCCTTTCTACCTGGGTTGAAGAGTTTCTTGCTGGTGGCGCTTGACTAGGACCCAGTCTCCCGGCTGGAACGGATGAGGCGTCGGCGGAGGTCCTGCCTTGTACAGTTCTCATAGTCTGGGCCAAATTTCCTGGTGAATTTTCTGTAAGGCTTGTAAGGAGAACAAGAGCTCAGAGACATTTTCAGTTTCAGGTTTGAGTAAGTCATCTTTTAGACTGGGGACCAGGGGTGGGGGTCTGCCATACATGATTTCATATGGTGTGACGCCCAGTCTGTAAGGGGTATTTCGGGCCCGGAACAGAGCGTAGGGGAGAAGTACTACCCAATTAGCGCCAGTCTCCATGGTCAATTTAGTTAAGGTCTCCTTCAGAGTCCGATTCATCTTTTCTACCTGTCCTGAGCTTTGGGGCCTATAAGCACAGTGTAATTTCTAATTTGCCTTAAGAATGGAAGCCAAATCCTGACATACCTTAGCAACGAAGGTTGGTCCATTGTCTGACCTTATTTGGACGGGAAAGCCATACCTGGGGAGGATTTCTTCCAAAATTTTCTTTGCTACAACCTGAGCAGTTTCTCTTTTAGTTGGGAACGCTTCTGTCCACCTTGAAAAAGTGTCTACAAAGACAAGTAAGTACTGATACCTATATTTTCCAGGCTTTATCTCAGTAAAGTCTATTTCCCAATAGATACCAGGCCTAGTTCCTCTACACCTAATTCCTGTGGCGGTCTGGGTTTGGGGGCAAGCGTTGTTCAGTTGGCAGGCTTTGCAATTTGTTGTGACATCACTGGCCAGTTCAGCTATGTGCCTGATTCTGAACTTGGCATGCCTGATTAAGTCTATCATTCGCCGGGCACCCAGGTGACTTGTCCGGTGGATATGTTCCAACACCTGCCGTCCTAATTTCTCTGGCAGGATGGTTTGGTCATTTATATCAGTCTACCACTTATTTTTAACCTGTTTTAGGGGAAGCGTGTCTATCCATTCGCGATCCTGTTCGGTATAGTCGGGAAAACATGGCAAATTTCGCGGGCCAGGATCGGGGAGCTGGAGCGCGAGGAGCTGACTGGGAGCTTTTGCTATGCTCCTTGCGGTTTGGTCGGCTAAGAAGTTGCCTCGAGCAATTGGCGTAGTTGGTTTGTGATGCCCAGGGCAATGTACGATAGCCAATTTCTTTGGTTTCCACAAAGCAGTTAATAGAGCTAGGATCTCTTGCTTGTTTTTTATTTCTTTGCCTTCAGCTGTTAATAGTCCCCTCTCTCTGTAGATGGCCCCATGTATGTGCGCAGTAGCGAAAGCATAGCGGCTATCCGTGTATACTGTTAGTTTTTTCTCTGCCCCTAGGGTGAGGGCCTGTGTGAGGGCTATCAGTTCGGCTCTTTGGGCCGATGTCCCTGGAGGCAAGGGTTCCGCCCAGATTACCTCAGTCTCTGACGTTACAGCCGCTCCTGCATACCGCTGGCCTTGGTGGACGTAGCTGCTGCCATCAGTGAACCAGATGAGTTCTGTGTCGGGGAGCGGACGATCTTGCAGGTCCTCCCGCACCCCATGCACCTGAGCCAGTATCTCAGTGCACTCATGGGACGGGGCGTCCAAGTCTGGATTTGGCAGCAGTGAAGCAGGGTTTAAAGAGGTTGGGGGCAGAAAAGTTATTCTGAGGGGGTTTAACAGCAGTCCTTGATAGTGGGTGAGCCGGGCGTTACTCATCCATCGGTCCGGCGGCTGCCGGAGGACGCCTTCAATGGCATGTGGGGTTATAACGCGCAACTCTTGCCCCATGATAAGTTTATCAGCGTCTCGGACCATTAGGGCGGTCGCCGCGATTATCCGCAGGCAGGGTGGCCAGCCAGCAGCCACTGAATCTAATTTTTTTGACAAATAGGCAACTGGCCTCTGCCAGGGGCCTAGGTACTGTGTTAACACGGCTTTTGCAACACCCTTACTTTCATCTACGTATAAGTGGAAGGGCTTGGAGACATCAGGGAGCCCCAGCGCGGGGGCTGATAACAAGGCAGTTTTGATTTGTTGAAAGGCCAGCTCAGCCTCTTCCGTCCAATTGAAGGGCTGCCGTTCCTTTGTTGCCTGGTATAGGGGCTTGGCTAACTCAGCAAATCCGGGTATCCATAACCTACAGAACCCTGCCGACCCCAGGAATTCTCTCACTTGCCGTGTCGACTGGGGTCTAGGGATGCGTAGGACTGTTTCCTTTCGGGCTTTGGTTAGCCAGCGTTGCCCCCCTTTTAATAGGTACCCCAGATAAGTTACCTCCGACTTGCAGATCTGAGCCTTTGTTGCTGAGGCTCGGTAGCCTAGCTCCCCCAGAGTCTTCAAGAGGTCCTCAGTCCCTTGAACACAAGTTTCCGGGGATCTGGCTGCTATTAAGAGATCATCAACATATTGCAAAAGAGTTATTTCAGGGTGTTGCCGCCGGTACTCACCCAGATCTTCATGAAGGGCTTCATCGAACAGGGTTGGCGAGTTCTTGAACCCTTGTGGCAGCCTGGTCCATGTTAGCTGACCGTTGATGCCCCTCTCAGGATCCGTCCATTGAAATGCAAAGAGTTCTTGACTTTTGGGAGCCAGAGGAAGGCTGAAGAAAGCGTCTTTTAGATCAAGAACGGTATACCATTGTTTTTCGGGATGTAAGGCACTCAGAAGGGTGTATGGATTGGGCACAGTGGGATGTATGTCCATGACCCTTTTATTAACTTCTCTTAAATCCTGTACTGGCCTGTAGTCCGTACTGTTGGGTTTACGAACAGGTAACAGTGGAGTATTCCAGGATGAGTGGCAAGCCCGTAGGACTCCCTGGTCTAGGAGTCGGCGGATATGGGGCGTAATTCCTTCTCTTGCCTCCAGGGGCATAGGATATTGCCGAACCCGAACCGGGTCCGTCCTTGGCTTAACTTCTACAAATATGGCAGGTCGATGTTTAGCTAGCCTTAAGCCCCCAGTTTCTGCCCACGCTTCAGGGAAACGCTGCAGCCAAGAGTCAATTTCCTGATCGGGGGGCTTTTGCTCTTGATGGAGTCTGTACTCATCTTCTAAGGTGACAGTCAGGATAGATATTGGCCTGTTTTGGGAATCAGTTATCTTGGGCCCTTCTGGCTCAAAGTGGATTTGGGCCCCCATTTTTGTCAGCAAGTCCCTCCCTGGTAGAGTGCAGGGGCTCTCTGGGATGACTAGGAAGGAATGGGAGACTTTTCCCGTTCCTAAGTCTACAGTCCTCTGGGTTGTCCAAGGGTATTTCTTGATGCCTGTGGCCCCATGCACCTAGGATGTTTTCTTAGACATTTTTCCAATTGGTTTGGTTAGGACTGAGCGTTCTGCCCTAGTATCAACCAAGAAGCGAACTGGGGACCTTTCCACTTGCAAAGTTACCCTGGGTTCGGGGAGGGGGTCCGAACCCCGTCCTCCTTAGTCAGAGTCCTGGGTAACGAGCACGGAGGTAGGGTTAGCTGGTCTCCGTTTCTTTGGGCAGTCTTTAATCCAGTGACCACGTTCCTTGCAATAAGCACACTGATCCTTTTCTAATCCTTGCCTAGAGCCTTGCTTTTTCTGCTTTCTGCTTTGGCCATTCCCTGCCTGGGGGAAAGCCGCTACTAAGACTTTGGTCATCTCTTTGGTTGCCTTGAACTGTTTTTCTTCTGGAGTATCCCTATTATTATAAACTCGCTGGGCCATCTGAAGTAGGTCCTGAATCTGCTTTCCTTCTAAACCTTCTAATTTCTGGAGTTTTCTTTTAATATCTGGTGCTGCCTGGTTTACAAAGGACATTACTACCGCAGCCTGATTTTCTGGTGCTTCTGGGTCCATAGGGGTATACTGTCTGAAAGCTTCCATTAATCTCTCTAAATACACAGCAGGGCTTTCTGTCTTACCTTGTAACACAGAATATACTTTAGCCAAATTGGTGGGCTTGCGAGCTGCAGCCCGGAGACCCGCCATTAGAGTCTGGCGATAAATGAGCAGTCGTCCCCTACCTTCTGCCGTGTTGTAGTCCCATCTGGGCCGGGTCAAAGGAAAAGCCGCGTTAATGAGGTCAGGATTTGCAGTTGGCTGGCCATCATCTCCTGGAACCAGCTTTCTGGCCTCAACTTGGATTCTTTCCCGCTTCTCCATTGTGAACAGGATTCGGAGGAGCTGTTGACAGTCATCCCAGGTCGGCTGGTGAGTAAACATGACACTGTCTAACAACGAGGTTAGATCTTTGGGATTATCGGAGAACCGAGCATTTTGGGACTTCCAATTGTATAAATCACTAGTGGAAAAAGGCCAATACATGAGACGGGAGAGCCCGGTATCATCGAGCGATCCTATTTCTCTGAGAGGCAGGGCTACGGTGGAGTCAGGGAGTCGGGAAGCTTGGTCCTGCAGTACGCGGCCTTGCGTTCGGCCAGCCGGGCCCCCCTGGTTACTTTCGCCCTCGGCTGCTTCCGCTTTTCGGTTTCCCTCTACGGAAGCACCACCCTGGGGGACTGGGTCCTGCGGGATAAGGTGCAGATATGGTGGGGGAAGTGTGGGTTCTAACATTAGGGGGTCCTGGCTGTCTGGCAGCACAGGGGCCGAGGGAGCAGAGGGAGTCTTTTGTCTTGTAGGTCACGTTACTAGGACCTTGCAGGGCTCAGGGATGAATGGAGTTACCCAGGGCGGTGGGTTTTCCACAAGATCCTGCCACACTAGAATATAAGGAATTTGATCAGGATGTCCTGACTGCCCTGGCAGGAAAATCTTAGTTTTTACCTTAGTAATAATAGAGAGACAGAAAGTTCCTTTGGAGGGTCACACTACGCTGAAAGAGGGCCACTCCAAACAGCAGAAAGTAACTAGCTTTCCTTTCTTTAGTTCTACGCTTAAGTTACGCCCCCGAGCCTTCACATCCTTAAAATTGGTAACAAGGAGTGAGAGCGGCATGCTCTGGTTGTTGCCCATCTTTGGACTGCTCCTACAAAGAGAAGGAGGGACGAAAATGAGTGTGAAGCAGAGGGGAGTATCCGACAGGTCCAGTCCTGGAAGGGGAAGAAAAGGTTTTATGTTTCGTTTTGGACTTACACTTAACACTTAACAATAACGGACAGACAGTGAGAAACAATGAGCCTTCGCGAACGCGTGTCGGACTTCCGACCTGAGTCAGACAGGGTAACCAAGGATGGAGGCCCCCAGATGGGCACTGGGGGACGTCTCCTACCAGTCCCGAGTGGCTGTCTTTTAGCGTGTCCGCCAAGACCGTGCCACTTACAAAACAGACCAATACAGATTACAGATTACGGATTTCGTGAAATTTCAGGGAGACAGACAGAGACAAAGACAGAGACAGTGACAAAGCCGGCTTACCTACAGATTAAGATCCATTGACTTGGCGGTCTGGTGGGCTTGGGGGAAATCCCGGACGAGCCCCCATTTGTTATGCCTAGACCATTTATTCCCTGAAGAAGACCACCAGAGTCCAGAGTCAAAGCTAAGCAGCAAGGATCTTTATTACAGGTTCGAACCTGGAACTCTCCCTTGCTCGCGAAACGAGACGGGCAGGAGAGCTCCCTCACTGAGCTCTGAGCAGTGTTATATAGTCTAAGAAAAGTGGGCATAGAGTTATTATACAAATCAGATATATGATTGGCTAGTGTTTGAACAAGGCGATTTGGCTAACTATGATTGGTTCCCGCCATTTCTGATATTTCGGTTCAACCTTTGAGGCGGGAGAGCAGGTTTATGGCAGCAAGAGTTTATCTTACTTAAACACGTCTTGTGACCTTGCCTCAGAACTTACAAAATCTCTGGTACGTGCAGAAAAACAGGTACTCACAGAACTTACGAAATCTCTGGTATGTGCAAAACAAAATCTCTGGTATGTGCAGAAAAACAGGTACTCACAGAACTTACGAAATCTCTGGTATGTGCAAAGATTAGAGAGCAGAACAAAGGGTGTAGCGGGGGGGGCGGGTACACATCTATCTTTGTGTCCTTTCAGTTCGAAATGCAGTTTTAAAATGTTTATTAAATTCAACATCAATTTTTCTTCAATAATTTGTGCTTTCAGTGTTGTACCTAAGAAATAATTGCTTAATTCAAGATCACAAAGCTTTACTTCTGTGTTTTCTTCTATGAGTTGTGTATTTTAGCTCTTACATATACATCTGTGATCTATTTTGAGTTGATTTTTTTTTTTTTTTTTGGAGATAGCATCTCACTTTGTTGCCTAGGCTGGAGTGCAGTGGTGCGATCTTGGCTCACAGCAACCTCTGCTTCCCAGGTTCAAGCAGTCCTACCACTTCAGCCTCCCACATAGCTGGGACTGCAGGAACAGGCCACCACACCTGGCTGCTTCTTTTTGTGTGTGTGTGTATGTGTGTGTTTTTGGTAGACACAGGGTTTCACCATGTTGCCCAGGCTGGTCTTGCACTTCAGCCTCCCAAAGCATTGGGATTACAGGCACAAGCCACCATGCCCAGCCTTATTTTGAGTTTTTTTTTGGATGTGGTGTGAGATAGGGGATCTAACTTCTTTTTTTTTTTTTTTTTTTTTTTTTGCATGTGCATGTCCAGTTCTCCCAGCTCCGTTTATTGAAAAGGAAGAAAGTACTTTAAGCAGATCAAAAACCTTCCATGGCTGCCACACCAAAGAGAGCTGTCCCAATTGCTGCATGAGTCTTTGAAGACTTTCTTGATGGTATGGCTCCAACCTGCCTTTTCGGGCTTAACACTCTTTAGTCCATTTGCAAATGTTTCTTCAAATTCAAATTAGTCTGGATGCTCTTCCCTAAGTACATCTTCCTGTGTACTTTTGTTGGGCTCTGATAAATACATTTTCTTTCTGCCTTTCAGCATCTTATCTCTTTCTAAATCCAGCAACAAGTCTTGGCTTTGTATAGCTTTCCTTCCTGAACCTGATCTCATTTCTCCTTTCTGTTGCCTACAGTAAGTGTCATCTGAATATTACTTAGGCCAGTAAAACCTTTCTCTCTCTAATTTTTTGTCACTAACATTAAAAGCAACAGCGACAACAGCAACACACCTCTTTTACTTAATTTTCTACTTGTTTGATTCATCTTCCCTGCTGGAGAGAGACCTCTTTAGAGATGAACCTGTATCTCCTTCACCATCATTTCTCCTCCAGGATTTAACACAGCATCTTTAAAGGAGTAGTGATAGATAAATGCTCATTGATTTGCTCATACCAGTGTCTTAAGGAATCAAATGGATCCATAGATTTGGGCTTATGTGAAATCCTCTTCATCTGCAAAATATGGAAATGAAAACTATTCCGGAAAAGCTGCAAACTAAATACCTGTGAACAGATAACTTTAAGTAATTTAGAAGCTGGATACATAAAACATATGTTGAAGTCTTTTGTAAAATGAAGTTTTTTCAATAAAAAGTTATTATTTATGATTATATACAATTTACAAATTTTGTTATTTAATAATTAATATTTAATTCATGTTTTACCTATGTGGATTTTGTCTGTTTTCTGCCTTTTCTGTGTTTTTATCTTTTGTGTGAATTTTCTGAAGCCTAGACAAACTCTCAGCAAACTCGCAGCATCTTAGAGACTTCTGAACGGCAGGATAGTGCACTCCAGGAAGTCAGAGTGGTAAGCTGTGGTCCACAACAGGCTGACCTAGACCTGAGCACCAGCTCTGCACAGCTTAGGTGTGGTGCCCTGACAACCACCCTCACTGGACCCCAGGTTACTCATTTGAAAATGGGGCTAATGACAGCTCTCTTAGGTTGTGGAATGAGTTAGAGATGGGTGCTAGAAAGCATTCATTATAGGGTCAGCATTGAATGAGTGCTAATACCAGAAGCTCCCACGTTTTTTTTTTTTTCCTTCTACACATTGCAGCATGGTTTAGTCCTGGTTGCTAATGCTCTCCTTTTACTTCTCACAATCCACAGTCCCAATGGCCCAAGGACTTTTGCTACAATAGAACACCTTCACATGCCAAGACATCTCCTAACGTGGGAGCTGTCTGAATTATCTGTGCTAGATTGGATGTGCTATATTATTCCAGACACACAAGACCACCATAGCAATCAATAATCATGATAATAACAGAGCATGACAAATGTCCTCTGGCATTTTTAAAAGCGCATGGCTTCCTCTGACTGGTCATTGAGAGGATCTGGCCAGTTGGGAGCTGGAGGGCCCAGGCCTGCATGGGGAAAGCAATCGCTCCCAGAACTAGGGTCCTGGGCAGTGTGGACTCCATCTGCCATGGGACTGGTGTGTCTGTGGACCATCCTTGGACAACACCAGGCTTCTGAGTCCTGAGTTACAACCAGGTTTCTGCTAAGATGAAGCAGGCTTTCTCTCTCTGCCTTGGCCTTCTATGAGGCTGTTTGAAAGATTAAACCGTTGCTACTTTGCCTCCAAGAAAAATTACTTTGCAGTCCTTTGGCACCGTATTTTGGCTTCCTACCATTTAGAGTAATTGATAATTTCTTTTATCACCTTCAGGGGGAAAAAAAAAAAGTCCTTAGATGGAAACATTTTTTTCTGTTTCCCTTTAAATGCAGGACCCTCCCACCCTCTGTGGGCAGACCTGAAGGGCACTAGTCTTACTCACTATTTTCCCTGAGAGCAAATCTCCGCTGTGAACAAGGTCATCAGCCTCTCTAATGTACACTGAACACCCTGCACTGATGAAACCTCAGCATGGTGCCTGGAGAATGTTCTCCCTCCTTACTTGATTCTCATCCTCAGCAGACAAACAGAACATAAATTCCTTAATATGGTAGATGAGTACAGGTGTCTTCAAAATCAGATTCTAACCCGTTTCCAGCTCAGCATCATCTCTCTGAAGTTTGTCACCATCTCATCCTACCCCTTCCTCTGCTTGGAATTTCCTCCCTCCCTTCTCAAATTAAGTTCCTACTCATCTTTGAAGAGCTAGCCCAAATGTGACTTCCTGGGGGAGATCTTCCATGACCCTCTTAGACAGAATCAGCCCTTCTCCTCCCACTGCAAGCTCCCCAGGGCCCCTTACCCCATGCAGCCACGCTTCTAAAACCCTGGAGTTCCTACTACAATGCAGATTCTGGTTCTGGAGCCTAAGATTCATTTCTAACAAACCCCTGGGTGGTGCCGCCACTGCAGGTCCATGCAATGCTTCCAGTGGAATAACGCAGCCTTCTCAGCACAGGGTTTTGTTCTCATTTGTGTGTGTGTGTCTTATCATTCTGCTTTAGCAGGACACCGACTGGCTGTCTCATCCCTGAGTTCCCAGCCCTGAGCACAGAGCAAACCGCAAAAGTCAATGTGTTGAATGAGGACACCTCCTTTGTCAACGCTTGCATGAGCTTTCCCTCAGGTTTCTTTCTTCTCCCCTCCCCTCTCCTCTCCTTTTCTTCCTTCCCCTGCCCTTCCCTTCCACTCCCCTCCCCTTCAGTTCCTCCTTCTCTCCCTCCCTCCCTTCTTTCTTTGTTTTCTTCTCTTTCTTTTTTCTTTTTTCTTTTTTTTTTTTTAAGACAGGATCTTGATCTGTCACCCAGGCTGGAGTGCAGTGGTGCAATCATAGCTCACTGTAGCCTCGACCTTCCAGGCTCAAGAGATCCTCTTGCCTCAAGCTTCCAAGTAGCTGGGACTACGAGTGCACACCACTGTGCCCGGCTACATTTTTAAATTTTTGTGAAGACAGGGTCTTGTTGTGTTGCCCAGGCTGGTGTCAAACTCCTGGCCTGAAGCAATCCTCCTACCTCAGCCTCCTGAAGCACTGGGATTACGGGCATGAGCCACTGAACTGGGCTAGGCCTCTCCTTTTTGGTGTTCACTTTATTTTAAGGCAGACCCAGACTGTTTGTATTTTAATTAAGTAAACAGATATTTACAGACAAGATACAAAGCACAGCCAGGCTTTCTCAAGACGAAGGAGCTGGTAGCTTCTGTTGCTCAGTGCCTTCCTGACTTCAACCCCCTGTTCACATGCCCATTTCTCACACTGTATGCGTTCTGCCTGTTCTCATGCTTAGTGAGTGTGGCTGAAATCCATGGAGGTGGGACTTGGATTTCATTCCCATCCAATTCCAGTTAACTGATGAGTATCCTAGTTTTAGACATGGTACTCTGAGGATGGTGGAGGGAAGGTGAAGTTTGCGGAGGAGGAGTGGCTCTCATCCATTCGTCTATCCCTGGATGGTCTCCGGTTCACTTTGCATCATGAGCACTCAAGAGTTAAAAGGGTCTCATTTCTTCGCCCCAGATCACGTCCTCAAGCCACTGTCTTTTTTTTCTGTTCTCTCTGGCTTGCCTTTTTTTTTTTTTTTTTTTGCATGTAGTTTGATATGTACAATGAGTTCACCAGCAAAATTAAATTATATCATGAAGTGATAAAATGCATACAGTGGAGATGACTTGCAGTGAGCATTTGAGATGATGCCATTCTGTCCTGTTTAAAAATATTAAGCAGCCATAGCATGTCCTATCTGGAAAGAAGCTTGCAGAGATCCTCTGGTCTATACCTATTCCCGGGTAGGGAAACTGAGCCCAGAGAAACTGCCTGGACTCCCAGGACCCCACAAACAGAGTACATCCAAGCTAGGATCAGAAACCAGGACCCCCGGCAACTGCTTCCTTACATGTGCAACCCCTTGCTCTTGAACCTGATGGTTAGAACTAGTCTCCCTGTAATATATTTCCTGTGTCTCGGAGACTCCAAGGCCTCTTTTGGCCTCTGAAAGCTAACTTTTAAAAAATTTCACAAGGCCTCTTTTGGCATCTGAAAGCTAACTTTTTAAAAATTTCAGGTGCATTGCTGTTTGCTCAAATGTTCTATTGCTCTTGTTTTTCACTCACATTGTGACAGCTTTAATTCTTCAAGACTTTAAAATCCGCCCTTCTTAGGCCCTGGGCCATGCAGTTTCTGTAAGACATGACCTGTCATGCCGGGTCATAATTTCCTGTTTACTTATCTGTTTTCACTGTGTGGACTGTGAGACTCCTGAGGGCAGGGATCATATCCCTAGCACATAGTAGAAGTCAGTAAGGTAAGAATCTACTTGCTAGGAAAAGGGGAGTCTCATGCATCCGCTAATCCTGATTCAGGTGACACTCACATTTTGCATCCAGATCTCCTTAATAGTCACTGACAATCGCTGGCTGCAGGCTTAGCTCATCCCTTTGGAGAAGGATGCTGTTAGGCTGTGACCCAGAGGCTAGTTTATTAGGCCCTGCTTTTTTCCCGTGGGTCTCTTCCATGATGACTCATGCGTCTTGTAATTTGATGTCAGTGTTCAGACACAACTAAGCTATAATGTTCTCAGAAATGGCAAAGAAAACATAATTCATCAAAGGAAAAGCCACCATGTATCTGCCACCCATGCATAGCAGAAGCGATCAGACCTTAATGACTAAAAATAGTTCATTTTCTTGTTTTTGAGAGAGTCTTGCTCTGTCGCCCAGGCTGGAGTGCACTGGCATGATCTCGGCTCACTGCAACCTCCGTCTCCTGGGTTCAAGCAATTCTCCTGCCTCAGCCTCCCGAGTAGCTGGGATTACAGGCGCCTGCCACCATACCTGGTTAATTTTTGTATTTTTAGTGGCGATGAGGTTTCACCATGTTGGCCAGGCTAATCTTAAACTCATGTCCTCAGGTGATCCACCTGCCTTGGCCTCCCAAAGTGCTGGAATTACAGGCATGAGCCACCGTGCCTGGCCTAAAAATAATTCTTTAGAAGACTTTTGGACACCTTTATATCATGCCCCAGGCACACCAAATACTTCACATAAGATTGATTCACCCCACAATTTACAAGCTTGAGATCCAGAGTGACTCAGCAATGGATCTGGGGTTTAGTGTTAAGTCCTCGATCACTTCTTGTGTCATGGCTTGTCTCCTATGATACTGCCATACCAAATGGAAAAACCATTTGGCAGTATCTACCATACCCCGAGACTCAGCAATTCTACTTTAGGAAATGTATCTAATAGAAATGAGGGCTTAGGTCCACTAAAAGACACATACTAGAATATTCATAGGACCATTATTTACAGTAGAAAAAATTCTAAAGTCCAACAGGGAGAATGGGTGAATGAATTGCTGTATATTCATACAACGGAATACTACACAGCAATGAAAAGGACTACTGAGACATCCAATAAGGATGAATCTTACAGGCATAATGTTGATTAAAAGAAATCAGATACAAGAGATTTATACTGCACTATTTCGTTTATATAAAGTTCAAAACCAGCCTAATCTATGGTGATAGAGATCAGAATGGTGGCTGCCTCTAGGAAGCATTGATTGGGAGTCAGCCTCTGGGAGCCTTCTGGGATGCTGGAAGCTATCTTTGTGCTTATCTGGATCACAGTTACGTGGGTGTATACCATGTAAAAATTAAGCCGTGCACCTAAGACTTATGTACTTGACTGTATGTAATGACAAAAACAGCAATTACTTTTGCACCAACCTAACATATAAGTTACAGCTCAAGAAAAAAGGTTTTTAAAAAGTAGGACTTTAAAATTTTATCCTTCTATGTATATATATGTAGGTGAGTTTCTATTGTACAAACACGTTTGAATTTTTTCTACCCCTTATGGCATTAGACCTTGGGCTGTTCTAATCTCTCCATGTTTTAATTTCCTCGAAAAGGGAATAATAGTAACAATATTTTCCTCATAGACTTGTTGCGAGAATTAAATAAGTTAAATTCAAAATTTTAAAGCACTTAATATAATAGCTAGCACACAGTAAGTGCTTTATAAGTGCTTGTTGACTATAATAGCATTCTATCAGAAGCGTTTTTCTTTTTTTTATTATTATATTTTAAGTTCTAGGGTACATGTGCACAAGGTACAGGTTTGTTACATATGTATACAAGTGCCATGTTGGTGTGCTGCACCCATTAACTCATCATTTACATTAGGTATATCTCCTAAT
>NW_012104120.1:3141649-3141996 GCF_000951045.1 Mandrillus leucophaeus | reverse complement strand
TAGATCTTCCTCCATCCCTTTATTTTGAGTGTATGTGTGTCTCTGCACGTGAGATGGGTCTCCTGAATACAGTACACTAATGGGTCTTAACTCTTTATCCAATTTGCCAGTCTATGTCTCTTAATTGGAGCATTTAGCCCATTTACATGTAAGGTTAATATTATTATGTGTGAATTTGATCCTGTCATTATGATGTTCACTGGTTATTTTGCTCGTTAGTTAATGCAGTTTCTTCCTAGAAATATAAATTGTAAATGGTCTTTACAATTTGGCATGTTTTTGCAGTGGCTTATACCGGTTGTTCCTTTCCATGTTTAGTGCTTCCTTCAGGAGCTCTTGTAAGGCAG
>NW_012104120.1:3137820-3141034 GCF_000951045.1 Mandrillus leucophaeus | reverse complement strand
TTTGTGGGTAACTCAACCTTTCTGTCTGACTGCCCTTAACATTTTTTCCTTCATTTCAACTTTGGTGAATCTGACAATTATGTGTCTTGGAGTTGTTCTTCTCGAGGAGTATCTTTGTGGCATTCTCTGTATTTCCCGAATTTGAATGTTGGCATGCCTTGCTAGATTGGGGAAGTTCTCCTGGATAATATCCTGCAGAGTGTTTTCCAACTTGGTTCCATTTTCCCCATCACTTTCAGGTACACCAATCAAACATAGATTTGGTCTTTTCATATAGTCCCATATTCTTGGAGGCTTTGTTCATTTCTCTTTACTCTTGTTTCTCTAAGCTTCTCTTCTCACTTCATTTCATTCATTTGATCTTCAATCATTGATACTCTTTCTTTCAGTTGATCAAATCGGCTACTGAAGCTTGTGCATTTGTCATATAGTTCTTGTGCCATGGTTTTCAGCTCCATCAGGTCATTTAAGGACTTCTCTACACTGGTTATTCTAGTTAGCCATTTGTCTAATCTTTTTTCAAGGTTTTTAGCTTCTTTGTGATGGGTTCAAACTTCCTCCTTTAGCTCAGAGAAGTTTGATCGTCTGAAGCCTTCTCTCAACTCGTCAAGTCATTCTCCAGCTTTGTTCTATTGCTGGCGAGGAGTTGCATTCCTTTGGAAGGGGAGAAGTGCTCTGATTTTTAGAATTTTCAGCTTTTCTGCTCTGTTTTTTCCCCATCTTTGTGGCTTTATCTGCCTTTGGCTTTTGATGATGGTGATGTACAGATGGGGTTTTGGTGTGGATATCCTTTCTGTTTGTTAGTTTTCCTACTAACATTCAGGACCCTCAGCTGCAGGTCTCTTGGAATTCACTGGAGGTCCACTCCAGATGCTGTTTGCCTGAGTATCAGCAGCAGAGGCTGCAGAGCAAATGTTGCTGCCTGATCTTTCCTCTGGAAGTTTTGTCTCAGAGGGATACCCGGCCATGTGAGGTGTCAGTCTGCCCTTACTAGGGGGTGCCTCCCAGTTAGGCTACTCGGGGGTCAGGGACCCACTTGAGGAGGCAGTCTGTCTGTTCTCAGATCTCAAACTCCATGCTGGGAGAACCACTACTCTCTTCAAAGCTGTCAGACAGGGACATTTAAGTCTGCAGAGGTTTCTGCTGTCTTTTGTTCAGCTATGCCCTGTCCCCAGAAGTGGAGTCTATAGAGGCAGGCAGGCCTCCTTGAGCTGCGGTGGTCTCCACCCAGTTCGAGCTTCCTGGCAGCTTTGTTTACCTACTCAAGCCTCAGCAATGGTAGGCACCCCTCCCCCAGCCTTGCTACCGCTTTGCAGTTTGATCTCAGACTGCTGTGTTAGCAATGAGCTAGGCTCCGTGGGCATGGGATCCTCCAAGCCAGATGCGGGATATAATCTCCTGGTGTGCCGTTTGCGAAGACTATTGGAAAAGCGCAGTATTAGGGTGGGAGTGACCCGATTTTCCAGGTGCTGTGTGTCACGGTTTCCCTTGGCTAGGAAAGGGAATTCCCTGACCCCTTGTGCTTCCTGGGTGAGGCAATGCCTCGCCCTGCTTTGGCTCACACTAAGTGGGCTGCACCCATTGTCCTGCACCCACTGTGTGACAAGCCCCAGTGAGATGAACCTAGTACCTCAGTTGGAAATGCAGAAATCACCCATCTTCTGTGTCACTCATGCTGGGAGCTGTAGACTGGAGCTGTTCCTATTCGGCCATCTTGGAACCACCTATTAGCAGCATTTTTCAACATAGCACTCTTCATGAACACATTTCTTAAAGATTAGAAAATAAGCCATCATATAGCCATATATTAATTTATTTAGTCATTTCCCTACACTTAGACTTTTAGGTTGTTTCTAACTTAGAGCTATTCTAAACAATGCTGCAAGAAACATCTCTATGTGTGTAACTTTGCTATTTTTAAACTTGCTTCTTTGGGATAGATTTGCCAACAGAGCATTCCACAGTGGACATTTTGAGATTTCTGATATGTAGTTACAACTGGCTGTATGAATACTCCTATAATCTGATGCCCCGAGATGCCGCAGAGTCTTTACCAGGTCACCCAGTAATTGACCCCCTCAGAACCCATAGTTCTGGGCAGAGGAGGAGGAAAGAGATGCTGGCAGAGATGTATAGGAAGCTGGAAGGCTTGGCAAAAAAGAGTACTGCCATGTTGGTCTTGGTTGAGCCACCATGGTTAAATACCATCTTGTCACTTTCAATACTTTGGGCTCAGTAGCATAAGATCATTTATTTGGCTTTTATAACATTCTACTCCCCTGACTGTAAAGTGCTACACATTAGTTTTTTTTTTTGTCTTTTTTTTTGATGAATTAATTCTGAAGGCTAGAGACATTTGAGATTCTGTGGCTCCCTGAGATGCTGTAAATCCAGAGCTGGGAATTGTGCCTGCAGTGGCAGAAGCTGCCAGGTCACCAGATGGCAACAGAGTGGAGGTCCAGGTGCTGCCTTTGGTCCTGAAAGTTCAGATGCTTTCTGGCTGCCCACCGTTCCACACTTGGTGGGACAAGAGCATTAACCTTTCTTCCGTGATGCAGCCAGATCTCATTTCCTTTAGTAATTATGCTAAAATCTCTAGCTTTAGGAATTAAGACAACAATTAGCCAACCTCCCAGAGATTTATTTCTTTGGCCCTGTCTTAAAATAAGGGATTGCGCAACTGTAACCTCAGCCGGGCCCTTTCTCTGAGTCAGGGTCTGGTCCGTGATATGACCATGGAAGGATGAGAAACGAAAGAGAAGAATAGAGCCAGACATAAATTATTAACAATAATAAAAACTTCAAAAATACGCTATTTTAAAGTGTATATATTAATGCAATGCAAGCCTTCCTAAAAAGAAATGTCTGTTTGTGAATCACACACAAGCAAGGCCTTCCCATTTCATATTTCTGTGGTATTCCATAAAAGTCATAGTAGGAAACACTCCCTAGTGGCACTTGGAAGAGAAATCACTGCCTCCGAGGAAGTGGAAAAAGGAAAACTGTTTCCAAATATTGGAACTCTTGAACATACAGATAGTCAAGATGGAGTTCTTGTTTTTTGATTTTTTTTAGAAATGAGCTATCGTTATGTTATCCATGCTGAGCATGAACCCCTGGGCCGAAGAGATTCTTCTGCTTCAGCCTCCCAAATAGCTGAGAATAGAGGTACATCACCACACCCGGACAAGATGGAGTTTTTTTTTTTTTTTTT
>NW_012104120.1:3136369-3137115 GCF_000951045.1 Mandrillus leucophaeus | reverse complement strand
ATCCCAGGGATGAAGCCTGCTTGATCATGGTGGATAAGCTTTTTGATGTGCTGCTGGATTCGGTTTGCCAGTATTTTATTGAGGATTTTTGCATCGATGTTCCTCGGTGATATTGGTCTAAAATTCTCTTTTTTTGTTGTGTCTCTGCCAGGCTTTGGTATCAGGATGATGTTGGCCTCATAAAAGCCGTTAGGGAGGATTCCCTCTTTTTCTATTGATTGGAATAGTTTCAGAAGGAATGGTACCAGCTCCTCCTTGTACCTCTGAAAGAATTCAGCTGTGAATCCGTCTGGTCCTGGACTTTTTTTGGTTGGTAGGCTATTAATTATTGCCTCAATTTCAGTGCCTGTTATTGGTCTATTCAGGGATTCAACTTCTTCCTGGTTTAGTCTTGAGAGGGTGAATGTGTCCAGGAATTTATCCATTTCTTCTAGGTTTTCTAGTTTATTTGCATAGTGATGTTTATAGTATTCTCTGATGGTAGTTTGTATTTCTGTGGGATTGATGGTGGTATCCCCTTTATCCTCTTTTATTGCGTCTATTTGATTCGTCTCTCTTTTCTTCTTTATTAGTCTTGCTAGTGGTCTATCAATTTTGATGATCTTTTCAAAAAAGCAGTTCCTGGATTCATTGAGTTTTCGAAGGGTTTTCTGTGTCTCTATCTCCTTCAGTTCTGCTCTGATCTTAGTTATTTCCTGCCTTCTGCTAGCTTTTGAATGTGTTTGCTCTTGCTTCTCTAGTTCTTT
>NW_012104120.1:3131506-3136319 GCF_000951045.1 Mandrillus leucophaeus | reverse complement strand
TTTTTTTTTTTTTTTTTTTTTAGTTGTTTTTCTTTTTCAACTTTTATTTTAGATTCAGAGGGTACATGTGCAGGTTTGTTTTGTGGGTATATTTTGTGATGCTGAGGTTTGGGATACAAATGGTCCCATCATCCAGGTACTGACCAGGTGCTGACTTCCTCATTTCCTCTCTCCCCAAGCTCTCCATTCTCTACTGGCTCAGTTTCTAGCATTTCAGTATCTTCTTTCCTGCTAAAGAACTTGTCCAAGTAACGAGTGTAAGTGTTTTCCTTCTCAACTTGTTCATCCTTCCTTACTTCACAAAACTGATTGACCTCAGAAAACTGACTGACCATGTTAGTTTTTCAATCTTGGCCTTCCCCCAGTAGTCCCCAGTGTCTGTGGTTGCCGTCTTTATGTCCATGTGTACCTGATGTTTAGCTCCCACTTATAAGTGAGTATATGCGGTATCTGGTTTTTCTATTCCTGCTTTAATTCACTTAGGATAATGGCCTCCATCTGCAACCATGTTGCAGCAAAGGACATGATTTTATTATTTTTTTCTTTTTTGGCTGTGTAGGATTCTGTGATGTATATGTACCACATTTGCTTTATCAAATCCACTGTTGATGGGCACCCAGGCTGATTCCATGACTTTGCTATTGTGAATGGTACTGTAATGAACCTGCAAGTGCAAGTGTCTTTTGGTAGGACAATTTGTTTTCTTTTGAACATATACCCACTAATGGGATTGCTGGGCTGAATGGCAGTTCTAAGTTCCTTGAGAAATCCCAAACTGCTCTTCATAGTGATGGAACTAATTTACATCCCCATAAGTGGTGTGTAAGCGTTCCCTTTTCTCTGCAGTCTTGCCAACATCTATTGTTTTTTGACTTTTTAATAATGGTCATTCTGACTGCGTGAGATGGTATCTCACTGTGGTTTTGATTTGTATTTCTCTGATAATTAGTGATGATGAGCAATTTTTCATGTTTTTTGGCTGCTTGTATGTCTTTTTTTGAGAAGTACCTGTCCATGCCTTTTGCCCCATTTTAATGGGGCTATTTGTTTTCTGCTTGTTCAACTGTTTAAGTAAAGATGGAGTTTTTATTTAACATATTTAAAGATGAACTCACTGAAAATTAAGCCACAAAGTTGGTCCTCTTTATGCATCTGTTTTGTTGACAGCCTTACCTAGAGCATACTTTTCTCTAAAGGGCTGAAGCATTCTTGATATTACACAGAGCAGTGCCTATAAAATTTAATGTGCACGTCACTTGGGAATATTGTTTAAATATGGATTCTGATTCAGTGGGTCTTGGGTGGGGCCTAGGATTCTGCATTGCTAACAAACTCCTAGATGATGCTGATGCTTCTGGTTTGTGGATCAAAGCCTGAATAGCAAAGACATAGGCAATGATGAAGTCCAGTTCCTAGAAGACATTGAACACTCTGCTACTGATTCTCTGAGCTCAAAACATTAAGGCCTGTTTCCTGGAGCTTCCTGAGTGATCAAGAGAGATCCTCTTTCTAGCTGTGATTCATGGTGTGAATAAGGGCAAATATCTCCTTTCCCCTCCTAGGTCAACCACTGAGAACATGTTGCAAACTCTCTTGGTGGAGTTTAAATAATGAAGTGATGTCTTGATCTGCCGATGTTTCAATAGCTGAGTACTTCCTTATGAAATCAATCTGAACCCAACCAACAATGGCATTGATTATTCCCTAAGGCCGTCATCTCTAGCCCACACACTTCATATAATATAGGAGGCTCTCCCAATCTTATTAACTAACCTCAGCCCGTACTTCCTCCCTGCTTCCACTGGAAGTAATTATCCTGCTGGGATTTCTAAGTCACTGTGTTTATCATTGCCTAAAGATTTTTCAGAAAAGAATAGGATTAATAAGTGTCAGAGCCAGCTTTCTTAATTTTTATTATAATGCAAAAGGAAAAGAAACCAGGTGGCATTTGCATTCATATTTGTAGACTCACTGGAATTTGGGGTTCAAGAATGAAGCTAAATCTGGCAGATCAGGACTGAGTGACCTGCTCAATATTGTAATTACCTGCGAGTTTATCATATGATGGAAAAATGCTCCTGAGATAATTTTTTTGTTTGTTCGTTTAACCTAATTTTATTCATGCTTGCCTTGGGATGGGGAATAGATCATTCAGTAAAAACATACAGTGAAAACAATATGTCTTATCATGTGCAACTTTTAAACTACAATAATGATGTACCTTAATTACTTTCATGCACACAAGTCTAACATTCTTTTTTTTTTTTTTTAATAAACACAATTAAAACTTCTAGGAGCATTTTATAATAAAGTAATTCCTAATTAATTTTTCTTTGTAGATAGATCAAGCACCTCCAAAATACAAATTCCTATACACAGTGAGCATGTTACTTAAAATGAACACTTAAATTAAGTATGTGGACAGTCTTAAGATAAGCTTACATTATAGATTCAGCTAGGAAGGCAACAGACCATAGTGCCAAATGGAAAAAGTGTATTTGCAAATAAATTTTAAAAACTAAGTTAATTTTTATAATTAAATACAGAAAATATACTGATTTACTAAAATAAGTAAGATGCGATGTATTAACACTTCACTATAAAGAATGCACACCAGAACATTTATAAACAGTGAATGAGTCTTATTAAGAATAGTTTACTACAATAAACCCTGGCTAAATAGAAGTGCATATTGTGAAGCACTATGGTGGTATATGTTTTGCCACATACTCTTGTTACCTTGAGGTAGATAACAAATGCGTACCAAATTTGGCATTCATTTTCAGTTGCTGCTGGTATTATGTGTTTTAAGAAATGTGTACACTATGAAAATCTTGAAAATACTCATGAATGAAAAATGTCTTAAAAAAATAGCTATTTTCATGCAATTATGTACAGTCTCACTGTGTAAATTTCAAGGCAAGGTTTGTTTCCTGTAAAACAGATCACTGTTCTATGAGAGAATGTTCTTTACTTGTCTTAGTGCATTTCTTCTCTCCTCCTGCGTTGCATTATTTTGCTCTAGTCTTTATTTTTGTGTGCAAATGACATGCCAGTTAAAATAAAAACTATCTCACATGTAGAAAAAGAAAGTCTGGATTTTAAAAACTGAGAACTAATAAAATCCTTACTAAATGACACCATCAAATTCAAATAAAAAATGACTTAAACATAGTAATAAAAAAAGACAAAACACATTTCATGAAGACTACAAAGATAAATGTCTGCTGAGTGTTTTAGTCCAGATGTTTCAGAATGCTGCTGTATGTTTTATGAGGAATTTGAGGGGAAGATTTCATAGCAGAAGGTGTTAATGTGGCCTGTATTGACTTAAGTGGTGACCTAACTGGACTGCGAAACTATGGGATGTCTATGGACTCCAGCTGCTTGTTAAAGAGGAACTTCGCACTGTTGTTCAGAAATCCTTCCTCATTTCCTCTCTCCCCAAGCTCTCCATTCTCTACTGGCTCAGTTTCTAGCATTTCAGTATCTTCCTTCCTGCTAAAGAACTTGTCCAAGTAACGAGTGTAAGTGTTTTCCTTCTCAACTTGTTCATCCTTCCTTACCTCACACAACTGATTGATGAGATAATAGTCCTCCCCACCACTCACAAACTGGCTGTCCCAAGAAGGCTGGTACAAGGTTTCTAATTGAGCCAGATTTGCCATTCCTTTTTCCTGTTTTTCTTGGCTTACTGACTTTGATATCAAACTTTTCAATTCTAGTTGGGACACTGAGCTATTCAAGTCATTTAATTTATCAACAACATCAGTAGGCTCATGTTGGGAACTAAGTTGAATAGTTCCTGCAATAAAGGAATCAAAATCAAATCCCCGATTCTTTTCTCTGTCTTTTCCAGCCACTTGCTGTGATGCTTCCTCTAGTGCTATCTGGGCTTTAACCAATCCATTCCTTTCACGTTTTGATTTGCCTTATCAGATTTTTCTTTGCTTGTTCTTTCCAATTGGAAAGATCTATAATAAGGTTGGGTTCCCAGTAATGGTTCACTCTGTGTCTCCAAACTAAGTTATCTAAATATGATGATGACCTCGTTTTGTAGTTACAAGTATGGCTACACTCCAGATCACAATATTTGTTTTCATGATCATCTGGGTACTGCCAACAAGGCTCAGTAGAGTAATTGGTACAAAAGCAGGATCCTCCAGATACTTTTCCTGATCTCCATCCAAATATTTTCAGGGGTCAACCTGTACTTCTTCATCAGTGGCATCAGACAGAGCTCTTGGATCAAGCTGAACTTCATCAATGTCAAAGTTGTTATGTATAGGCCAATCATTGCCAATCATATTGCCTTTTCCTTTAGAATTATTGAACTTGTGTAAACAAGGAAGAAAACTGGCATCAAAAGGAAAGATCTTTCAAAAAGAGAGAAGAAAAATAATTATGCTTTCACAGCATGATAGTTTCTTGATGTTCATTGCATATGCCAAACAGACCTGTTGAGTTCCCCTTAGATTTGAAGCTCAAAAAGTTCTACTCATATTGAGAATTAAAAAGATTGTAGTACTCATAGTTCAAGAAAGGGGCAGCAACTCTGCAGATATTTAAATAAAACACTCAAGAAACTCAAACGGAACGAGATGATACACTATGCACTCAGATTACTGTGCTAAACGATTTAACAAATGTGTGAATAAATCTGCACACAACAGGCTTCTGTGAACATTCTCCTCACAGTGCATATACATTCAGTGTTGGACTGATCCTGAGCAGCATCGTTCTAAGGTGCTGGTAAGCACTATATCTGTTTTGCTTCTTTTCTTCCTTTGTTGCTGTATATTTCTTTTTCTTT
>NW_012104120.1:3122468-3130598 GCF_000951045.1 Mandrillus leucophaeus | reverse complement strand
GCCTGTAATCCCAGCTACTCAGGAAGCTGAGGCAGGAGAATGGCGTGGACCTGGGAGGCGGAGCTTCCAGTGAGCTGAGTTCTGGCCACTGACGGCAGGTCTGGGCGAAAAGCGAGACCGTCTCAACAACAACAAAAAGACAACAAAAAGACACTCAGTTAAGAGACCTTAACTTCTGTCTGATTTGTTAACCATGTCAGTGTTCTTTCTTTTGTTTTATTCTTTGGTCTGTCTTCTCTGCCTATTCAGAGCTGAGGGTTCTCCCTGCACCTGTAGAAAGTCATCTGTACTCTGAAACCACTGTGAAGGCAGGGACTGCTTACGTCTCTCTCCAGCAAGATCAGGTTAGTTCTCTAAGGGTAGTGAGGAAACAATTCTCTTGACCTCAAATAAATATTAAGGCCCAGCCCTGCATAAGGTGAGGCCCCCTATGAGGTGGTAACTGTGCCCCACAGAGGCAGGGGGCCTGGGGCACACCTTCAGGGGCCCATAAGACACCCTTGACTCTTCTTCCCTTACTACCCAAAGCCAATCTGTCCCAGCCCAACTGACCCTGCCTGTGTAATTCTCTGCGTGGGTCCCTCCTTCCTAGGCCTCACTGGTAAAACCTCCATTCACTGGGGTGCTTATGGGAGCTCACCAGTTCCCCAACCAGCCTCCACAATGACCTTTCTTTTCCTTCCTTTCTCCTTTCCTTTCCTTTTTTTTCTTTTCTCCTTTCTCTTTTCCCTCCCTTCCTCCCTCTGTCTCCCTTTCTCTCTCCCCCCCTTTTTCCCCCCCTTTTCTCCCTTTCTTTCTTTCCCAGGCTGCAGTGCAGTGCCAAGATTTAGGCTCACTGCAACCTCCACCTCCCAGATTCAAGCAATTCTCCTGCCCCAGCCTCCAGAATAGCTGGGATTACAGGCACTCACCACCACACCTGGCTTTTTTTTTTTTTTTTTTTTTTTTTTTTTTTTTTTTTTGAGACGGAGTCTCGCTCTATTGTCCAGGCTGGAGTGCAGTGGCATGATCTCAGCTCACTGCAACCTCTGCCTTCCAGGTTCAAGCAATTCTCCTGCCTCAGCCTCCTGAGTAGCTGGGATTACAGGGGCAAGCCACCACGCCCGGCTAATATTTTATTTTAGTAGAGACGAGATTTCACTCTATTGGCCAGGCTAGTTTCAAATTCACCCGCCTCAGCCTCTCAAAGTGCTAGGATTACAGGTGTGACCACTGTGCCTAGCCAGAATGACTTTTCTACAAAATCTGACTGCGTCCCCTGCTGAAACCCTGAAGAGGCCCTACAGCGGTTTGAGGACTGAAATGTCAGGTAGAACGTTTGAGACCCTTGGCTGGACCTGGCTATCTCCAAGCCCTGCCTTGGAGCACTTGATGCCGGCCACAGAGAACCCCCTTCCCTCCACCCAGTCTCGCCAGACACCGCAGACCCTTGCTTGCCCCCCAGGCCTTGGTCCACAACACTCCCCTCACTCCATTATCCTTTCCCTCTCGCCCAGAGAGGGCGAGAAGATCCAGGAAAGCCTCCCTGATGCATTTGCCTCAGAAGCGCAGGCGCCGGGGTCTCCACGCCTCAGGGACCGCTGGCATTTTTCCGGGGCTTCCCGGGGAAGATTTCCTGCGGTGGGCGCGGGCCTGGCCTACAGGCTCAGCGTCAAGAACCGTTCGCGTCCGCCTGGTCTCGCATCTTCCCCAGCGGGGCGCGGCCGCGGCAGGAAGTTGAGGAGCGGAGCCCAGGGCGGCCGCGCGGCTCTGGCCTCCTGGAGGGACGCGGACCAGGCGGGGAGCGAACCGGGAGGTCCCGCGCGTCTGGCCCCCTGCCAAGGTGGCTGCCCCTAGCCCGCACGCAGCCCAGGCCACTCCACACTCGCTCTCGCAGCCCCTCCCCGCCGCCCTGGGACACGACCCCGCGTCCCCTCGCGCGGCTTCCGTCTGCGCTCGGACACACACAGCCGGGAAAACTTGTTCAGCCCCCGGGAATCTCCGCCCCTCCGAGGGCGTCCCAGCGCCGGGTTTCAGAGACCGATGTCGGCTCCTCCCAGCTCCCAGTCCAGTGCGCAGGCGGGGGCGTGCGCTCGCCCTGGGTCGAGAGGGGGTGACCCGAGGTGCCTGGCCACGCGGGGTCCAAACCCGGAGTGGCGACGAAGGAGACGCAGAAAGAGGAAGTGTCCTGAGAGCCGGGCTAGACAGGCGTGGCTCCCCGCCCCTTGGGGACTCCGCAGAAGGGCACCGCCCCGGCCAGGCCTGCTCAGAGAGGGGCTTCCCGCCGGGGCCAGGAGGGCTGGGGCGTGGTCCGGAGCATGCAGCCGCCTGTGAGGGGACGGGCAGGGATGCGTGGCCCTCAGCCCGAGGGCAAGCGATGGCCTGGATGCTGTTTTCTGAAGTCCAAAATCGGCTGTGCTCCCCGGGGAGGTTCGCTCCAGGAGGTGGGCGGCCTCAGTTGCTGCAGGGGAGGCGACAGCAGAGGTTTAAGGGGCTGAATTTGCTTTTGAATCCTGCCGCCTCCAAACGGAAACTCGAGTCCCTGCTGTCTCCATGTCCTGCTCCACCTGGACTGGGGCTGGTGGAAAGGCCCGCTGCAATGGAGCTGGAGGACAGGATCAGATGGTTGCCTTAGGGGCTCCATCTTCCGGGGAGGAAAACCACGGGTCTTCTGGAGGTTGGGGCCCAAAGGCCAAGGCTGGGAGCAGAAGAGGCCTGTGGGAGGCAGTGGTGGAGGCTCAGAGCTTGTCAGAGGGCCTCGGCAGCCTCGTGGAGAAGCTGACCATCCGGGCCTAGGATCAAAACATGCTGTGTCAGAGGAGGCGCCTTCTGCACTTTGGGGCACCCACAGATGATTTTTAATATGTTGCAGGTCTTGGTCAACTTGATATTCTTAAGGTGGTAAAATTCCCCTTTCAAAGGTTTCTTTGTCAAATAATGAAATGTTCTAAAATTGCATGGTCGGTTGCACAACTCTGTGGATATGCTTAAAAAAGAATTGAATGATACATTTTATATGGGTGAATTGTATGGTATGTGAATTATATCTCCATAAAGTTGAACCCAGTAACAGACCCACACAATTGTGCTCAACTGATTTTTTGACAAAAGTGCAAAAGCAATTCAATAGGGGAAGAACAGCCTTTCAACAAATGGTATTGGGGCAATGGGCTGTCCATAGGTGAAAAAAAGAATTTCAGCCTAAGTTTCACACTTTATACAAAAATTAAAGGATAATATACTAAAATGCAAAATGTAAAACAATAAAACTTTTAGAAAAATGGAAGAAAATCTTCAGGATCTAGGGTGAGGTGAAAAAATCTCAGACTAAACACCAAAAACATGAGCCATAAAATGAAAAATTGATATACTGGATTTCATCAGAACTGAAAATTTTTGCTCAATGCACAACCGTACTAAGAGGATGAACAGAGAAGCTACAGGCCGAGAGAAAATATTTGCAAATCACATATCTGACAGTCTAGCATCTAGAATATGCAAAGAGCTCTCAGACTCAACAGTAAGAAAAGAAAAAGAGCGATCCAATTAGAAAAGGGCTAAAAGACATAAAGAGACATTTTTCCAAAGAGGATATACAGATTACAAACACACACATGAGAAGATGTTCATTAGCCATCAGGGAAATGCAAATTAAAACCACAATGCGATATCATGACATACCTGTCAGGATGGGTAACACACAACACCAAATGCTGGTGAGGATGCAGAGAAACTGTATCACCTACACTTTGTTGATGGGACTGTGAAATGGCACACCTACTCTGGAAGAGAGCAGAAGTTTTTTTAAAAAATGAAACATGCAACTACCATATGACCCAGCAATTGCACTCCAAGGCATTTACCCCAGAGAAATGAAGACTTACATTCACACAAAAATCTGAACATAACATAGCAGGTTTATTTGTAATAGCCAAAATCTGAACACAATCCAGATGCCCTTTATGAGTGAATGGTTAAACAAACTGTGGTACCTCCATACCATGGAATACTACTCAGCAATAAAAAGAGACAAATGACTGATTCACACAACAACCTGCATGAATCTCCAAAGAAGTATAGTGAGTGAAAAAAAGCTAATCCAAAAAGGCTACCTACTCTATAATGCCACTTACATATAACATTACTGAATCCAAAATTATAGAGATGGAGAACTGATTAATGGTTTGGAGGGGTTAAGGAGGAGGTGAGGTGGGAGGGAAACAGGTGTGGTTATAGAAGGGCATTTTGAGGGATCCTTGTGGTGATAGAAATGTTTCATACAGTAGTTTGTCCTTATCCTGAGGGGGTACGTTCCAAGGCCCCCATGGATGCCCAAATCCTCATATAGTATCAAACCCTATATATACCCTATTTTTTCCTATACATACCTATGATAATTTTTTTTTTTTTTTTTTTTTTTGAGCTGGAGTCTCACTCTGTTGCCCAGGCTGAAGTGCAGTGGCACTGCTCACTGCAACCTCCACCTCCCAGGTTCAAGTGATTCTCCTGCCTCAGCCTCCCAAGTAACTGGGATTACAGGCACCTGCCACCACGCCCAGCTAATTTTTTGTATATTTAGTAGAGATGGGATTTCACTGTGTTGGCCAGGCTGGTCTCAAACTCCTGACTTCAGGTGATCCACTTGCTTTGGCCTCCCAAAGTGCTGGGATTACAGGTGTGAGCCACCGTGCCCAGCCCATACCAATGATAAAGTTTAATTTATAAATTAGGCACAGTAAGAGATTAACAACAATAAGTAAGAATATAAAAGAACAATTATAATAATATACTATAATCAAAGCTATGAGAATGTGGCCAAAGCATTTATAAACAAAGTTAAGACAAGTGACAGACTGGGAGAAATGTTTGCAACATTTACAACCTACAAAATATTCTTATTCAGAATAGGTACAGAGTTTATGTGAATTCAAGCAAAATGTAAACAACCTAATAGAAAAATGGGCAAAGTCTATCAATAGGCATTTATAGAAAAGGAATACAAAATAAGAAACATATAAAAAGATTTTCAGTTCATGCCTGTAATCCCAGCACTTTGAGAGGCCAAGGCGGGCAGATCACTCGAGGTCAGGAGTTCAAGACCAGCCTAGCCAACATGGCAAAACCCCGTCTTTACTAAAAATACAAAAATTAGCCAGGCGTGGTGGTGTGTGCCTGTAATCCCAGCTACTCAGGAAGCTGAGGCAGGAGAATCGCTTGAATCCAGGAGGCAGAGTTTGCAGTGAGCCAAGATCACACCATTGCATTCCAGCCTGGGTGACAGAGCAAGACTCCATCTCAAAAAAAAAAAAAAAAAAAAGAGATTTTAAAATTCACTTATCAGTTTTATGCAAACTAAAACAAAATGTGATTTTTCACCTATCAGATTGGCATAAATTAAAGAAAACTGATAATAAATCTTGCCAAGAATGTAAGGGAGTAGGAACTCAAAAACACTAATGAGGAAGTATTCAGTGGAATGGTCTTAGTAGATATTTATTATACATATTACATTCTAAAGCATATATATCTTTTGACTCATTGTTAAACTTAATTTAGAAATCAGGCTGGGTGTGGTGGCTCACGCCTATAGTCCCAGCACTTTGGGAGGCCAAGGCGGGGGGATCACGAGGTCAGGAGTTCGAGACCAGCCTGGGAACATGGTGAAACTCCATCTCCACTAAAAGTATAAAAATTAGCCAGGCATGGTGGTGGGAGCCTGTAATTCCAGCTACTCAGGAGGCTGAGGCAGAGGAATTGCTTGAACCTGGGAGCTGGAGGTTGCAGTGAGCCGAGATCCAGCCACTG
Source organism: Mandrillus leucophaeus (assembly GCF_000951045.1). Taxonomy (NCBI): domain Eukaryota; kingdom Metazoa; phylum Chordata; class Mammalia; order Primates; family Cercopithecidae; genus Mandrillus; species Mandrillus leucophaeus. The sequence continues at coordinate 3,124,814 of NW_012104120.1, read as the reverse complement.
CACTCTAGCCTTGGTGACAGAGCAAGACTCCGTCTTGGAAAAAAAAAAAAAAGAAATCAATGTTACCATAGTAGTTTCGCATGTACTAAAGGGAATATAGAGGAGGACTATTTTCTCCTTTTTTTTTCTGTAAATGTCAAAAGAAGTGGAAATGTTCATTCAGTGGGAGAGAAGTGACATACAGTCTACATACATCCCTACAATGAATACAACATACCCATGAAAAAGAATGAGGTGGTCCTACACATACTGAGTTTAAAATAAAAATCTTCAAGACAAGGGAAAAAAAGAAACAAGTTGTGGAACTGTATTCTAGTGTGATCTATTTCATGTTGTTATGTGTATGTTTGTGCAAGCAATATGGATATAAATACATAAACAGTTTTGTAAACATGTTTGCCAAACTGGCCAGTAGTTATCTCTGGAGGGAAAAAAAGAGGTGAGGTTGGGGCAGGTGGAAGGGGGCTTTTCACATTTTGTTCTGTATCCTTCTGTATCATTTAAGTTATGTACAGCTAGAATAAATAAAAACTTGCATGTTCATACACACACACAAATACACACACACACACACACGCCACAGGCATAGGAAAAAAAGGAAGGTGTCTGTTTCTGAAGATCTCTGCAAAGCCTATAGCCACTGCCGCTAATCCTCTCAGGCTTCTGAGAATGACAGCCACCCTCATGGGAGCGTTGATTGCCCCAAATGTTTGCTTTAATCAATGCAATTAGCAGAACATCAGTTAGGCTGGAAGGCTGAAAGGCTCTGAAGCCTTTTGATTTGCAAGAGCCTTGTTCCTGCCTGCTGCTCTGTGTCAGGCTTTCCATCTTTCTTAATTGGTGACTCTGACTTGTAAACTTTTCCACTATTCCCCCAAACTGCATCGTCTCCTTTTCCCTAGCTCTCTGAAAAGTTTCACTGAAAAGTTTCACTGTGTCACTAAAGCCAGACCACCTGTGAGTTATCTATGTCTCCACCCTCATATCTGGTCAACCACTAATCCCTCTGGAACTGATCCCCAGAAGTCTCTCAAATCTGGCTACCTTACTCCATCTCTACTGTAAGCACATTACTGCCTCTTACCTGGAATTCGAATTTTGAACATCAGAAGAGCCTTGAAGAGACAGTTCCTCTATGGCTCAGCACTGCTTCCTGAAGTAAATTTTTCAGCTTTCCTCTGATTCTGTGAGTTGCCTTGTATACCCCCAGCCCATCGCGCGCATACTTCATATCAACTCGTTTTTGACTGAAGCTAGCCAAGTCATTTTTGGTGCTTGTGTCCAAAGAATTCCCAATGAACCCTGCCCTTCTGCACCAGATAAAATTTTACTCATCCTTCAGGATCCAAGTCAAGTGTCCGTTTACTCACTCATTCATTCACTCAACAAATATTTACTGAAAAATACCATGAGCTAGTGCTGTGCTAAGTGCTGAAGATTCTTGACCACATGAATCCCTAACTATCTCCAAATGAAGAACTTCTGGGAGATTTCAGGTGCCGAAGTTAGTTGTATTCCTTTCTTCGTGGCACTCTGTCAGCGTTGATCTGGGTAATTGATTAATTACCTCATATCCACATTCCCCATCCTCCTCCCCCGACAAGCAACCATATTAATTGGTTTGATATGTATTTGAATGTATTATTGTGAAATGCATACTGTAATTTTGGGATTAAAATTCAAGAGCGCAATAATCCAGGAGAGAGTTGATGGCAACTTGAACCACAGGTGTGTTAGCTTCCTATACAAGAAATCCCTGCATTTAAATGAGAACAAAACCCAACAGAAAGCTGAAAAAAATACAACAGAAAACCCCAAACTAACAAACAACATAAGATGCAAATCGCTAATAACGAGAGAAATGCAGATTAAAACAATAATAGCACATTGCATCTGCTATTTTGATAATAATTAGAAAGCTGATCTCTATCCCAGAGAAAGTTCCACGCAGGATCCTAAGGGAATGTGTATGAGGAAGTTCATTGCAGCCTTGTTTGTGGCCACGGGGTGGTCAGGACAGCCTGGGTCACCATCACTGGGAGGATGAATGGGTAAAATGTGTATCAGATTTGGGGTAAGCACTTTTCACGCATTATCTCATCTTTCTTTCAAAACATCCCTAAGATAGTGGAACTTTTCATAGCATTCCCATTTTACAGACGACAAAACAAAACCTATCCTCTCCTACACACAAAGGCTGCTTGTCCTCTGGTACATTCGTCCTAGTTTTAGAAAGAACACACGGGTTTCAGGGCCTCAGCCCCATCCTGCGGTCTCAGAGAGGCGTCCCCCTTTCGGCCGTGGGCGACCTCGGGCCTGGGCCGCCAGCACCGCGGACAGCGCCAG
>NW_012104120.1:3117323-3121958 GCF_000951045.1 Mandrillus leucophaeus | reverse complement strand
GGCCCAGGGCTGCGGGAGCTGTGCCGGGGTTGGGGAGGGTCAGCGCTCTGCGCCTGGCGGGACCCGTAGGCAGCTTCGGACGTCCAAGGACCCTAATAGACGATTTTAACCGCGGTCTCCAATCACAGATGAGAAAACTGAGTCCCGAGAGAGGGCGGCATGGCCTGAGGTCGCTGCTACCATGGAAAGTGCTTCTTCCGCCCCTAGGGAGATGTGGGAGGGTGACGGGGTAATCCCGAGGCCACAGCAGGCTGCAGTACGCATTCGCCGAACCAGAGAGACCCCTTTGACGCCCTTGGGCCGCCTGGCTCAAGCAGGCGCTAGCATCCCCTCCCCAGTGTCTTGGAATAGGCCCCATCTAATTAGAGTTGCGGTTTGTTGCTGAGCAAAGCTCATCCGCTTCTCAGAAAGTGGGGTCAGAGTAGACCTGCTGCTGAGAGAATCCAGGCTCTGCTGCTGCCCAGCTTGGAGGGCCCTCTGGGGAGAACCCTTCCCGGCCTCTGTTTACTGATCTCTGCAATGGGTGCATTAGGGAGCAGTCCTCACTAGGGCACCCCAGACAGGGTCATGTGTAGGGGAGTCTTAGTGGGCATGGTGTCGGCAGTTTTCTGGGGTTGGGTTGAGGTTCTGAGATTGGATTGGGGATGCTGTGTGACCGTGTCTTCAAGAGAAGAGACCCCCAAGAGATACCCAGGGCGACTCTGCTGGAGTCTGGACTCGGCAGGGAGTTGCACAGGGTACCTGACTCTCACTCCTTGCTGCTGTCTTTGACTGTATGGGCAGGAACTAGCAGGGCTGGCTTGGGCTCTGGCTCTAGATACTGAGCCCTCATGCCCTGCTGGGATGCAGGTGGGGGTGAGTGGCAGGCTGCCCTCCTGCCAGGCTGGGTCAAGGCCACAGCAGTGTCCAGTGGCCAACCCCGACTGCTTAGTGTTTATAAAACACAGTGTTCCTGCACCAGGCCATTCTGGACACAGCCAGACTTTGTCCCTGTCTGGCCCAAACTGCCCCATTCCCCTGTGGGGGTGGGATTGGGGCTGGCAGAGGGAGCAGCTCTGACTCAGCTGATGGGAATTGCATCGCTAAGAGAAATCTGGCTTACATCTTGACTGCAGTGATCAGGGCACAGTCCCTGGAACCACACACAACCCTGTCACTCTCCAGCTTAGCCTCTTGCACCTCAGTTTCTCTGTTTATAAAGTGAAACTGATGTGAGTGCTCACCCCATAGGATGTTGAGAAGAATTAAATGAGCACAGTATCTGTCCCAGAATCAGTGCTCCTGATGGTGCCTATTATGTTTATTCCCATGACGATGGTCTTAATATCTAGTTTCCTTGCCATAGACTGGGGATGATAGAGCGTCCTGGGTTGTTGGATTCTTTTTGATGCTCCAGAAGAGTCTCCCTGATGCTTCAGGAGCTCCTGGGCCCAGTGGCCAGCTGGGCTGGCACAGACTTCTGTTTGCCCAGTCCTCTGGGATGGTCAGAGGCAGAACAGGAGTTGGGACCCTGGCTGCCTGACCCCAGAGCTCATGCCTGGCACTTGGAGAGGTCCTGCTTCCAGAGGAGCCGGCCCTGAGTGCCCTGCACTCTAGGGCTTGGCATCACTGGCTGGTGGGCTGGGCCACATGGCCCGAAGCCTCAGGGGCTGAGCATGTGGGAGGGAAACTTAGGGCACTCAGAGGCTCCCAAGCTCACCTCCCTCCTCCCTACAGTGGAATCTTTTTTGTTTTGAAATTTTTCTCTGTTCAGGCTTGCTGCTGGTTGCCCCAGGAGCCTGTCCTCCCTCCATCAAGGTGACATTACGCCTTTCCTCTGGCTTATGTGAGTTAGAGGGAGGGCTGTGCCCTGCCCTCTGATGAGGCCTGACCTTTTGTGCAAAGTCCAGCCAGTGAGTTCCTGGTGACATGGTTGAGCTGATGGCAGGGGTGAGGCAGAAGGGTGCAACAGGTGGCCTGTTGGCTGAGCACACCTGACCAGGAGCATTGGCTCAGGGCCCGGCCTGGGCAGTACTTGGGAGCTAGTTATACCCCAGAATGCACATTTTCTGGGGCCTGAGCTGTCCAGGGGTAGGGGACTCCTCCTGTGTGGGCGACCCCTGGTGGGGTGGTTCTTGCACCCAGCTTACAAGCTGGGCAGTCTGGGCAGGAGGGCATTAGCTGGTGTTGACGGGGAGCTGCTCTGTCCAGGCAGTGGCTGTGCTGGAGCAGAGGAGGGGGTTCTGTTTACAGTTGTAGGGTGGGGAACAGAGGTCCCACTTTATGCATCATGTGTAGGATGAAGTGGCAGGGGTATGGGGTGATCTGGGACCTCAGCGGGCCCTATCAACCCCTTACCTGCCTGGATAGGGAGAGTTGGGGGTTCTTCAGGATTGGCAGAGGCTCTTAGAACTCTTACCCTCTGAGGAATGGAGGAAGCCCCCATCACTGAAAGCCCATCACTGAAAATACCAAGATTAGGTATTTTCCCTGGGAAGGCACAGGTAACAGAGTGAGGTGAGATGAGCTGCAGGGCCTGGTTCCCCCGGCCTGGGTGGGTTTCCAGTCTGTAGCTGCCTGGGCTGTTAGCTGTCTGGAGTGGCACTGGTCCTGGGTGTAAGCTCTCAGGGTGTCCAGAGTATGGGAGCCAGGGAGGGCAGTTCCAGTCCAAGGGCTGTGCTGGGCCTGGGGCTGCCTTCCATTCTGCTCTTCATGCCCCTCCAGACCTTAGCCCTTCCTGCAGTGAAGTGGGGTCATTGTTGGGCCTAGTGTCACCATCCTTCTGGCTGGGCCTGGGAGAGAGGGCACTCTGGGCCAGGATCACAGTCACAGGTAGTCACTGGTCACTTTTGGTTGCAATGACTAGAGCCACAGACCTCCTGAGATACTGTGTCTCTATCATCCCCTGACACCTGTGCTCACTGGATGTTTTTATCCCTGCTTTTCCCTGACCATGCACGACACACCTGGCCCCTGGAGGACTCCCTGCCCTGGTTCTAGGGTGGTGGGCCTGTGACCCACTCCTTCTTGGTGGTACTCCCTGCACCTGCCCTGTGGCTCTCTGAGTGGGCTCCAGGACCTAGGTTGAGTGCTCCCTGAGGCAGGGCCTGGGTTCATGTCTCTGCCCAGGCTTTGGGGGCTATCAGGGAAGGAGTGTGGTCTGGGATGTGTGGGGCACAGCAGTGCTGGGGCTCAGGGCTGTTCGATGGCTATTGGAGTTTACTGAGCTGGGAGCTCCCACCAGACAGTAAGCCCAGGGAGCTGGGAGAGTGTCACATTCCCAGTCTCATCACTGCCTAGCCTGGCACCATCTGCCCAGTGGGATTGACAAGTGCTGATGAGCGGACAGTGGCTTGGTAGAGCCTCTTCCTGTCTTAGTCCTGTCGTTTATGCCTCTCCTTCATTGCCTGTGTCCAGAATGAATCAGCTGAGGCTGTTGCCATCCCGTCTTGGGGCACAGGCTGTGAGGCTTCTGGCTGCACATGAAGTCCCAGTGTTTGGCTGGCGCAGCAGGTCCTCCGGGCCACCGGCCATCCTCCCAAGCAGCAAAGATGGAGGCAGCTCCAGTTACATGGAGGAGATGTACTTCGCCTGGTTGGAAAATCCCCGGAGTGTCCACAAGGTCAGCACCCCCACCCTGCCCTGGGCCACTGCAAGGGAGGGAAGCCCCCAGGGGCCAGGCTGTGGCAGGGCAGTGGGGAGAAGCAGCTTGCTTGCTGTGTGATCCTGGGCAGGTTTCTTCGCCTCTTAGGTCCTCAGTCATCAAAGCCTGTTGCTTTCCAGTTGCTGGATCAGGCAGTGGGCGGTGGTTTTGATGGAGAGGCCCTGGCCATGCCCTGCTCTGCCACACCTGAGCCCTGCCGTGCCCCTTTGTCATGCTCTGCTGTCTCCATATGCCCCCTTGTATGTAATTAGGGACATACATGTTTGTGTATGTATTGATCTGATAGAATAAACGCTTGCTGATGGTAAAGAAAAAAATTAAATCAGATGGGAGGATGAAAAGTGAAGTTGCTCTCTGACACCTTCACCTGTAGTGGAAAGCAGTGCAGTCATATGATCCAAAGCCAGAAGGTATAAGAAGTTGCACAGTCAGAAAGCTCCCTCCTAATCTAGCCTCGTCTGCTCAGTTCCTGCTGTCCTCTAACTTAGTGTCCTCTATATCCTTTCAAAGACTTGCATTAGGTAAACTTACTGCAAATGTTAACTCTGGATTTGTTTCCCTTTATGCAAAAGTAACCTGTAACACATACTATTTTGCTCCCTGCTGTTTCACTTGGTGATGTATCTCCAAGATCTTTCCACATCAGTACATAAAGAGCCTCATTGTTCACTCTGTCCAGCTGTGTAATATTCCATTGCATGTATGTTCCACCCCTATTCCTGCTGGCAGACATCTGGTTCATTTCTAGTCTCTGGCTGTGGCAAACAGTGCTGCAGCGCGTCATCTTACACCTTCATCATCTTGCACCTGCACAGCCATCTGTAGGATAAATTCCCCAAAGTGGAATAGTTGGGTCCAGGAGTGGCTGTGTGTGTAATTTTTTGTTTTTCTTTTTTTTTTTTTTTTTGAGACGGAATCTCGCTTTGTCGCCCAGGCTGGAGTGCAGTGGCCGGATCTCAGCTTACTGCAAGCTCCGCCTCCCGGGTTCACGC
>NW_012104120.1:3113469-3115468 GCF_000951045.1 Mandrillus leucophaeus | reverse complement strand
TTTCCTAGCTGGCTGAAAGAAGCAGTGATCTAACCCTTGACTTCAAAAATGAAGAGCAAGGATGTAAAACTGTATATCAAGTACAGGGAAATGTTCAGGGTGCTGCCCGAGAGCCTTATCTTCTAAGCACAGGTCTCAGCCCTTCAGTAGCTCTTTGTTCTTTGATTAACCAAGATGAGGCATTAGTTTTCCTGGCAGGGTGGCCTCTGGATTCAGGTGTGTTACTCTCTTATGCCTGGTGTGGATGAGCTCCCACCAGAACGGCTGCAGCCCCTTACAGGCCAGTAGCAGGCACAGCTCTGGTTAGAATCACCTGCACACTGTACTGAAAAAACCACTGTATTGTTACAGGGATTTTTAAACATATAAAAGGCAGAAGGATAGTGTGGTGAACTCACCACCCATCAATCATGATCAGCCTCATTTCATCCGTTTCTCCCTTAGCCCCCGCTCACTGCTGGATTATTTTGAGGCAGATCCCAGATACAGCATTTCATTCATTGAACATTTCAGTATGTATGTCTAGAGAAAAGGACTCCTTAAAAAATGTGCCATAATACCATTATCACATCTAAACATAATAATGCTTAATATGAAATATGCATTTGATATTTGTGTTTGCTTTTTGTCCTGTGCTTTCTTTTTTTCTTTCTTTTTTTTTTTAGATGGAATTTTACTCTGTCACCCAGGCTGGAGTGCAGTGGTGCTATCCTGACTCACTGCAACCTCTGCCCCACGTGTTCAAGTGATTCTCCTGCCTCAGCCTCCTGAGTAGCTAGGATTACAGGTGCTTGCCACCACGCCTGGCTAATTTTTGTGTTTTTAGTGGTGATGAGGTTTCACCATGTTGGCCAGGCTGGTTTTGAATTCCTGACCTCAAGTGATCTGCCCGCCTCGGCCTCCCAAAGTGCTGGGATTATAGGCATGAGCCATTGCGCCCAGCCTGTGCTTTCTTTTTACTGCTTGTTTGAAGCAGGATCCAGCTAAATCTACAGGTTGCAGTAGACTGATGTGGCTCGTACGTCTCTTGTACTTTGCAGGTTCCTCTCTGTTTCTTTTTATGATGTGGAAAAGCCAGGTGGTTTGTCCTGTAGGGTTTTCCCGAGTCTGGATTTTGCTGATGGCTTCCTCATGATGTCATTTCATCCATCCCATTGTCCCGTGTAATTTCTGTACTTTGACAATTAGATCTAGAGGCTCGATCCCATAGACATTTGATTTTTTTTTTTTTTTTTTTCAAAATCAGCTTCCTAGTGGTGATGGTGATGGCAGTTAGCAGCTGTGGATAGTGATTTCCTAGAACCATTAACTCACTAGGGGTTGCAAAAATGGTGATATGCCAATTCTGTTTTCCCTTCTTTATAAACTGAAGTCCTGCTATCAGGAGAAACTTCCCTTTGTTAACTCTGTTTATCCTGAGGTGCAGATTGTGTAGGAAAGACAGGACCACTGCTTGATTTTTTCCTTTTATTCACTGATTTTCGAAATTATGAGGTGATTACCTAGCACACTCCAGAAGTGACTAATGGAAGTTTATCTTCCTTTTTTGGATTCATATGAATACATGAGTGTAAGCATATTTGTTGAATTTCAATCTGCTGTAGATGTACTGTCCTTACAGTTGCTCAAAACCTCTTCATATTCCCAGCACTCATGGTGTTTGAACACTGCTTTGATGTCAGTGTAACAAGATGCTCCAAGCTGAGCTTGTACATTTCTGCCTATTCCAGAACTGTCCAGGTCTCTGGCTGTTTCCTGCTATTGGTTTGATCATTACTTCTGGGCCATTTCAGGAATCAGAGCCAGGAAAGGGTTTATACTGATGCTTCTAGCGTGCTGTACATGTGGGATTTGGGGTTTGTCTTTGACCCTGTCAGTCTTACGGCACCATTGCCTTTTAGATATGACAAAAAGATGCCAGTACAATGGCTTGTTTGATTTCCCACAGCCCACATGCAACAATCTTAGAATTTCTAACAATTCTTTTTTTTTTTTTTTT
>NW_012104120.1:3108282-3110624 GCF_000951045.1 Mandrillus leucophaeus | reverse complement strand
GGCCGGATCTCAGCTTACTGCAAGCTCCGCCTCCCGGGTTCACGCCATTCTCCTGCCTCAGCCTCCCGAGTAGCTGGGACTATAGGTGCCCGCCACCGTGCCTGGCTAATTTTTTGTATTTTTAGTAGAGATAGGATTTCACCGTGTTAACCAGGATGGTCTCGATCTCCTGACCTCGTGATCCGCCCGTCTCGGCCTGCCAGAGTGCTGAGATTATAGGCGTGAGCCACCGCGTCCGGCCTGTGTGTGTAATTTTAATGGGTATTGCCAAGTTGCTTTCCATGGGGATTGTACCAACTGAGCCTCCCACCAGTGCCGTATGGGAGTGCACGGAAGACAGCGCTTTTATATTGTTCTTCTGGAAAACACATGCAAATGCCTGTATGTGTTCACATCTGCTTTTTGCTTCTACACAGGGAGTAGCAGCCATACGTCCTCTTCTGCTTCGTTCACTTTAAAACATATCTTGGCAATGTTCCATATCCACAATACCGAATGTACCTTTTTAAAAAGACTATGTAGTCTTCCACATTCTAAATGTAAAATCATTGTTTAGCCAGTTTTCTATGGATAGCCATGTAGGTTGTTTTCCCATTGTCATTTTTATAAACAGTTCTGCAGGGAGCATCCTTGTATGTACATCTAGGCACCCTGGGAAGACCCTGAGAGCTGTGGTCCTCAAGGAAGACCTGACACTCCCTGGGGCCCCAGCCTGGTCCACCCCTGGCTCTTCCCAGGCCCTGACCTGGCTGCGTTCTTGCTTCTGCCCTGCCTAGTCCTGGGACAACTTCTTCCGGAAAGCCAGTGAGGAAGCCTCTTCTGGCTCTGCTCAGCCACGGCCCCCTTCTGTTGTCCGTGACAGCAGGTCTGCAGTCTCAAGCCGGACCAAGACCAGCAAGTTAGTGGAGGACCACCTGGCCGTGCAGTCCCTGATCCGGGCCTACCAGGTGAGGGGCAACTGAGGCACAGCCTGGGAGGCTGCACTGGCTCCTGGGGTGTGGCCAGGCACTGAGGGGAAGGGATCTCAGCTCCAACATCGTCTCCCCAGAGAGCCCTTCTCCTTGTCCTCTACTGAGCAGCACCCACTTCTCTAGCCAGTCTTTGCCACATCACCATTCAGAGCACTTACCACCTGCTTGAATTTTTTTTGTGCATACTGACGTGTGCTTGTGGTCTGTCCCTTGCACACACCATGCCCCAAGTACGTGGAGGAGCACTTAGTAAGGGATCAGTTCCAGAGCCTGTTGAATGAGGGGTGAGTAGATTAACCCTTGTTAATTCTGTTTTCTCCTCTAGAATGGGCATCCCAAGAGCACAGGGACTGATAGAGCAGGTGCCTAATTCATGGTTATGGAATGAATGGTTCAGTAAACAATTCTCCCCCACCAGTTGCTCCTCCTGGAGACTTAGGCTCTCTCAGGCTGGGCCTCTGCTCTGTCAGAGTCCCAGTGATGGTCTGTGTTTTTGGTCTTCATCGGACAGGACTAATTGGAGGACTGCTATGGTGTTCAGGCCATAACAAGCATAATCATTTGGAATATCTCTGGGAACTGCTGGCAGGAGGTATTCCATCAGGGAAATGTGAGGCAGAAGCAAGCCACTGCAAGGCTAGGGTACAGGGGGGCATTAGCAAATGGAAATGATGCTTTGCTTCTGAATGAGGTGCCCAGTGTGTGGGATGGAATGGAGTTCCCCGTACACCGCCCACCTGGGGATGGAAGAGGGAAGGTGTGCAGGGTTGGGCTCCCTTGCTGGCCTGAGGACCCATCAACTGTGGGCCACCTGGGAGCAAACAGCAGCTAGTTGTATTGTGTCTTTCCTAGCTGGCTGAAAGAAGCAGTGATCTAACCCTTGACTTCAAAAATGAAGAGCAAGGATGTAAAACTGTATATCAAGTACAGGGAAATGTTCAGGGTGCTGCCCGAGAGCCTTATCTTCTAAGCACAGGTCTCAGCCCTTCAGTAGCTCTTTGTTCTTTGATTAACCAAGATGAGGCATTAGTTTTCCTGGCAGGGTGGCCTCTGGATTCAGGTGTGTTACTCTCTTGTGCCTGGTGTGGATGAGCTCCCACCAGAACGGCTGCAGCCCCTTACAGGCCAGTAGCAGGCACAGCTCTGGTTAGAATCACCTGCACACTGTACTGAAAAAACCACTGTATTGTTACAGGGATTTTTAAACATATAAAAGGCAGAAGGATAGTGTGGTGAACTCACCACCCATCAATCATGATCAGCCTCATTTCATCCGTTTCTCCCTTAGCCCCCGCTCACTGCTGGATTATTTTGAGGCAGATCCCAGATACAGCATTTCATTCATTGAACATTTCAGTATGTATGTCTAGA
>NW_012104120.1:2966382-3106847 GCF_000951045.1 Mandrillus leucophaeus | reverse complement strand
CCCAGGATAGAGTGCAATGGCACGACCTCAGCTCACTGCAGCCTCCACCTACCAGGTTCAAGCGATTCTCCTGCCTCATCCTCCCAAGTAGCTGGGATTACAGGCATGCGCCGCCACACCCAGCTAACTTTGTATTTTTAGTAGAGATGGCGTTTCACCATGTTGGCCAGGCTGGTCTCGAGCTCCTGACCTCAGGTGTTGGCCAGGCTGGTCTCGAGCTCCTGACCTCAGGTGATCCACCCACCTCAGCCTCCCAGAGTGCTAGGATTGCAGGCGTGAGCTACTGCGCCTGGCCAGCATAACAATTCTAACACTATTATGACTGACTGGTAATAAAAAAGACTTTATGAATTTTTTTCTGTTTGTCTTTAGGGAATATTCCATTAGTCAGTTGGGATAGTTTCTCTCTGTGTATTTATGCCACTAAGTGGACATATTTATTCATTTGATTCGTTTCACTTTCAATTTTTAAGACTTAATTTTGTTGTATAATAATTAAAATATTTACAAGGTTTGAAAGTCAAATCTTCAAAGCAAGATAAGTTCTTGCTTAAAACTCTGGCTTCTAGCCCTGCCTCTCTATCCTATTTTGTTGCCTCCCCTAGATGATAATTTGTTTTATGTTATGTTTTTTTTTTATGATTTGCCCTTCTAATGCATATATTTATTTGTGTCTTCTCTTTCTTAGATAATGGGTAGTTCACCATACACACTTTTCTAGAATTTGCTTTTTTGCTTAACAATATTTTTTGGAGACTACCTTGTAGTATCAGATGGGGATTTTCCTTGTTCCTTTTTATGGAAAATCCTGGAGTGCTCCACTGTGTGGATCGCCCATATCCATGTGCCAGTCTCCTGCTGATGGACAGTGGGGAAGTTTCTAGAATTTCACTATTACTAATAGCACTGCAGTGAACACCTTCATGCATAGGTCTTTTTCCTGTTTTTGCCAGGTGCATGTTGTACTTCTAAACCGGGTTGAGCTCCTGCCAGCTTACTGGCTGTGGCTGGGTCTTCTAGGCAGCAGTGAAGTGGCTATGGGGCAGAGACATGGGGAAGCTTAACATTTGGAAATGGGAAGAGCGGAGCTGGGGCCCAGAGCCTCACCCTGGAGGAAGTCTGTCCAGCTGGGTCCCAGCCCCACCCTGCTCTTTTCCCTCCTCCCAGATCCGTGGTCACCATGTGGCCCAGCTGGACCCCCTGGGCATTCTGGATGCAGACCTGGACTCCTTTGTGCCCTCAGACTTGATCACAACCATTGATAAACTGGGTAAGACTGGGGACACTTCCTCAGGACAGCTATGGCAGTGCCGTGTGGGTGGCCCAGTAAGGGGTCCACGGGCCCAGGGGACATCCTGATCCTTGGGAATTCATGGGGCCCAGGGAGCAGCCCGCAGGGCCTCCTTTCCACCTTGCCTGCGTACTGCCTGTTGTTCCTGAGAAGGACGCCTGCCTGCCGCCTTCCTTAGCTTGTGCCCCATATGTTCACGCCTGAGAGGCTTGTCCTCCCTGCCACCCTGGGCTCACTCTCACTTCTGCTCCCCAGGCTGGACCCAGAGGGAGGGCACTGGGGAGACTGGGAGGTCTGGTGAGACTGCAGGACTCCACCTGGGCCTGACCTCCCTCCCTCCACTCTGCTGCCTGGGGCTCGGCCACGCCTCCTTCTCCAGCCTTCTATGACCTGCAGGAGGCTGACCTTGATAAGGAGTTCCAGCTGCCAACGACCACCTTCATCGGGGGCTCTGAAAACACCCTCTCTCTGCGGGAGATCATTCGACGCCTGGAGGTGAGCACAGGCGGGTGTGTGGGGCGCGGCTGAAGCAGCTCTTCGGAGCTCGCCAGAGGACGGGAAGGCACTGCCTTTTTTGTTCCAGACAGCAGGGATGTCAGCCATCCCTCTTCCCCGCTCCTCATGGTGTCCCAATGTGTCTCCCCAGAACACTTACTGCCAGCACATTGGCCTGGAGTTCATGTTCATCAACGATGTGGAGCAGTGCCAGTGGATCCGGCAGAAGTTTGAGACCCCTGGTGTGATGCAGTTCTCCAGCGAGGAGAAGCGGACACTGCTGGCCCGGCTGGTGCGCTCCATGAGGTTGGCACCACCCGGAGGGCCAAGTGGCTGGAGGTCCTGCTCCAGGGCTTTGTGAGACGTTGCACGGCCTGCCTAAGAGAGCAGGAGGGTACCACAGGAAGGCAGGACTGGATCGGCCTCACCGCTGGCTGCAGGGAGGAGAGTTGGGACCAGGTGTTTAGGCAGTTTGGCCAAGAGCTGGCCCAAGGCAGAGCAGGTTAGGTGGGCAGGGATGAGGCTCTGGGAGAACAAGACAGCAGGACACTAAGCAAGGCCAGAAGTGGCGGGAAGTGGCTGTGGGAACGTTTGGGCAGAAAGTTATCCCTGGTGTGGAGTGAGTGTGGCCGCATCACCTGTCTGCCCACTGGACTTTTCTGAAGCTGGGTCCCGCAGGGCTGAAGGGCTAGGGGAACACCTGACTCAGCGGCTGGATGCAAAGTGGATTCCTGAGCAGCGAGGTGTGGCCTGGAGTTTGGATTCAGCTGGGTGGAGATCTTTGGGACTTGGCGAAGAGAGCCCTTGGAGTGTGGCAGGAGGGTAGTGGGCTAGGAGTGGGTGGGTGATGGCCTGTGGGAGAAGCTTGGCTATGAGGAAGAGAGAGGGTGGCAGCTGGGAAAGGGTGTAGGCAGAGGCCTTCAGCTGGGAAGATTCCCAGCCTCCCCTAACCCTGTGTTCCTTGCTGGGTGGGACAGGTGTGGTATCCATGGTGTGCCCTGGACCATTTGACAGAAGGAGGCTTTGTGACTTCCTCTGTCCTGGGCATTCAGCTCTGAGCACTCGTGAACAGTCCCTGTGAGCCTCAGTCCCATCCCTCTCCATCCCTTTCCCTCTCCTCTCCTCTCCCCATCCTCTCCCCAAGCAGGTTTGAAGACTTCCTGGCCCGGAAGTGGTCCTCAGAGAAGCGGTTTGGCCTGGAGGGCTGTGAAGTGATGATTCCTGCCCTCAAGACCATCATCGACAAATCCAGCGAGATGGGGATCGAGAATGTCATCTTGGGGATGCCACACAGGTGGGTCCCCCTCCCCGCTGGCATCTTGCCCATTCTCTTCCAGCCCAGGGGACAGAGGTGGGAGGGATGAGATGGAAATAAGAGCAGAGGTGTTGGTGGGACCTGGGGGTAGAGGTGGGTTTTTGTACAGTTCTAAGTCCCTGGGCCTGGCCTTCTCATCACAGAAATTGCCAGGCACTCGGCCAGAGTCACCTGGGGCCGGGTACTAACCAGGTTATCAGGCACCCTCTCTCCCTGGCCATGTTGCTGCTGTCCCTAGCAAGGGTGAGATTTCAGAAAGGGGTGCAAAGTGCTTCTTGAGGTTCCTGTGAATAAGGAGAGGTGGAGGGGTTTCTTCCAGGGAAGGGAGGGCAGGGCCTGGGCAGTTGTTCCCAGGTTGTGTCTCCCACAGGCAGGTCTGTGGAGATGAGTCGAGGGTCTCTGACCTGGCTGCAAGCTGACTGCATGTTTCCCTTGACCTTGGTGAAGATCTGGGAGGCTTGTTCAGCAGTGGGGCGTTACCTCTGAGCTGGAGCCTGTGAGGAAGCAGGAGGGGGAGTGCAGCCTGGGGGACGGAGACCTCTGTGGCTGGGGTCCTGCTGAGTGGGCGTGTGCACATGTGCAGAGTGACCTGTGGGAAGGGCCCTGGGCCTTTCCTGTGACCAGGGAGCTGCTTGTGCTTAGGCTAGCCCAGGACCGCATCAGCATGAGGGCATCCAAATGTATGGTGCAGGGGTCCCCATCTGTGGCTGGCCTGCCAGGAACTTGGAGTTTGTCTGTCATGGGGGGCCTGGGAATGCCCAGTGTCTGGTCAGAGGGTTAGGCAGAGCTGGTCTAGTGACCTGAGGCAGCAAGGAAACACAGGACTTCAGGCCTCGGGCCATTACAGCAGCAGGAGAGGATGGTGCCTGGTGATCGGGTGGCCTGAGGAGGGCTCTGGGCATGAAGGGGCTGTATTAGGCCAGGCCAGGCCAGGCCTCCACAGTGGGGGAGGGAACCCCGAGGCCTACGGGCTTTGCCAGGTGAGAGCCCGGCCCCTCTGGCTCCAGGGGCAGGCTGAACGTGCTGGCCAACGTGATCCGCAAGGACCTGGAGCAGATCTTCTGCCAGTTTGACCCCAAGCTGGAGGCGGCAGACGAGGTGGGTGCCACGCTCAGGTCCCGGCACCCTTGGAGAGCTGGGTATTTGGGAGGTGAACTGGGGAGGGTCTGGACTGGGAGCTTCCGGGCTGAGATAAACCTTGAGGTGGATGCATGTGGAGAAGCCAGCGAGAGGCTGGGTGTTTGCCTGAGGCCCCTAAGGCTTTTGGGAGCAAGGGCTGCAGTCTGTGGGAGCTGGGAGGGCCCTTGGATAATCTGGGTCAACCTCCCTGTTTTGAGCTAGGGAATCTGAAGCCCAGAGACGCAAAGTCTTGCTGGAAGTTGGCTCAGCTCTGCTCATGTGGCTGTGCCTCCATGTCCAAAGTCCTGTCCATCAGCCGGGAATGACTCCCTTGCTCGTTTGTTTGCCCAAGAGAGCCTTGGGCGGTGAGGATGGTTTTCTTTACCCATCAACCTGCTGAGGAAATGTTGTTCCTGTGCCCACCCCCTCCCTGGGAGGCCTTGGCCAGGCCTTCAGCCCAGACTGCCTAGCCTCTTTCTTTCCTTTTCTTTTTGAGACAGAATTTTGCTCTTGTTGCCCAGACTGGAGTGCAATGGTGCGATCTCGGCTCAATGCAACCTCTGCCTCCCGGGTTCAAGCGATTCTCCTGCCTCAGCTTTCCAAGTAGCTGGGATTATAGGCATGCGCCAGCACGCCTGGCTAATTTTTGTATTTTTAGTAGAGATGGGGTTTCGTCATATTGGTCAGGCTGGTCTTGAACTCCTGACCTCAGCCTCGGCCTCCCAAAGTGCTGGGATTACAGGCATGGAGCCACCACTCCCGGCCAAGTGCCTAGCCTCTTTCAAAGTCCTGCCCATCTTCCCTTTCAGTAGCTCTGTGGGTCCTCTGGACAGTGAGCCTGTCACTCCCTCCTCTGTATCGCTTTGCTGTCAGGACTATCTTTCCTGCTGTCTTCAACCTGCTGCCGTGTGTGTGTGTGTGTGTGTGTGTGTGTGTGCGCGCGCGCGCATGTGTGGACCCATACCTACTGGCTCCTAGCCTAGGTCTTTCTGACATCCTGTTCCTTTTGTTCTAGCACTTTCAGCCTTCTAAGCCTCAGTTTGCTCTTCTGTAAAACGGGTAAAAGCGATGAGTCAAAGATGTGTGTATACTGGAAAACTTGGTCAAAGGATGTTTAAATGAAATTACTATTTTTTTTCAACTGAAAAAGAAATTTGATTATTGTAAAAACAACAAAACAGAAAGGTTATACAATGAGAACATGTTCCTCAGTGAGACTCCATTCTTGTGGCCAATTTTGTTTGTGTGCTTCTGTTGTGTTTAGGTGTGTACTTCTAGAAACATTTCATGCTGATACTGACAAACCTCTTTGTCCAGCACAGCTTTATTTGTAAGAGGCCATGGGCATAGCCGTGACGCCAGGTGGCACCTTGCTGTTTTCACTTAACAAGTTGTCATTGTTTCCTGCCTGTACACAGGCTTCTTACAGCTAGAGCATCCCTTGTGCTGGACCTTGGGCTGTTCTAATGAGGGTCCTTGCACATGTGTGAGCGAGTTTATCTGTTAGATGGTGTCGGAGCAGTGCAGTGACTGGAGCTAAGGGGGTGGGACTAAATGACCCTCCCAGGAGCTCATCCACAGTGTGTGACGGTGCCAGAGCCCCCACCCCACTTCCTCCCACATGCTCTCGAATCCTTTCATCTTTGCCAATATGATAGGTGCAAAAGAGGATTTTGTTGTAATGCATTTCTTTGTTATGAATTCAGTTGCTTATCTTTTCACATACTTTTGAGCCATTCGTATTTTTCTGTAAATTCCTACTTGTGGCTTTTGCTCATTTTCCTGTGGAGTTTTTGGGCTTTATCTTCCTGATTTGTAAAAGCATTTTGTACATTGAGGGAATTTGCCCTTTTTCTGCATTTGTTTATGAGTGTTTTTCTCAGCTTGATATGTTTCCCCTATCGCTGGGCAGGGGTTTGCTCCCCCATGACAAAGTTGTTAGAATTTAGGTGTCTTGTGTGTTTTCGGTCTTAGGATATTGTATAGAATGCTATAAATATTCCTTGCTTCAGGATCGTAAAATGTTGTGTGTCCCTCATTGCTGTCCTTGGTGTGAGGAGTCAGGGGATTCAGCTTCAGTGTTTGCTGGCGGCCTGGCCGAGGGTCTCCGCACTGATGCCTAGGCCCTGCCCTTCTCTCCCCGTCTTCCCTGCCGCTGGATGGCCTTCCCCACTCCCATGCTCTCCTGCTCCGTGGTCAGTGTGCAGAGAGGCTCTGAGCCAAGGCCCAGGGTCCCTGTCTTCCTCCCTCAGGCCAGTGAGGAGGGGCAGTGTGATGAGGAGAGCCGGGTCAGGGACAGCTTGGCCCTCCGAGGCAGTGGGATCCGGGATGTGCCAGCCTGACTATGGGCTGCAGTGCTTGCCTGTGTGTCTATGTGTCTGGTGTGGGAGGGGAGGATCCATCATGTTCCCACTTCCACCTTCAGGGCTCCGGGGACGTCAAGTACCACCTGGGCATGTACCACGAGAGGATCAACCGTGTCACCAACCGGAACATCACTCTGTCGCTGGTCGCCAACCCCTCCCACCTGGAGGCAGTGGACCCTGTGGTGCAGGGGAAGACAAAGGCAGAGCAGTTCTACCGTGGAGACGCCCAGGGCAAGAAGGCAAGCTCACCTGGGAGAGCCCCGAGGACCTGCGCCCTGTGGGGTGGGCCCAGAGGGCTAGGCGCTGGGTCTCCACAGTACAGGTGTGGGGCTGGGCTACGCAGCCCCTCCTGGCTCACACCTGCCCTGCAGGTCATGTCCATCCTGGTTCATGGGGACGCCGCCTTTGCCGGCCAGGGCGTGGTATATGAGACCTTCCACCTGAGCGACCTGCCCTCCTACACAACCAACGGTACCGTGCATGTCGTCGTCAACAACCAGGTGAGCATGTACGCTCCACGCTGGGTCTCACAGCATCAGCATTCCTGGAAATCCAGGAAGTAGCTTGGCGGGAGAGTGAGATGCTTCTGGCTCTGAGCCCACTGCTGTGCTGCTTACTAGGCAGGACCCTGATCTGCCCAGCCTTGGCATCCTGGTCTGTGAAATTGGGGGACACAATAGGGAGGGATAAGCAGGGCTGGAAAGACCAAAGGAGCACCTGTGTAGCGAGTACCTCCTGGAGGCTGGCTGTGTGCAGCCCTGCATTGGCAGTCTTAGACACAGGGACCTTGGTGCCCTTTCTCTAAGGCAGCTGAGCTTCTAACAACTCCTCTGGAGTTTAGAAAGCCCTGTGTTCATTGCCTTATTTGCATTAAGTCACGTCATCTTCTATGAACATCCTATGAGGTAGGAATTTAAGTGAGCCCTTTTTATAGATGAGGAAACAGGCTGTGGGAATGTAAGCACCTTGCCCCAGGTTGCAATTAGCCATTTTTGGGACTGGGATTTTTCAGGCCTGTGTTCCTCACCACTAGTGTGTCAAAGTGACTTGCAAAAAAGAGCAGGCTCCACTCGGCTGGTGTTGCTGCCATCCCCGTGGGAGCTGTTGCCATGTCCAGTTGTGGGGCTGCTCACCATCACCCTGTCGTGTCCCACATTCCCCCGGGCACCTCAGTGGACCTTGAGCGTCCCCCTGCTCAGTCCCCGAGGCTGGCACCTTCTATCTCACTCTAAGTAGAAAGGCGCAGCAGGTTTCTCCTGCCTCTGCAGATTGGATTCACCACAGACCCCCGAATGGCCCGTTCCTCACCATACCCCACCGACGTGGCCCGGGTGGTCAATGCACCCATCTTCCACGTGAACGCCGATGACCCAGAGGCTGTGATATATGTGTGCAGTGTGGCAGCCGAATGGAGAAACACTTTCAACAAAGATGTTGTCGTGGACCTGGTGGGTCTGGGGACTGAGGCCAGGGCGTGGGTGGGTGACTCATCCCTGCTGTGCTGAGCCAGTCTGATCTTCAGCATCTTCAGCACTCAGGGCTGGGAGTGCTTCTTGGATGAGAGATTTGTGCCACCAAGAGCAATCTGTGCAAAGGCCTGAGATGGGACACTCATTCAGTGATAGGTGATAGTGGAGCTCAGAGGGCTCCCAGTGGGTGTGCCCTACCTGGATATTCCCCAATTTTGCAGCAGCTACATTGAGCACACAGCGTAGGGGAGGGCATGAGCCCCTCTGGCTGCTCCTGCAGGTCTGTTACCGCCGGCGCGGCCACAATGAGATGGACGAGCCCATGTTCACCCAGCCGCTCATGTACAAGCAGATCCACAGACAGGTGCCTGTGCTGAAGAAGTACGCAGACAAGCTGATTGCCGAGGGCACGGTCACCCTGCAGGAGTTTGAGGTGGGCAGGCAGGCTGCATGGGCACCTAGGACAAACTTTGGGTGGGGACCTGGGGAGGGGTTGTAGTTGTTACCAGCCCAGTGCTGAGCCCTAAGGATTTAAAGAAGTAGCCACTGTGGTCCTTGTCCCCAAGAGGCCCCAGTTACCAAAGAGGACCAAGAACTAAGGATGCAGTTACAGCCAGGTGGGACACAGTGGGTACCGCAATGTGGGGGAAGCCCAACCTTGAGCAGGCGTGCAGGAAGGCTTCCTGTAGGAGGCGGCCCTGAGCTGGGGTTCTGAGCTGGGGTTGTCCCCATAATTATCTGTGGAGTGTTGGTCCTTCCACCTTCATGGAGCTCTGAGAGCAAGGACTACAAGTTTCCGGAGTCTTCTCGGATCCCCTTGCTGAGCACACTGCAGGCCTGCCCAGCCTCGGGGTACCCGTGCAGGATCCCCTGAACTTTGAGACTTTGGCTTCTAGCCATGAGGTCCCTACTGACCAGAGACAGAGAGTTCTAGAAGAACTTGGTAACGGGGACCAGGACTTATGAGTCCAAGTGGACTGGGCCTCTGGCTGCCCAGGGCTTTGCTGCTCTGTCCACACCTTCCCCCTGATTCCAGGAAGAAATTGCGAAATACGACCGGATCTGTGAGGAGGCTTATGGCAGGTCCAAGGATAAAAAGATCCTGCATATAAAGCACTGGTTGGACTCCCCCTGGCCCGGTGAGCGAGCAGTGTGTGGCTCAGACAGACTACCCTGGGCCTTGAGGTCTTGCACTGGGATCAGGACTGGAATGGCACTAGGTGACAGCTGTCATTGCCTAGTCTAGAGGCTGCAGGCTCTATCCCTGAGGTCCTAAAGCTGTGTGGGGCCGATTCCTGCAAGTCAAGTTTAACATTGCTCTCTGAGCATGGATGGCCAGGTGCTCACTGAAAAGGGAGGGCACAGCCAGGTGGGAGGAGGGAGAGGAAGCCCTGGGCACTGGATACATGGGTCCGGGGTGCTCAGAGGGCCTCCCTGGGGGCAGGGTTAGAACAGCTGTGACCCTGGGGCACAGAGGTGGGTGTTGGGCCTGTGGGGGAGTTGCAGCTGTGGCTGTCCAGCTGTCGCAGGTCCGAAGGGTGGGCTCAGGGTGAGTCTGAGTGACAGTGGAGTTTAGGAAGCCATGGGTCCCTCAGTCCTGGGGAGGCAGGCTGGCCAGGGGGATCAGAGGCCACCACTGACCCAGTGTGGACGGAGCCTCTCTCCCTGTCAGGCTTCTTCAACGTAGATGGGGAGCCCAAGAGCATGACATGCCCAGCCACGGGGATCCCTGAGGATGTGCTCACCCACATCGGCAGCGTGGCCAGCTCTGTGCCCCTGGAGGACTTTAAGATCCACACCGGTGAGGTTGCTGGGCCGGATGCAGCCCAGGCTGCTGTCCCCACCCCAACATTGTGCCTTGAAGGGAGGTTGGTTGGGATGCAAGAGAGATGGTGTGTCGCATTCCTGCTCAGTCTGCAGTGGGTCCACGTAGCTCTCGGCACCTCGTCTGTGCCTGTGACAGTAGCTCTTCTCAGGGTGAGCGTGGTGAGCTGGGCAGCTCCAGATGCCACACTCCCAGCTGGGTACCAATGACTAGTCTTAGGTTGGGTTTTCAAACTGACTTTGCTGGGGTGTCCCTGGGTCGGACAGGAGAGCAGGAAAGCAAGGGCTGCCATGCAGGGGCTGGAATGCAGCCTGGAACTTGGGCAGGATTCTGCAGCTGAAAGGACGGTGGCTTGCCGGGGCCTGGACCAATGACCGAGGGCAGCCTCCCACTCCGGGGACCCGTTGGCTGGGGCCACTGTGACCTTTGCCTGGGAAGTCCGGAGGGCCCCCTGTGGCTGTATTGAGGTGCTACACACCCTCTGACCCACCTGGAGGAGTTCTGAGGGGGTTCCCTTACATTTTGCACCGAGACCGAGTGCCCTGGGGCAGCTGCTGACAGCGTCTGGGGCATGTGCCCGCTCTGTTTGTGTGTTAGCCTCTGTGTGTGGGGCCAACAGGAGCACAGCATAGGCCTGGGGACTTGGGGTCAGATCCGAGTACCTTGACAGCTGTGTGATTTGAGTAAATGACTCCGTGCCTGATGGTGTCTGGAACGAGGCCAATGCTCGCCAAGTGGTACCTGCTCCACCTCCCCGTGGGCTCCGGGTGGCCCCTTGTCTCAGCTGGAGGAGGGATGCCTGGCCCTAGGCCCTCCTGCAGCATCCCTGCCCTCCAGCCACATCAACAGACAGCTGCCCTGCTTTGTACGGGGTGTTTGCTGAGCACCCACGTACCTCCGCTAGGGCTGGCTGTCCCATGGCCCTCAGGCCAGCACTCTCCTCCCACAGGCCTCTCTCGCATTCTGCGGGGCCGGGCGGACATGACCAAGAACCGGACGGTGGACTGGGCGTTGGCAGAGTACATGGCCTTTGGCTCCCTGCTGAAGGAGGGCATCCACGTGCGGCTCAGCGGGCAGGATGTGGAGAGGGGCACGTTCAGGTGAGCGTGGTGGGGCTCGGCATCCGCACAGGAGACCTGGAGCGGAAGCTGGGCCTGGCTTGGGGATCCCAAGGGGGGCCTTTGTTGGGGTGGGATCTTCACAGCATCCCTAGCCCCTGCCCTCTGGCGGCATTATCAGAGGGCCACCTCGCTGACCCCCAGGGTGAGTGTGCAGAGCTCACTGCTGGGCCCAGGCTGTCCACTGAGGTCAAGCTTGTGGCCCTCTGTGGTGCTCAGGATCGTGTGTGTGTTGGGGGGTTGTGTGGTGAGTGTGGGGGAGTTGTGTGTGGTACGTGTGTGTGGTGTGTTTGGTGTGTATGTGTGTGTGTGGTATGTGGTGAGTAGGGGGAGTGTATGTGGGGTTTGTATGGTGCGTGTGTGTGATGTGTTTGGTGTGTGTGTATGGTGTGGGGTATGTGTGTGGTGTGTTTGATGTGTGTGTGGTGTGGGGGTGTGATGTGTGTGGAGTTTGGAGTGTGTATGTGGAGTGTGCGTGGGTGTGTGGTGGGTGTGGGTGTGTGGTGTGTGTGGATGGGGTGTGTATGTGTGTAGTGTGTATGTGGGGATGTGTGTGGTTTGTGGTGTGTGGTGTGTAGTGTGTGTGTGGAGTGTATGTGGTGTGAATGGTGTGTAGTATGTGGTGAGTGGGGGGTGGGTGTATGTGGTGTTTGTGGTATTTGTGTAGCGTATCTGATGTGTATGTGGTGTGTGTGTGTGGTTGTGTGGTGTGTCGTGTGTGTTGTATGTGTGGGGTGTGTATGTGTGTGGTGTGTGTGTGTGGGTGTGTATGGCATGTGTATGTGGCGTGTGTGTGTAGGGGGTATATGTGGTGTGTAGTGTGTGGTGTGTGTGTGGTGTATGATGTGTGTATGACGTGTGTGATGTATGTGTGGTGTGTGTGGAGTGTGTGTGTGGTGTGTATGTGTGTGTATGGTGTGTGTGGTGTGTGTGGGAGTATGTGGTGTGTGTGATGTGTGGTGTGTTGTGTGATGTGTGTGGTGTGTGGTGTTTGTGGTGGGTGTGGTGTGTGTTGTGTGTTGAGTGTGGTATATGTATATGGTGTGTGTGGTTTGTGGGTGTGTGGGGGGTGTATATGGTGTGTGTGGTGTATATGGTGTGTGTATGTTTGGTGTGTGTAGAGCGTGTATATGTGTGGTGTGTGTGAGGGGATGTGTGTGTATAGTTGTGGTATGTGTGGAGTGTGTAGTATGTAATGTGTGGCGTGTGTGATGTGTGATGTGTGTGGTGTGTATCATGTTTGGTGTGTGTGTGGTTTGTGGTGTGTGGTATATGTGGGGTGTGTGTGGTGTGTATGTGTGGGTGTGTGTGTGTATGGTACGTGTGATTGTGTTTGTGGTGTGTAGTCTGTGTGGTGTGTGTTGTGTAGTATGTGTAGTGTGTGTGGTGTGTATAGTGTGTGGTGTTTGGTGTGTGTGCATGGATGTGTGTGGTATGTGTATGTGTGTGGTGTGTTTCGTATTCGTGTGTGTGTCTGTGGTGTTTGGTGTGTGTGGTATGTGTGGTGTGTGTATGTGTGTGGTGTGTGTGTGTAGTGTGTGGTGAGTGGGGATACGTATGTGTGTGTGGTATGTGTGGCATGTGTATGTATGTGTGTGGTGTATGTGTGTGTACTGCTGTTAAGCCAGCCCCTATCTTGCTTGTTTGCAGTTGTCTTTGTGAGTCCAAATGGGGACTTGACACTTGTCAGTTGTCCACACCACATTTCGTCTGGTCCGGGACCCTAAAATGTTCTAGGTCCTGCCTCAGTCCGCTCCTGGTTAGCAAGCCAGGGTGGTGTGGCTTCCAGGACTTGACCAGCTGGCTTTCTTATTCCTGGTTGCTCGTCTCTGCCGGTCTTGCTCCAACCAGGGCGCAGGTGGTCCTCTGATGCACCCTGAGCTGCATGTCAGTCCTAGCCAGGGTCTGGGGTTCAGCCAGGCGCCCCTCACTGTGCCCACCTCGGCTGCTGCACAGTGGTTTCTGTCTCTTGTGAATTGGGACAGAGCTGGTGAGATGATAAAGAAGCCAGCAAGACAGGGCAGGGGAAGTGGCCTCCTAGGAGGTGGCTCTAGCTGGCACCTGGGAAGTGTCTCATCAGGTCCTCTTTCTGGGTGAGAAGCTGACACTCAGGGAGGTGCCACAACTCAGTTCCTTCCCACAGACCCCTCAGTGCATGGTGTGTGTGGGCTGCTGGCAGGCAGGGGGCATACTGCAAGAGGGACCACATGGCTCTGGTTTTCCACAGCCTTCTTGGATGCCATCCTGTGGGACCCTGCAGGTTTCCTGGGACAGTGACGGAGGCTTGCCTGCCTCCTGCTGCCCAGCTCCCCTGCTCCAGGTGAACAGGTGCCAACCCACCTGCCCTCTGTCCCTGCCCCGGTCTGTGTCTCTGCAGTCACCGGCACCACGTTCTCCATGACCAGGAGGTTGACCGCAGGACGTGTGTGCCTATGAATCATCTCTGGCCTGACCAGGCCCCGTACACCGTGTGCAACAGCTCCCTCTCAGAGTACGGAGTCCTGGGTGGGTCCACACTCTCCTGCAAGCCAGGCAGGCCCCAGACACCTGGGGACCAGAGATGGGCTGGGAAGGGACTGGGGCCAGGGCCTGGGAGGGGCGAGAGATGCTCAGAGGCCCCGAGGGGATGGTCTTGGGGTATGGTGATTGGGCTGCCACCAACTAAGGCCATGTGGGAGATGAAATCAGTCCCATCTGGGCCCCTTGGGGATCCAGTTAGGGGGCCCTGCTTGCTTTGAGGGGGCTCTGTGGGTATCAGGGCCCCAGTGGGCACAGACAGCCCAACAGAGTGCTGTGGGTTTCAGCTGCTGAGCAGTCCAGTCTTGGCCCAGCCCTCCCGCATTCCTCTGAGCCCCATCTCACCTCCTCTGCCCTGCACCCTAGGAACCCTGCACTGAGATCCCTTCTCTGGGCTCTGGGCTTCCCTGCCTGTGTCCCCTGTACATGCTGTCCCTCAGCTGCATCATTAGCTGGCTCACCTCCTCCTCACTGCCTGCCCCTAGAGGCCAGGCAGCTCCCCGCCCCCAGGGAGATGCCTCTAGGGTTGTTTCTGCCCCTTCTTAGCAGCTCTGCATGTTTTTAAGGAGTTCTTCTTGACCGATGGTCCCTGCTGCCTCCCCAGGATACCTAAATATGGCTGAACCTGACCACACATGATAGCAGGGCTGAGGGTAGCATCTCTGGGCATGTTGTCAGCCCCCAGGGTGGTACATTCTACCCTTTGAATCGCAGGGAATCCCTGGGTTCGTGAGAAGGATGGGTGGGGGCATGGAGGATATACTGAGAAAGGGCTGAGTTTGACTGGAGCCACTGCCACTTGGTGACAGCGTGCAGCAAGCTCTATCTTGTCTTCTGTTTAGGCTTTGAGCTGGGCTATGCCATGGCCAGCCCCAATGCCCTGGTCCTCTGGGAGGCCCAGTTTGGGGACTTCCACAACACGGCCCAGTGCATCATCGACCAGTTCATCAGCACCGGCCAGGCCAAGTGGGTGCGGCATAACGGCATTGTGCTGCTGCTGCCCCATGGCATGGAAGGCATGGTGAGGGCTGCAGTGGTGGCTGGTGGCTTGGTGGGCTCTGGTGGGCCTCGGAGGGACGGGATGGACCCTGGGCCCCTTGTCGAGTTGGATGGTATGTGCTTTCCAGGCCCCTGGAGCACGTGGGTCTGCGCAGGGTGGGGTCTGCACATGTTCATGCTGCAGCTGCTGAGACGATGATGCTACCCCTGGCAGAAGGCGCTACCGCGTATGAGTGCGTGCTATGCGCCAGGCGCTGTTCAATGCTTCTGAATGTTAACTCTTCCAATCCATACAGCAACCTAATGAAGTAGGCCCTGTTCCTGCGTTTCAGATGAGGAAACTGAGGCACAGAGCAGGGGAGTAGGTTGCCCAAGGTCTCACAGCTAGTAGCTGGGGTTTGAAGCTATCCTGTGCAGTACTGCCTGTCCTCTGGTCCCCTCCTGTGTGACCTGTCTCTGCATCTACACATGGGACAGAGGGAAGACATGCAGGCTGGCTGCATCCTCCGGAGGCTCCTGGGCTAGCAGGAGGGGAGGAAGGAATAGAGTGTCATGTGATACCATCTGGTGGGCAGGCGGCCTGACCAGGCAGAAGGAGACAGGCAGGGGGCTCATCGCCACCATTATGCCCAAGCGATGTGTTTAGTTCTGAGACTTTACAGGCTGCGTACTCGGCATCCTCACAACACTGGGGCTCAGTGAGGAGGGAGGTGAGGCTCCCTGCTTGGGGCTGCCCACTGTGAAGGCAGCTTCTTGGGAGGCGGGATCTGGGCCAGGCTGCATGTAGGTGGCTGGGTCCTTGGCCATCCCCACCAAGAGGGGGCGAGTGACGGCTGTGGGGCGGGTCACCCCTGTCCTGCAGGAGCCGGCTTGGAGATGCCCCTGGGCTTGTCTTGCTGCTTTCATGGAGCAGAGCGGTCCATGTGGGTGAGGGTGGGCGAGGCCCAGGCTGAGTTGGGTCGGCCCCTACCTGGCTGTGTGGTCATGGGTGGTTTCTTACCCTCTCCCTGCCTCTTCATCTGTGCAGTGAGGAAGAGTCTGCATCATGGGGCTTTTGGGGATTAGCGAGTAAGTTGTGTGGGGTACCTAGAACTTTGCCTCCTGTAGCAGGTGCTCAGTCGGTGGCAGCCACTGTTCCAGGACATTCCAGAGAAAGCACGTCTCAGTGCGGGCTTTTTGTTTTTTCTTCTGTCCCTGCAAGTTCACACACTGTGCTAGCTCTGGGCAGACCCCACTGTGAGGATGCCCATTCTGCTCTTGTTCCACATTCTTGGTTCATTTCTGTGGTTCAGGCTCCAGGGCGAGGGCGCCTCCACTGAGATGCCCTCCAGACTCTCCCCTGAGCCTAGGGTCCCTACAGGGCCAGATGTCTGTCCCATGGTGGGGGCCAGCCTGGGCCATCTGGCATTTGCTTTCAGGGCCCAGAGCACTCGTCTGCGAGGCCCGAGAGGTTCCTGCAGATGAGCAATGATGACTCGGATGCCTACCCCGTGAGTGTTGCTGCTGTCCCCAGGACAGGGGCGCGCCCTATTGTGCCCGCAGGGCTAGGAGTCCAGGGTGTGGGTGCAGCAGACAGCCACCCTGGCCATACGCATCTTGTCCCCACAGGCATTCACCAAGGACTTTGAGGTGAGTCAGCTCTATGACTGCAACTGGATCGTGGTCAACTGCTCCACACCGGCCAACTACTTCCACGTGCTGCGCCGGCAGATCCTGCTGCCTTTCCGCAAGCCGGTGAGTCACCGTCCCAGGGCAGGGGTTACATGCAGGGGCCCTGGCCAGACAGGGCCAGCTGGCAGCTGGGCGTGTGTTTCCCTTCCAGCTGATTATCTTCACACCTAAATCTCTGCTGAGGCACCCAGAGGCCAAGTCCAGCTTTGACCAAATGGTATCCGGTACGTGCCTGGCCTGGGTGTGGGGCAGCCCACACTGGGGCGGTGGCCCATCGCGTGGCTTCTGCTCCTGGGGCTCCTCCATCCTCCCCACTGTCTGTGGCTCTGCTGACCTGCAGCAGCTCCTGGCGTGGTCCCACTAGCAATAGGGTTGGGAGGCTGGCACAGTGGCTGACCTGGGCCAGCTCAGGTCATGTGGGCTGAGTTCATGGCAGAGTCCACTGGGGCCCCGTTAGGCCCTAGCAGGGCTGGTTGAGGCCTGCCAGAGGCCTGCTGAGTTCGCAAGATATTGAGTATCATTCATTCCTTTGTCCATTTTTAAAATTCACAAGCCAAACAGACATTACAGGCCCTGGGGTCCTGGTGTCCCCTCCAGGAGTCTTTGACCTTATTTACCTGGGAGTCAGATCAGATAAAACACCTATAGTTGCAGTTGAGAGGTGACTGTGATCCAGGGAAGGACAGGTGTGAGGCTGGTGGAGCAGAGCTGTCTTGGAAAATGGTCCTGGGCAGTAGGCGGAGGGCCGGGAAGGGCCTCAGCGTGGACAGGGGTTGGATTTTCTCCCACGTCTGTTTGGATGTCCCCTCTGAGCAGGTGGGTGGCTGAAGCGGGCAGTTAGAGCTCTGATGTCGGGACTAGACTACCTGGGCTGCTTGCCCTGTGCTGGCTTCTCTCTTGAGGGCCTGGGATCCATTTGGCCTTTCTGCCCTAGAGTCCTCACCTGAGATGCAGGGATGCAGGGACACTACAGTAGCCTCCTGAGAGGTTTTGCAGTAGGCATGACCTGGGGTCAAGATCATGGGCTCAGGAAGGAGGAATGGATGGGGCTTGGAGGTGAGGGCTCAGCTGCCAGGCTGAAAGAGGAGGAGCATGGAGCAGCCTCCTGGGACGTCTGCTTAGTGATGGGGGACTGCAGTGCTCTGCAGGAGGTGGGCGTAGTTGGGCAGAAGCAAGGTTGGGGCAAAGGATGATGCCATCGTGTCGCCTTCTCTATCTCCTTCAGGGCCCTTCTCATTGTACCCCCACCTCCAGTCACTTTAAACGTGATGCCCCCAGGGCTCAACCCTTGGGTGTCTCCACCCCTCTCCCTGTGACAGCTCAGGGTGTCAGCTGTCCCCTGCTCCATCTTTTAGTTCAAGAGGTGTCCACTGCAGCCACAGGTCCAAACCTGCAGTTAGTCTCAGTGGCTAAGGAGAGCCTGGGGACGCAGGCCTGGTCCTGAGCTGCCCCAGCCCCTCTGGATACCGACATGTCTGCCGTGTCCTATTGGTCACTCAGGGACCAGCTTCCAGCGGGTGATTCCTGAAGATGGGGCTGCAGCACAGGCCCCTGAGCAGGTGCAGCGGCTCATCTTCTGCACGGGAAAGGTGTACTATGACCTGGTGAAGGAGCGGAGCAGCCAGGGCCTGGAGGAGAAGGTGGCCATCACGCGCCTGGAGCAGGTGCGCCTGAGCCCCTTGCACAGTCAACTGATGGGCAAGCTCATGTTGCTGGCCCCGGCTCTGGCCAGTATGCCAGCCAGGCCAGGTGAAGGCTGGTGAGGCCCTGTGCCTCCTGTCGGGGGGTGCTGGGGACACACCGCCCCTCCTCTGGCTATGCTCCTTTGTTCTTCCCTCCCCAGATCTCTCCATTCCCCTTTGACCTGATCAAGCAGGAGGCAGAGAAGTACCCAGGTGCGGAGCTGGCCTGGTGTCAGGAGGAGCACAAGAACATGGGCTACTATGACTACATCAGCCCACGCTTCATGACCATCCTGAGGCGCACGCGGCCCATATGGTACATGATGGGGCTGCTGATTGCCCCTCACCTCGGCCCTGAGGCTCCATCCTGGCTCTGCCTATCCCATGGGCCATGCTACCTGGTACTGGCCTTGCCTTTCTCTGGGCTGCATTTGGAAACCAAGGAGTTGGCCCCATAGTCTGTGTCAGCTCTGTGCACCCTGTCTGTGGTGGGACAGCTTACCCATGAGGGATGGGGCATCATCTGGACTGGCTTTGTGTTTGTTCTGCAGCCAGAACTGAACTAGAGAACCTGCTGCATGTCTCAAAATTCCTGCCTTTGATCTCAGGCCAGTTATGTAGCCCCCTGGAGCCTTAGTCCCTGTATCTCTACAAAGGGCGGTGATAAGATTAGATCTGATGTATGTATTAGCCCTGGCACATGGTGGGTGCTCAATACTGGCATCATGTGTCCCTGGGAAGACGGGAGAGGGTCCTGAGAAACTCCAAGAAGCCAAGTGTGTTTGTCCCCAAAGCCTTTGAGTTGTTGCCTCGTTTGTTGTCCTCATGGGCAAGTGCAGTGACATGGAGGGACAGTTTCTCCCCACTCTTCTGTGGCTGGGTGACTGAGTTTGACCCAGGCTTCGCAGCTCATTGGAAGTGGTGCCAGGGCCCAAAGGCAGGGCCTGTAGCTTCGAGATCAGCCGTTCTCCGATGTGTGCCCCCTGCAGTCCTGGGGTGAAGGTGGGGGTGGGGAGGTGGCTAGGCCCGGTCTTCACCTTATCTTGTCTCTCCTCCAGGTATGTCGGCCGGGACCCAGCAGCTGCACCAGCCACAGGAAACAGGAACACTCACTTGGTGTCACTGAAGAAGTTTCTGGATACTGCCTTCAATCTTCAGGCCTTTGAGGGCAAGACATTTTAGAGCTGGGCAAGACCTGTGTAGGTCTCGCTGTGGGTCGGCTGGGGACCAAGGAGGTGATGGAAAGGGGAGGGGTGGAACTCCTGCCCAGGAGAGGGGCTACGGGGCCCCAGGATAAAACAGACTCACACAGTGACAGGACCAAAGAGCCAGCAGTGCTGGCCTTGGTGTCATGCCAGAATCTACCAGGACTGAGGGAGCCAGAGGAGTCCTATAGGCAGGCTGCTGTGCTGGCGCATCCCCCAGCTGCTCCCATCTTGCTGGAATTTCTTGTGCGGCTTCTCCACCTGTGTCTCAAGACGGATACCCTGAGACCTGTGTCTGTGGCTGCTCCCATCCTGGCAGCCCTGGCTGCTGCTCGCCACACCGTCGCTCATCTGTAGAATCAAAGCGATGTTCTCTTCTGTGCTCTTAGAAGTAGGGAGTTGAGCAGTGACTGCCAGGGGCAGTGAACCTGCGGGGTGATGTGTTTGCGCTCTGTTTTATGGGGCATTCTTGCAAGATGTGTCAGCTTCTGTGTGAAATGCAGCCACAGCTCATGTGTACCAAAGTAGAAAACCAAATCACAGAGAAATAAAAACATGCTTCAGAGAGATTTGCTGTTTTCACTTCATGTTATAAGACTGGGGGAGGGATAGGCGGTTGAGAAGGTAGGGAATGGGGAGAAAGTTAAAAAAAAATGGAGAGAAGAAAATATCCGTCTCCATGGATATTTTTTTGAGACGGAGTTTCGCTCTTGTCGCCCAGTCTGGAGCGGAGTGGCGCGATCTCGGCTCACTGCAACCTCCACCTCCCAGGTTCAAGTGATTCTCCTGCCTCAGCCTCCCGAGTAGCTGGGATTACAGGCGTGTGCCACTATGCCCAGCTAATTTTTTTGTATTATTAATAGAGGCGGGGTTTCAGCATGTTGGCCAGGCTGGTCTCGAACTTCTGTCCTCAAGTGATCCACCTGCCTCAGCCTCCAAAGTGCTGGGATGACAGGTGTGAGCCACTGCGCCAGATTTTCATTTGAGCACCAGGTAGTGTCTGTTGGCTTCTCCACTCTGGCCTTGTGTTGGTTTTGCTTCCCTGTGGAGATACTGGAGAAGCTGCCGCAGGGGAGGGATGTTTTGCTTGGAACAGATCGTTTGTTCATTTATCCCCTTCTCAGAGCACTTCCTCCGTGCTGGACGCTGGGTTCCGGGTGGAAGGCATCCGTCTGCGTGCTGGCTCTTCACATCGGGAGTCCACTGGGGAGACATGTCAGCTGTTTAATTCAATGAGTTACGAGTTACGTTGGAGGTCAATGCAGACGGCTGTGGGTGTCAGGGAAGGATCCCTGGAAGAGCTGGTGTTTGAAGGAAGAGGAAAAGAGATGAACCTCTCTGGAACAGACACAGAAATACCATAGGGCTGGCACGAGCAACCTAAAACAATCAGCGTGAGGTTGGGCGGTGGAGTGTTAAGTTTCATCAGCCTCAAAAATAGCTTGTTGAAAAATTAGCCGGGCATGGTGACGTGTGCCTGTAGTCCCAGCTACTCAGGAGGCTGAGGCAGGAGAATCGCTTGAACCTGGGAGGCGGAGGTTGCTGTGAGCCAAGATCGTGCCACTGCACTCCAGCCTGGGTGACAGAGAGACTCCCGTTTCAAAAAAAAAAGTATGTCTTGTTGAGATACACTTTGATTCCTACCACAGGGGCTTTCAAAGTGACATAAAGTGAAAAGGATTATAGCCCCCATTTATGGTGTCTGCCATGTCTTGGGCCTTCTGCTGGGTGTTTTGCGTGTATAATTAAATGCTGTCTAATCTTCACCATGGCTTTGCATGTTGGGAATATGTCCATTTTATAGATGAGGAAATTGAGGTTCATATAAAGTTATTTGCCCAAGGCCACTTGCTAAAGAAGTGGTGGTTTTGAACTTCACCTCTGTCCATAAGACCACATTGCTTCTCTTGAGAAATGAACTCTTCCCATACCATGCATTCCTGGCCCCATGGAGAACCACTAGTCTGGGCTTTCCCTGCGATTGGCTGAGGCAGCAACTGGTGAGGCACCTGGGCTGTGCAGGAGCCCTTGGGGATCAGATGATGGATGTGGCCTGCCCGAGGTGCATACAGTCCCTTCCTCGGTGTGGGTACAGGAAGGCTGTAGATGGGCTGGGACGCATCTCCTGCAGGAATAGGTACAGTCAGCCAGGCATGGTGGCTCCTAGCTATAGTCCCAGTTGCTCAGGGGACTAATGCAGGAGGATCATTTGAGCCCAGAAGTTTAAGACCCTGTCTCTTTAGGAAAAAAAAAAAAAGGAAAGAGGTGCAACCACCAGATTACCAAATTGGGGAAAACCAACCACATAAAAAAGGACTCCAAACCCTATAAACGTAAGAACTAACTCTGGGAGGCTGGGCGCAGTGGCTCACACCTGTTATCTAGCACTTTGGGAGGCTGAGGCGGGTGGATCACGAGGTCAGGAGATCAAGACCATCCTGGTTAACACGGTGACACCCTGTCTCTACTAAAAATGCAAAAAAAAATTAGCCAGGCGTGGTGGTGGGCGCCTGCAGTCCCAGCTACTTGGGAGGCTGAGACAGGAGAATGGCGTGAACCCAGGAGGCAGAGCTTGCAGTGAGCCGAGATAGCACCACTGCATTCCAGCCTGGGTGACAGAGCGAGACGCCGTCTCAAAAAAAAAAAAAAAACAAACAAAAAAAAAAAAAAAAAAAAACCCTAACCCTGGGAAATAAAACAAGCTCACAGAACAAGCAGAAGGCTTTAAATGAACTGCAGTAACTTCAGAGGGCTAGGAGAATATTGCCGCTCTGAAACAACAACAGACTATTAAAACAGACTATTTTTAAAATAATTGGACATCAAGAAAGTATGAAATTTTGCCAAAATTAAAACCTCAATAGATAGGCTGAATAGCAGAACAGACACAGCTGAAATACAAAATAAGTTTGAAGACAAACCCAAAGAATTCTCCAAAGAAAGTAGAACAAAGAACAAAGATATGTATTTTAAAATTCTTTAAAGAAACATGGAGAACATAGGAGTTCCACAGTGCTGATGCTGCATCTAACAGGAATCCCAGGAGGAGAAGACACGGGGGATCTTTGTGATGGAGCATCTGTCTCTTGACTGTATCAATGTCATTGTGTCCTGGTTGTGATTATCCTAGAGTGTTGTAAGATGTTATTATTGGAAAAAAATGGGTAAATGCTAGGCCCTCTGTGATGTAGTTCTTACGACAGCATGCAAATTTACAGTGATATCAGATACAAAAGTTTAATTAAAAAATGAGTTTTCTGCTCCCTGTTGAGTTGTAAGCGTTCCTTATACACTCTGGAAACAAGTCCTTTACCACATGTATTTTGCAAATATTGTCAGTCTATGGCTTGCATTTTAAATTTCTCTAAGGGTGAAAGATTTTTATTTTCATGAAGTTCAATTTATCATTTTTAATTGTTTGTGTTTGTCTCTTTGGGCTGCTATAACATAATGCCATAAACTGGGCGGCTTGTAATATTTCTCACAGTTCTGCAGGCTATGAAATCTAAGATCAAGGTACTGGCAGATCTGGTGTCTGGTAAGGGCCTGGTCTCCTCAGAGATAGTGCCTTTTTGCTATGCCCTCCATGGTAGAAGGGGCAAACAAGCCTACTCCTGGACCTCTCTTTTAAAAATTTTTAAAATTAATTTAATTTTTGAAATTTCAATAGGTTTTTGGGGAACAGGCGGTGTGTGGTTACATGAATTTTAGTGGTTGATTTCTGAGATTTTCGTGCACCCATCACCTGAGCAGTGTACACTGTACCCAATGTATAGTCATTTATCCCTCACCCCCTTCCTACCCTTTCCCTTGAGTCCTCAGAGTTCATTGTATCATTCTTTGTTTTCTTTTTTTTCTCACTCACTCTGTTGCGCAGGCTGGAGTGTAGTGGTGCAATCTCAGCTCACTGCAGCCTCCGCCTCCCAGGTTCCAGTGATTCTCCTGCCTCAGCCTCCTGAGTAGCTGGGATTACAGGTGCATACCACCTTACAAAATAATGTTTGTATTTTTAGTAGAGATGGGGTTTCACCATGTTGTCCTGGCTAGTCTTGAACTCCTGATCTCAAATGATCTACCCGCTTTGGCCTCCCAAAGTGCTGGGATTACAGGTGTGAGCCACTATGCCCAGTTCCATTGTATCATTCTTATGCCTTTGCGTCCTCATAGCTTAGCTTCCCCTTATGAGTGAGAACATACAATGTTTGGTTTTCCATTCCTGAGTTACTTCACTTAGAATAATGGTCTCCAATTCCATCCAGGTTACTGCAAATGCCATTATTTCATTCCTTTCTATGGATGAGTAGTATTCCATGGTGTGTCTGTGTGTGTCTGTGTGTGTGTGTGTGTGTGTGTGTATAAAAACATTTTCTTTATCCACTCATTGATTGATGGGCATTTGGGCTGGTTCCATATTATTGCAATTGCAAGTTGTGCTGCTATAAACATGCATGTGCAATTATCTATTTCGTATAATCACTTCTTTTCCTCTGGGTGGATACCCAGGAGTGGGATTGCTGGATCAAACAGTAGCTCTACTTGTAGTTCTGTAAGGAATCACCACACTGTTTTCCATAGTGGTTGTACTAGTTTACATTCCCACCAACAGTGTAAAAGTGTTTCCTTTTCACCACATCCATACCAACACCTATTTTTTTTTTTTTTTCGAATATGGCCATTCTTGCCGGAGTGAGGTAATATTGCATTATGGTTTTGATTTGCATTTCCTGATCATTAGTGATGTTGAGCATTTTTTCATGTTTGTTGGCCATTTGTATATCTTCTTTTGAAAATTGTCTATTCATGTCCTTCTCCCACTTTTTGATGGGATTGTTTGTTTTTATTCTTGCTGATTTGTTTGAGTTCCTTGTAGATTCTGGATATTAGTCCTTTGTCAAATGTATAGATTGTGAAGATTTTCTCCCATTCTGTGGGTTGTCTGTTTGCTGATTATTTCTTTTGCTGTGCAGAAGCTTTTTAGTTTAATTCTCATGTATTTATCTTTGTTTTGTTGCATTTGCTTGTGGGTTCTTAATCATGAAGTCTTTGCCTAAGTCAATTTCTAGAAGGGTTTTTCCAATGCTATTTTCTAGAGTTTTTATGATTTCAGTTCTTAGATTTAAGTCTTTGATCCATCGTGAGTTGATTTTTGTATAAGGTGAGAGATGAGGATCCAGTTTCATTCTTCTACATGTGACTTGCCAAATATCCCAACACCATTTGTTGATTAGGGTGTCCTTTCCCCACTTTGTTTTTGTTTGCTTTGTTGAAGATCAGTTGACCGTAAGTATTTGATTTTACTTTTGGATCCTCTATTCTGTTCCTTTGGTCCATATGCGTGTTTTTGTTGTTGTTGTTGTTGTTGTTTTGTTTTTTTGAGACAAGGTCTTACTCTGTCACCCAGGCTGGAGTGCAGTGGCACCATCTAGGCTCACTGCAACCTCCGCCTCCTGAGTTCAGGCAATTCTCATGTCCCAGCCCCTCAAGTA
Organism: Mandrillus leucophaeus; assembly: GCF_000951045.1. Classification (NCBI taxonomy): domain Eukaryota; kingdom Metazoa; phylum Chordata; class Mammalia; order Primates; family Cercopithecidae; genus Mandrillus; species Mandrillus leucophaeus. Next base: position 3,082,289 of record NW_012104120.1, on the reverse strand, counting down.
ACTGGGATTACAGCTGTGTGCCCGGCTAATTTTTGTATTTTTAGTAGAGACAGGGTTTCACCATGTTGGCCAGACTGGTCTTAAACTCCTGGCCTCAAGTGATCCACCCACCTCAGCCTCTCAAAGTGCTGGGATTATAGATGTGAGCCACCGCACATAGCCTATATGCCTGTTTTTATACAAGTACCATGCTGTTTTGGCGACTACAGTCTTATGGCATAATTTGAAGTCGGATAATGTCATGCCTCCAGATTTGTTCTTTTTGCTTAGTCTTGCTTTAGCTATGTGGGCTCTTTTTTGGTTCCATTCAGGTTAATTTTGGGATTTTTTTTTCTTGTTCTGTGAAGACCTAGACCTTTCTTATAAGGACTAATCCTATTCATGAGATCTCTACCTTCATGATCTAATCACATTCCAAAGGTCCCATTTCTTCATACTGTCAGCTTGGGGGTCAGTATTCCAACATATGAATTTGGTGAACACAGATATTCTAGCCATCATAGTGTCCTAACTAAAAAAAAAAATTTTAAACCTAATGTTAAGATTTTCTCTTGTATTTCCTTCCATATATTTAATAGTTTTAACTTTAGGTATATAAACATACATTTTGAGTTATTTTGTATATGGTGTGAGGCGAGGGTCCAGATTTATTATTTTCTGAATGATACTCAATTGACCTTGTACCATTTGTTTAAAAGACTATCCATTACTCATGGAATTAACTTGGCACCTTTGTGTACATAATATATAGTCAATTACATAGCATAAAAATGAGAAAATATGTGCAAGACCTGCACACTGAAAGTATAAAATATCACTGAGACAATTAAAGAAACTCTAGTAAAGGGAGTTATACCATGTTCATAGATTAGAAGATTTAATGCTGTTAAGAATCAGTCCTTCCCAAACTGATCTATAGATTTGACACGACCCCCATTTAAATTACATCAAACTGTTTTATAGAAATTGAGAAGTTGATTCTAAAATCTATATGTAAATATTTAGCTAAAACAACTTTGAAACGGAAGAACACAGAAGACTTTCATTACCTAATTTCACAATTTATTATAAAACTACCATAAAAGCCTGATGGGATTTTGATTTGTATTGTGTATATATCAATTTCAGGAGAAATGATACTTTACAATCCAGCAATATGTTCTATACCTGCATTTATCCATATCTTTTAAAATTCTACTCAACAACATTTTACAGTTTTAAGTATATAGGAATAACACATATTTAGCTAAATTTATCTGTAAACATTTTAGTTTTTAAGCCACCATCAATGGTATTTTTAAAATTTCAATGTCTAATTATTAATTGTTAGTATATTAAAATGCAATTGATTTTTATATACTGAGAACATGCTTACTAGTTCTAATGGCTTATTAAAAATAGATTCCCTTGGATTTTCTACAAAGATAATCATATAATATGCAAATAGAGTTTTATATCTTCATTTGAAATCTTTATGTGTTCTGCCTATATTATTATTTTTACCTTACTGCCCTGGCTAGGATCTTCTGTAATGTGTTGAATAGAAGTTGTAAAAAGTTGCCTTTCTTAGAGAAAAGCATTTAGTCTTTCATTATTAAGTATGATGTTAACCAAAGTTTTTTCTTGGATGCTGTTTATCAGGTTAAGCAAAATTTTTCTATTCCTGTTTGCTGAGAGTTTTTATAAGGAATGGATGTAGGATTTTGATAAATTTGTTTCTTGTCTATTGCAATGATCATATAGTTTTTCTTTTTAGTCTTTTAATATGGTGGATTACATTGATTGACTTTTGAATATTAAATGTATTTTCCATTCCTGGGATAAACAACATGATCATAACATGTTACTTATTTTATATATCGACAGATTTGGTTTGCTAAAATTTTGATTAGGACATTTACATCTATATTTATGAGAGACATTGTTCTGTAGTTTTTTTCTTATAATGTCTTTGTCAAATTTTGATATCTTTTGGGAAGTGTTCCATCATCTCTTGTTTTCTGGAAGAGATTATATAGACATGGCATAATTCTTCTTTAAACATTTGGTAGAATTAACCAGTGAAGCCACTTAGGCCTGGAGTTTTCTTTGTGGAAGGGTTTTAAATCGTAAATTCAATTAAAAAATAAATTTAGGGCTATTTGTATTATCTGTCTTCTCTTGAGTGAGTTTTTGCACCTGTTATGGGCTTGATTGTGTTCCCTAAATTCACATGCCGAAGTCCTCACTCCCAGTATCTCAGAATGTGGCTGTATTTAGAGATATGACCTATAAAGGGATAATTCAATTAAAATGAGGTCATTTGCATGGGCCTGAATCCAAAATGACTAGCATTCTTAGAAGAAGAGAAGATTAGGACACAGACATACACAGAGGAAAGACCATGTGAATGTGAAGACACAGAGAGAAGATAGCCATCTACAGACCAAGAAGAGAGGCTCAGAAGAAGGCAACCTTGCTGACACCTTGATCTCAGTCTTCTAGTCTTCAGAATTGTGAGAAATTGTGAGGAATTATGTGATACTTTGTTATGGCAGTCCTAGTAAACTAATACAGAGTCTTTCAAAAAAATTTTTCCATTTCAGTAAGTTGTTGAATTCATTAGCATAGAATTGTTCCTGCTATTGCCTTATTATTCTTTCAATGTCTGTAGGCTCTGTAGTAATGGCTATTCTTTCATTTCTGCTTTTGGCAATTTGTGTCTTCTCTCTTTTTTTCTGACAAGTCTGACTAATATTTATCTTTTTTTTTTTTTGGCTCTTTTCAAAGAACCTACTTTGGGTCTTATTGATTTTCTCGATTTGTTTCATTTTCTATGTTACTGACTTCTGCCCTCATCTTTATTACTTTCTTCTGCTTATTTTAGAGTTCATTTGCTCTTACTTTGCTTTTCTTCTCATAAGAGTAGTCATACACCATCAATTTCTCCCTACTTTTGGTTGATCTACAGTGCCTCAAACAGTTGTTCTTTTTACATTTTGTCCAGATTTTTGTAAATGTTATCAGCAGGAGGGTTAATCTGATATGAATTCCTCTTTCATTACCAGAAGCTGTTCCCTAGAACCACCATCTTTGAAGGAAGATTTGGCAATATGTATTAAAAATTTAAATACCTCCATTTCTTGGTTTCTATCCTAGACATATTCTTATACATGTGTATACAGAAATGAGTACAAAGATTTTTCATTTCAGCATTATTCAAAATAGTGAATTAATAAATCCCTAAATGTTCCATAGCAAGGATTGGCAAAAGTTTTCTGTAAATAGCTAGATTGTAAGTAATTTAGGCTTTGTAGGCCATATGATTTCTATAGCAATGTCTTAGTCTATTCAGGCTGTTGTAACAAAAGACTATGGTCTGGGTGGCTTATAAACAACAGAAATTTATTTCTCACAGTTCTGGAGGCTGGGAAGTTCAAGATCAAGATGTTGGCAAAATTCAATGTCTTGTTAGTGCCTGCTTCCTGGTTCATAGATAGCAATCTTCTTACTGTGTCCTCACATGGTAGATGGGGTGAGAGAGCTCTTTGAGGTCCCTTTATAAGGTCATTAATCTCATTTATTAAGGCTCCACCTTCATGGCCTAATCAGTTCCCACAAACCCTACCTTCAAATACCATCACATTGGGAATTAGGTTTCAGCATATTTAGTGGACACAAACATTCATTCTATAGCAAGCAGCAACTCAACTCCATTGAGGTAATGTATAGATAATATGTACATGAATATATATGTCTGTGTTCCAATAAAACTTTACCTGGGGACTCTGAAATTTGAATTTCACATAATTTTCATGTATCATGAAACATCCTTTATAAAAATTTTTTAACCACTTGAAGATATAAAAATTATCCTTAGATTGCAGATCATATAAAAATAGGTGGTGGCCAGATTTGATCTATTGTTCATAGTTTGCCAACCCCTAATGTATAGATTTTATTTAACTTTATACACAAGTAAGTGATATTTTTCTTAGATTCACAAGAACTTGCAAACATAGTACCGAGTACCTTTTAGCCAGTCTCCCTGAGTGGGTATGTTTTATATAATTACATTGCAACAGTACAATATGTGCATAGTTTTATGCCCTTTTTTTTTTTTTTTTTTTTTTTTGGAGACAGCCTCACTCTCTGTCACCCAGGCTAGAGTGCAGTGGCACAATCTTGGCTCACTGAAACCTCTGTTCGTGGGTTCAAGCAATTCTCATGCCTCAGCCTCTCCAGTAGCTGGGATTACAGGTGTGTGGCACCAGGCCCGACTAATTTTTTTTTTTTTTGAGACACAGTTTCACTCTGTTGCCCAGCCTGGAGTGCAGTTGGATTATCTCAGCTCACTGCAATCTCTGTCTCCTGGGTTCCAGCGATTCTCGTGCCTCAGCCTCCTGAGTAGCTGGGATCACAAACACCTGACACCATGCCTGGCTGATTTTTGTATTATTAGTAGAGATGGGATTTCACCATGTTGGCTAGACTGGTCTCGAACTCCTAACCTCAAGTGATATGCCCACCTTGGCCTCCCAAAGTGCTGGGATTACAGAGGTGAGCCACTGCACCGGGCCACATTTTTGTATTTTTTGTAGAGACAGGGTTTCTCCATATTGGCCAGGCTGGATTTTAACTCCTGGCCTCAAGTGATCTGCCTGACTGAGCCTCCCAAAGTGCTGGATTATAGGCATGAACCATCACGCCCAACCAATGCCATTTTATTACATATGTAGACTTGTGTAACTACCGCTGCATTCAAGATACAACACCATCTAGCACCACAAAGATCTCCCTCGTACTGCCTATGTATAGTTACAGCTTCTCTGCCACTGTTCCTAACTTCTAGCAACCATTAATCTCTTTTCCATCTCTATAATTTTGTCATTTAAAGAATATTATATATGTTGGGCGTGGTGGTGGCATGCACCTGTAATCCCAGCTACTAGGGAGGCTGAAACAGAAGAATCCTTTGAGCTCAGGAGTTTGAGGCTGTAGTGAGCTATGATTGTGACACTGCACTCCAGCCTGGGTGACAGAGCAAGGCTTTGTCTTGGAGAAAAAAAAAGTCATATAAATGGAATCACACAATATGTTACCGGTTGAGATTGAGCTTTTTTCATTCAGCAAAATGCTGTGAGATCCCTCCAAAAAGTACCTGCTTTGTGATCAATATGAAAGCTAGGCAGCGCTAAGTTGAACACTCTGATTGCATTGACATGCTTTTTGGTTTTAAATTGGAGTTGCTGGTTAAGTTGTTGCTCAAGGAGCAACTGTGTCTATGAAGCTTGTAGACAAACAGTGTAGAATGTGGATCTGAAATATCCCATGGCTTGAATGCCACTTCAGTTTGCCGATCTTCCTCCCAACTGCTGAACTGGATTTCCTCATGTAGACATTTCTAGCCCAAAGGTCCTGAGGTGCTGGGGAGTGAGCAATGCTGAGAAGCCAGCAGAAAGGGGACTCCAGTTGGCAGCATTGTCTTTCTTCCTTCCCTGTGAGCCCCATGCAGCAGCCAGTGGGCCCCTGTTGCTGGTTCCCCAGGGTGAGGCCAACTGGAGGACCACAACCGCCACCCATGTGGCGGAGGGTCAGAGATCTCTGCTTGGCAGAGCTGAGTCCATCAAGCTCCCTGTCTGCACCGTCTCTGTTGGCTAGTCTCAGCACTGGGACCATGGTTGGGAGGGGACAGTGACCACACTTGCTGTCTACTGTGGTAATTAAGGTAAAGATGGGAATCAAATGGGGATGTATTTGATCCTGATATAATGCTTACGGTTCTTTCTAATTCTTAAATAATATTATGAAATATTTAAAATATACAGAAAAGGAGGCCGGGCACGGTGGCTCACACCTGTAATCCTAGCACTTTGGGAGGCGAAGACAGGCAGATCATCTGAGGTCAGGAGTTTGAGACCAGTCTGGCTAACATGGTGAAACCCCGTCTCTATGAAAAATACAAAAATTAGCCAGGCGTGGTGGTGCATGCCTGTAGTCACAGCTACTTGGGAGGCTGAGGCAGGAGAATTGCTTGAACTCGGGAGGTGGTGGTTGCAGTGAGCCAAGTGAGACTCTGTCTCAAAAAAATAAAATAAAATATACAGAAAAGTGAAGAGGATATGAGAATAGATACCAGTATATCCATCAAGCACTCATCTTGATGAAATTCTGTCTTGCTCTACATGCTTTCCATATTTTTACAACAATGAAGAATAACAAATACAGTGGAAGCTCTTTGTTACTTTTCTTTTTCATCTTGGGTTTTAGCAGTTGTTTATAAATTCTAGAATCTGAGCCTTGAGAGTAACATGTGGTACAGGTATCATTTTCCAAACTGTAGGTTATCTTTCCATTTATCCCATCTTTTGTTGAATAAAAGTTTTAATTTTCTTTTTTCTTTTTTTTTTTTTTTTTGAGAAGGAGTTTTGCTTTGTTGCCCAGGCTAGAGTGCAATGGCGCCATCTCCACTCACTGCAACCTCCACCTCCTGGGTTCAAGCCTGCCTCCACCTCCCGAGTAGCTGGGATTACAGGCACGCACCACCACGCCCAACTCATTTTTGTGTTTTTAGGAGAGATGGGGTTTCTCCATGTTGGCCATGCTGGTCTCGAACTCCTGACCTCATGATCCACCCACCTTGGCCTCCCAAAGTGCTGGGATTACAGGTGTCAGCCACCACACCCAGCTTAATTTTCTTATAATCCAAATTATCATCTGCTGGTTTGGAAGCAATACATATTAATATTTATTTTAGTATCCATTCTTCTTAATAATTCTTTTGTATGCATGATTTTATTTAGAAATCTGTTATTTAGTATTTCTAACTTCTTTAACAAAGGAACTTGTTGAATGACTCCCATTTTAGTCTTCTTATCTAAAAATAATATTGTTAAACACAGAAATTATATTATTTTAATATGACTATATTATTATTATTATTTTTTGAGATAGACAGGATCATACACTGGCATGATCTCCGCTCACTGCAGCCTTGACCTCCCTTGGTTCAAGCGATCCTCCCACCTTATCCTCTCCAGTAGCTGGGACTACAGATGCAAGCCACCATGTCCTGCTAATTTTTCTACTTTTTGTACAAAAAGTGCAAGAAGAGATGGGGTTTTGCCATGTTGCCGAGGCTTGTCTTTAACTCCTGGGCTCAAGCAGTCTTCCTGACTCGGCCTCCCAAAATGCTGGTATTATAGGTGTGAGCCACTGTGCCCAGCTTTTTTTTTTTTTTTTTTTTTTTTTTTTTTTTTTTTTTTTTAGTAGAGACGGGGTTTCACCGTGTTAGCCAGGATGGTCTCGATTTCCTGACCTCATGATCCACCCGTCTCGGCCTCCCAAAGTGCTGGGATTACAGGCTTGAGCCACCGTGCCCGGCCATATTTTTTTATTGTTAATTAAATTTAATGATGTTTTGTTCATCCTTGTGCTTAGCATTGTATTTTGAATCCCACAGTTTCCCTCATGTTTTGTTTTACTTTGGACTGAAATACAACTTTGTAATTGATCTTTTTTTTTTCTTTTAGAGACAGAGTCTCACTCTGTTGCCCAGACTGGAGTGCAGTCGTATGATTATAGCTCACTGCAGCCTCGAACTCCTGGGCTCAAGTGATCCTCCTGCCTCAGCCTCCGGAGTAGCTGGGACTACAAGGCACCTGTTACTACACCCGTCTACCTTTAAAATTATTTTTGTAGAGATGGGGTTTTGTTATGTTGCTGAGGCTGGTCTCAGACTCCTGGCCTCAAACAATCTACCCATCTTGTGATCATGTTTTTTATTTTCTGATTCTTTGACATCTCTGGTCATTGCTAACCCTGGAGGGACTGCCACTCCCAGGGCCAAACAATTTTTGGAGTTAGTAAACAACTCCCCTGAGAATAGGCTTTCTGTATGCAAACCAACCAATGAAGAGCCCATTCCCCAATCACAGGCCCTAATCACCCCAGGGCCCAGTACCAGATAATTAAGGACAGCCCCTTCTCATTCCCCATGAGGATTAAAAGCTTGCTGAAACCAATCAAACCAACCAGTCCTAAGCCTGCTTCCCCTCCTTTGTCCTTTTCTTCCCAAAGAAACTGTAATAAAAAGGCTCTTACCCACATTTTCTCCTCACTCCCTCTGTCCCTGACCCACCATGCAATGCGTATCTCCTGTTTCTAGCTACCTGTCAGTAAAACAAACTTCTTTCTTCATGACAGCCGTTTCTGTGTTTGTGTGTCTTACCACACCTGATTAAAGCAAAACCCAGTGGCCTTTTTTTTTGGCTCTGTCACCCAGGCTGGAGTCCAGTGGCCGGATCTCAGCTCACTGTAAGCTCCGCCTCCTGGGTTTACGCCATTCTCCTGCCTCAGCCTCCCGAGTAGCTGGGACTACAGGCGCCCGCCACCTCGCCCGGCTAGTTTTTTGTACTTTTTAGTAGAGACGGGGTTTCACCGTGTTAGCCAGGATGGCCTCAATCTTCTGACCTCGTGATCCGCCCGTCTGGGCCTCCCGAAGTGCTGGGATTACAGGCTTGAGCCACCGCGCCCGGCCCCCAGTGGCCCTTAAAATAAGCCATGCCTTTAGTGAGAATCTATAGGTGGTAAGCCCTCTTAGTCTTTTAGTTATAAAAACTATTTTATTACTCCTCATAAATGATAGTTATCTGGCATAAAATTCTAAGTTGACAGTTTTGTTTTTTTTTTTTTAACCCTCAGTCCTTTGAAAATTGTTCTTCCATTGTCTTGGCTCTCATTTTGCTGATGAAAAGTCTTCCATCAGTTTAGTTGTTGTACTCTTAGCAATTTGTATTTCCTTTCTGGTAGGTTTAACGTTTTCATTTCATTTCTTTTTTTTTTTTTTTTTTTTTGAGATGGAGTCTTGCTCTGTTGCCCAGGCTGGAGTGCAGTGGTGTGATCTCAGCTCACTGCAAACTCCACCTCCTGGAGTGGCTCTTCTCGTGCCTCAGCCTCCCCAGTAGCTGGGACTACAGGCACCTGCCACCATGTCTGGCTAATTTTTGTATTTTTAGTAGAGATGAGGTTTCACCATGTTGGCCAGGCTGGTCTGGAACTCCTGACCTCAAGTCATCAACCCACTTGACCTCCCGAAGTGCTGGGATTACAGGTGTGAGCCACTGCACCTGGCCTAACATTTCCTCTTTTACCCTTGATGTTCTTCAGTTTTGTTACAGATTCTCTAGGTGTAGATTTATCTTTCTTTGTCCTGGCTCCATATTCATAGTGCACTCTGAGAACCCTTTCTTCAATTCTATAAATTGAATTATTATCTCTTCAAATATATATTTTTTGCAATTTTTCTCATTCCCTGCTTCTGTAACCCTTGTTAGATAAGTGTTAGAACATCTCAAAGTAGACGTCAGGTCTCATAACTGTTTTTTTCAAATGAATCTTTTAATTTCTGTGTCTCTGTGTCTTGTCATGGGTGAATTCTCCAGGACTATCTTCCAATTCAGTCATATTCTTCTCTATTAGTTTCTATATAGAGTTTATCCTATCTAGTGAGTTTTTAAAAATGTCAATGACTATACTTTTCTAAGATTTTGAAATTGTTCATGTGTCCTTGATATCTCTCATTTTAGTATACGTTCTTCATTTCTGCCTGTTTAAAAGTATTTTATTTTTCATGGATGCTATTTAAAAAATCTCTTGGAGCAGCTTATAATAATTATGAAGCATTTGTCAGATTGCTTTATAAACCTAATTTTGTCTGGAGTGAGCTCATGTTCCAACGAGGTTGACTTTATTGGCCGTCTTTTTTAGTACTTGCATTCTCCCTTATATTTGGAATGTTGATTTGCCGGCTTATTTAGAATGGAGTGTTTTAGGCCTTTTGTGTGTTTTGTTTCTCTTCTCTCTCCTGCCTTGTGCATCGGTGTTTCGTTTTTGTGGTGTCTTTACTAAGCCTCATCTAATCTCATTTGGACTAAACATTATAATGAAGTTTTATGGATTCTCTTCTGTGGTGATGCTAGACAGATGTTAGGTCCAGGCAAGAAGCCAGCAGGAGATCTTGATTAAGTTCTTTATCTAGCCTCCTCTTTAGGTCCAGAACCTCAAATAAACCAGTGTCCCAGGTGGTAGGTCAGAGTTTGTTTCTGCCATATTTCCTGACCTGTAGATCCACATCCCAACACCTGGTTTTAAGCAGAGAAACTGCTGCAAGCCCTCAGCCTCACGTGGGATATTTTTAGTCCCATTACCCTGTGAAAGCCAAGCCCCCGGGTTCCTTCCCTGCCCTGGTGCCAGTGCTCAGGAGCGTTGTAGCTTCTCTACTGCCACTCCTGTGTCGGGGCTTTTCCTGCACCGCCTCAGTCAGTTCCCACCACAGTCTTATGAAGAAGCACCTGAGTCCAGAGGCAGCATGGCTTACGGGCTCAGTATACGAACTCTAGACCCAACTGGCCAGGTGTGAATCCCAGCCGTGTGACCTTAGGAAAGTTACTAGACGTGTCTGACCTGTTATAAATTGCACTTCTGTCCTGTTTCTGCCCCCAAATATTTTTTTTATTTGTATTTTTTTAGATGGAGTCTTGCTCTGTCGCCCAGGCTGGAATGCAATGGGGCGATCTTGGCTCACTGCAACCTCTGCCTCCTGGGTTTAAGCGATTCTTGTGCCTCAGCCTCCTGAGTAGCTGGGACTATAGGCATGCACCACCATGCCTGGCTAATTTTTGTATTTTTAGGAGCGATGGGGTTTCACCATGTTGACCAGGCTAATCTCAAACTCTTGACCTCAACTGATCTGTTTGCCTCAGCCTCCCAAAGTGCTGGGATTATAGGGGTGAGCCACTGTGCCCAGCCAAGTTCCAAGAGAAAATACCTGATTGGCAATTTTTTAGGGGCTATTCATATCTTTCTTGGGTTCACTTGATTGACAGTTTACCCAAGACTGTGTACAATGAATGGGGGAGGAGCCGCCAAACAAAATTGGGGTATGGTTTCCAGAAGAAGGGGATTTGGATGTTAGCAGAACACCTGTGGAGGCCCATTCTACTTTGCTACCAGGTAGGTGTGAGAACAATAATAGCAGCTGATATTTATCAAGTAATTTCAATTCCTTACCCGGGAGCCGCCATTGTTTTCCATCCCTTCCACCTAATCCTCACTATACCTTATGAGGCATGTCTTTACTTCTATGCTACTGATTAAGATGTTGAGGTTCAGACAGGTCAAGTAACTTTCCTAAGGTCACACAGCTGGGATTCACATCCGGCCGATTAGGTCTAGAGTTCGTATACTGAGCCCCTAAGCCACGCTGCCTCTTGACTGAGGTGCTTTTTCATAAGGCTGTGGTGGGAACTGACTGAGGCAGTGCAGGGAGAGCCCCGACATAGTGCTTGGTCCTTGCGGTGGCTCAGTGCCTGCCAGCTCAGTCAGTGTGGGTCTGTTGGGGCTCACTGGGTTTTCTCCATAGGTGGGGGGAGGGAGGGAATGATGTGAGCTGTTTTCTCTTTAAATACCCAAGGGAAGTTTCCTGCATAACAAGAAAGAATTCTCAAAATTTGGAGGCTGGGGTGGAACTCCGTTACACATTACCTGCCTCTGCGTTCTGTCACCTCTCTCCTCAGGTGAAGTGTAAGATGAAAACATCTTGCAGTCACCTCCTTCTCAGGACTGCTGGGCCCAGAAGGAAAGGCCAAAAAACAAACAAACAAACAAACAAAACCCAAATGCTGCTGCTTTATTGTAGATGATCCTAAAAACCAAACTTCATGTTTTTCGTGGTGGAAAAGCAATATATGTCCTTTGAGTAAAAATGAGAACCTAAACAAAAAACCCTGGAATGATGGTCTCTCACATTTACTGCTGGCTTAACTGTGTGCCAGTGGGCTCAGCTCCTTACAGTATTTCATTTTATCCTCATAATAGCCTCAGGAGGGACATGTTATTGCCACCCCCATTTTATAGGTGAGAAAACTGAGAATTGAGAGGCTGAGTACGTTTTCAATACTACAAACAGCAAGAGGGGAGCGGGCATTCACATCCCGGCTCTGCATCTCCACCCCTGAGCTGTGCATATTGTGTGGCTGACAAAGAAGACGGCAATCTTTTCTTTTTCCTATGCCCCCGTTCCATAAAATGACACACGTATTTCCATCCGAGCAACCCTCAAAGCGTTTGCTTACACATAGGCGTGCCCAAGGTTGTCTTGTGCAGTAAAGGGATTTGGGGCGCTTTTTTGCTGGGATCTTAGAGCCTGTTGAAATGTGTGCTTTGAAGGACACAGCAGCTGTCCGTGCTGGCAACTGCACACTGGGAGGGGCCATAAGTCATATAACATGCAAGTCAAGCTGTCTGGAAAATGGCAACAGTCACTGTGACAAACTGAACAACATATTGGAAAAGGGGGTTATTTTCCCAAATATTTCACAGTTACAGTTTTTTCAGGACAACCTCTACAATATAGACGTTTGTACTTTGGCTAAAAGCCCTTACATGTTCTAGCACCTTCCCCACGTCTCTTGAAGTGAATCTGTGTGTTCTCGGCTCCTCCGCTGCCTCCTCTTTTGCTCATCAGCACTCTGCTCGCCCATCTCAGCTTCATCTGGCTCACGCGGACCTGGGTGTGAGCCCTGACTCTGCCCCCAGCCAGCCTTGGGGCCATGGGCAAGCGACTTCACTCTCTGAAACACAGTTTTAAGAATCTGGATAGCAAGGCCTGTTAGCTCATAGGTTGCTGAGAAATTATAAACATCCATAACGCCTATGCCATGGTTTCCTCGCTCACAGCAGGTAACAGGGTGGTTTCCAGAACTGTGGTCTATGCCTGCCTGGAATCAAACACAGGGAGGCATTAGCTGTGAGGAGGCATTAGCCGGAGGAGAAAACAGGAAAGTGTTTACTCCTGAAAAGGGGGAGGAGGCAGAGCCCTGGGGAATGGGGAGAAGGAAGGAAGGGCTGGGCTGGGGTGGGTGAGACAGAGAAGAGCCTGGGGTGAGGGGGAAAATGCGGAGCTAAAGCAGTCAGCTCCTACAGCGGGGTGTGGGGGACTCAAGTCCTGGACTAGAGCTGGGTGTGCCAGGAGCTGCAGGGAGCCGCCTCTTTCCTGTGTAAGAGGAGGCCCACTTAATCCTGCTGGGCACCCACTGTTGAGTTTAGTGGCTGATGTAGCAAAAACCATTTCAGTTCTTATTATAAGTGGTAGGAAGTCTAACTCACACTGGCCTAAGAAAAGCTGATTGCTGTGGCCTGGACGATGTGCTCTGACTGTTTGGACAGGAGTTTCAGCTGCAGTAAGGCAAGGCGTGGACTCCAGGGGACCATGTAGGCTGAGAGTGGGGAGAGGCAGGGAGGCAGCAACAGCAGCAGCCCCTGTCCACCACAGTGGCCAAAAGAGACAGCCACATCTTCCCTGCTCCACAGTCACAAGGCTTTTCCAGCCACCAGAACCTGAGAGAGACAGCTTTCCCAGCCGGTCAACTGATAATCCCCAAAAGAGATGCCATGGAAATGTCCACAATAATTTGTACTAAGCACTCTTCCCCGAGACATTCAAACATTTTCCAACATACTTTATTAAGAATGCCACACTGGCCCTCAAGCAACTGTTGGGTGTTGTGTCCAGGGCTGGCAGGATGGAGCATTGATTTCCATCCTTTGTTAATTGTGTGTTTGTTGAGGGCTCACTATGGGACAAGTGCTGTGCTGGACTCTAGGGTAGGAGGCACAAAGACGTGGTGGGGGGCGGGGGGAGATGACATGCTGTTGCTTTGAGGAGCTGTATGACCCTCCCAAGACCACACACACACACACACACACACACACACACACACACACACACACAGATATAGGGTGCCAGGCATTCATCAAAGCCTATGCAGAGCGAGGCTGCAGGGGACCAGAGGAGGGAGCCCACCATTCTGCTAGGAGAAAAGGGAGGAGGGGAAAGATGATGGCAGGAGTCGCTACTTGAGTTGGGCAGCATTTACCAGGTGGAGAAGGGGATGAGAGGAGGGCAGAGGCCTGTAAATGTGAAAGGCCTGCTTTGCTAATCACTTAGGGCTGTGGGGTGGGCAATGGGCCAGGGAACAGGTGAGTGAGGCTCAGATCATAAAGGGTCTCTTATGCCTGGCTGAAGTGTTTAGATTTTCTTCTGAAACCACTCAGGAGTGTCTCGGTCAAGGTTTATAGCTGTGAGCAACAGAGCTGGCTCTGGCTGAGATAGTCTCAAAAGGAATTGTTTGACAGGAAAACAGGATCTCAAGGAATTGCCTAGAAGGCTGGAGAAGCAGGCTGGATAAAATACGGGGACACAAGGAGAGGCTCTGAATCCAGAGGTTCAGCCCATGTCACACTACAAAACCAGGCCTGGAAGGAGCCCATGGTCATGCTGCTGAGGCCAGAAATGGTAGCTTACCCCATTAACCTTGCTAGATGCTGGATGTCATGGCTGCCATGATTGCCCTGGCTGACCCCAGAAGCTGGATGTAGCTGCCGCTGCCAGACCCACAGAACACATCATGCATTCTCTTACCATCCATGTGCCACAAGCCCTAGAGTCGAGGTCTGGGGCCAGGGCATCCCCCTGGTGGAGCATGTGTTACTTGCTCATGTCAAGACTGTTTCCACCAAGCTCACAGTGTGGAGAGGTCCCCAAGTATAACATGACGATGGAAAACCAAAAAATAACAAATGCACAGGGAAGAAACAGGGGCAGATCAATGCTTGGGAAAGATGATTTTAGCAGCCATGTGGAGAGTGGTTTGCAGGAGGAGATAGTGGAGACAGAGTAAAGAGATAATGGAGACAGAGTAACGAGATAGGAATCCAGTGAAACAGCCTGGGGAAGAGACGCCAAATCCCAAAGCAGGGCGAAAGCACTGGCATTGTTGAGAAAAGGGCAGATCAGTTTACTTCAGAAGATGGTGAGGCTGTCCCCAAGTTTCCAAATTGAGGAAGTAGTTAATCGATCATAACTTCAACACGGGAATACAGTTGTAGAGACTCAGAGCTGGGAGAAACGTGTTCGGTTTGCCATAAGTTGTCTGTGGGACATCCAGCTGGAGAGGTTCGGGAGATGTGGGACAATTTTTGTTTTGGGGAACTCAGTATCTGTTCACCTTTATTCTGGAAACAGACCCACCATTTTCCTTTTGTGAAATGAACCCCTTTCCCACAATCTGTCCTGTTGATTTCAGTAGGGCTGAGTTTCCCTCTTTTCTAGTTCAGAAATGAGCATGTGATCCAGGCCTGGCCAACCCAGATCACAGAGATTGGTTTGGAAATGGACACATGATCCAATCCGGACCAATATAAAACAATATAATACAATACAATAGTGGGAAATATTGCAAAGGAAAGGCTTTCATCCCACATGGGCTGCTAAGCTAGTGAAATGTCAGCCTGGAGCTGCTGATGGTCCTCTTGTCACTACTTGGGGTGAGCTTGCTTGAGAACAAAGACAATAGAGAAGAAAGCAGCATCAAGAGATGGAGACAGAGTCCTGCTGTCATTGACTGAACACTCATATCCAGCTATGCCTATAGCTGAACTTTTCAGGTATACAAACCGATATATTTCCTATATTCTTAAGCCGATTGCAGCTGGCTTAAACTGCTTGAAGATGAACATTTCCTGACTTAACCATTCAGATTTGGGATCTAGCACATAACAAAGAAATCAGGGCTGGAGAAAGATGTTGGGAAGTAGAGCCGAAGCTGTGGATATGACCATAGAGTGTGCAGGGGAGAACACATGAACGGAACCAGAAGAGAGGCCAATACTTGAGTGGTGTACAGAAATACATTTAGAAACACTTAGAACTCCGGGCACTAATACTGGTGCCCTTCTTATAAAGCACTAATGTATGTAGCAAATTGAGGAAAACTTTAAGACAGTTAAAAATACAATGAGGCCAATGGTTTTTTTTTTCTTCCATTTCTAAGGAAAACCACTGAGATACTATTAGATGCTTTGGAAGCATTTTCAAAACAGAGGAAAATGGATATCCCTCTGAGGACAGTTCCCAAGAAGCACACACTATTCAAATGTTGCATGCTACCTGGCTTCCATGCCACTCCACTGCTTGCTTCAGAAAAGACAGCATTCAACAAGTGGTTTAAGATACTTTTCCATTATGAATTGGGTATTTAGCTCATTTAACCCATTTCCCCAGTGATGCTGAATTTCTAATGAACAGCTAAATGACTGGAACATTTTAAAAACAAGAATCAGTCAAGTCTTGGAGCCCGATCACCAGCTGTTCTGAATCTTATTTGGTGTTATTTAGGCTGTTGCCTAAGTTCTGGTGAAACCTGAGAATTTTTGCATGAACCTGATTAATTGTATATGGGCACTGTAGTTGGTTGTGCTTGTCATTGATTATGGTGAAGTAGACTTCCTAAGGTCAGTTTTGGGGAAATTACAAAAATAGCTTGAGTCCCATTCCAGCAATGGGAAGGGATGGAGTGGGAAAGCTTAGCACTGGGGTCCATCCTGTGGATATGGGTTGTGCTCCCAGGCTTGGCCACTACTCTCCTGTGTGAGTGAGCTTGGTCAGGTCCCTCACCTCCACTAAGACCCAGTTTCCCCACCTGTTAAATGGAGAAAACACTGTATAGGGTGTGTAGGGCTCTTGTGAGGATTAACGGACAGGAGTTACATCTGAGATGGTCCATGTGAGGCACGTGACCAGGGCTTGATCATTGATGAATGCCAGCAAAGGAGCTCAATTTTTGTTTTTTATTAGTTTTTGTTGTGTGCTAACAAAGTAGCATGTGCTCATTGTAAAAAAAATCAAACAACATAGGAGTAAAGGAATGTTTTCCTCCTATGCTCCTACCTACTCATCTTGCTTTCAGGTAACCTTGGGCAAGAATATTCTTGCTGGCATATATTTGCTTGTGCAAACACTATATACACACCAGAAAATTGTTCATGTAAATGTGATATGGACATCTTTGCAAAACCAGTACATACAGATAGATGTAAACACTGTATCCGTGCCTTTAATGTTGTTCAAATAGTTTGGAGGGAGGAGGCAACTGACTTTTTTGACAGTTAGGTATAATTCACATATGTACAATTCATCCATTTAAACCGTACAATTCAATGGATTTTACTACGTTCATGAACTTGGACAACCATCACTATAATCAATTATAGGACATTTTCATCATGTTAAAAAAAAGAAACACCTTATTCTTTAGCCCTCATCTTCTCAGTCCCCCTTCCCCCAGTGCTGTGCAACCACTAATCCGCTTTCTGTCTCCAAATGTTTGCCTATTTGGACACTTCGTATGAATGAACTTATACAATACATGGTCTTCCTTTACTTACAATGACATTTTCAAGGTTCATGCCTGTTGTAGTATATATCAGAACTTCATTCCTTTTTCTGTTGGAACAATATTCTATTGTATGGATAGACCACATTTTGTTTATTCATCATTTGGTGGACATTTGGGTTATTTCCAACTTCAGCTGCTATCAATAAATGCTGCTATAAAGACTTGTGTACAGCTTTTTGTGTCAACATATGTTTTCATTTCTCTTGGGAATATACCTAGGAATAGAATTTCTGGGTCAAAGTTTTACTTTTTTAGGGGTTGCCAGACTGTTTTCCAAAGTGGTTACCCATCTACCATTTCACCAGCAGTGTATGAGGGTTCTAATTTCTTTACATCCTCATCAACCAACACTTGTTGACTATTTGATAGAACCCATATTTGTGGGTGTGAAATGGTATGTCATTGTGGGTTTGATTTGCATTTCCCTCTGATGATGCTGAGCATCTTTTCCTGTGCTTGTCACCATTTGTATGTCTTCTTTGGAGAAATGGTTTTCCCATTCTTTGCCTGTTTTTAAACTGAGCTATTTGTCTTTTTATTATTGAGCTGTAAGAGCTCTTTATTTTAGATACAAATACTTTATCAGATATATGATTTGTAAAAACTCATTTTGTGAGTTATTTTTTCATTTTCTTGGTGGTGTTCTTTGAGAGACAAACATTTTTAATTTTGATGAAGTCCAATTTATCTATTTTTTCTTTTGTTGCTTGTGTTTTGGTTTAATATATAAGAAACCCTTGCCAAATACAAGGTCATGAAGATTTAGCCATAGGTTTTTTCTTAAGAGTTTTATAATTTTGGTTCTTACATATAGGTCTTTGATCTATTTTGAGTTAATGTTTGTATATGGTGTGAGGTAGGGGTCCAATTTCATTCTTTTGCCTGTGGCTATCCAGTTGTCCCTGCACCATTTCTTGAGGCAAGTGGCTTTTGGATCTTTCTCCAAACTGAATTATCTTATTAGTCCAAACAGTCTTCCAGTTCATTCCTGTTTCTCATATCTTCCATGGCCCTCTGCTATGCTAGGGTCTGGGTTCTCTGTCAATCTAAACACAACTGCTTTATTTTTAAAACATTATTTTTGACTGGGTAATATATACAAATTTTCAAAGATAAAAAGGATGTATAGTGAAAGATATCCTGCTCACTGCTGTCCCTCTCCCACCCCAGGCCTCCCTCTCTAGAGGTAGCTTCTTCCTGTTTCTTGCTATTTTAAGCAGATTCAATGCATACCCATATGTTCTTTCTCATTTTTTCATAAATCATAACAGTATATACATTCCTCCACACCATACTTTTTTGACCCTAGCAATATATTTTAGAGAACTTTCCATAACAGTACTCCAAAGTTCTCTCTCATTCTTTTGACTGGACACATAGAATTCCACTGAATGAATGAACCAGGGTTTATTTAATCAGGCCCTTGCTAGTGACATAGGGCAACTTTCAATCTTTTGTTATTGCAAACATTTCCTTGTATGCACATAAATTTGTTGTATAGATTTAGATAGTATCTTTAGAACAAATCCCTTTAGGGAGGTATAAAGATATATGCTTTAGATTTTTTTGACAATGCCAGATTGCTCTGTGGACATTTTGTCAACTTACTCTGTCTCTATCAAGCACAAGTGCCTGTTTACCATATCCTTACCAACACAGAGTCCTATAACATTTTTTGATTTAGTATTTCCTTGTTTGTTTGTTTGTTTATTTATTTATTTATTTATTTTTGAGACAGAGTCTCGCTCTGCCAGCCAGGGTGGAGTGCAGTGGCACAATCTTGGCTCACTGCAACCTCTGCCTCCTGGGTTCAAGTAATTCTCCCACCTCAGCCTCCTGAGTAGATGGGGTTATAGGCGTGCACCACCATGCCCAGCTAATTTTTTTGGTATTTTTAGTAGGGACAGGGTTTCACCATGTTGGTCAGACTGGTATCAAACTCCTGACCTCAAGTGATCCACCCACATCAGCCTCCCAAAGTGCTGGGATTGTGAGCTACTGCGCCTGGCCTAGTATCTCAGCTTCAATTTGCATTGGTCTTATTAAGAATGAGGTTAAACATATTTTCCTCTGTTTATGTACCATTTATGTTTCCTTTTCTGTGAATTGTCTCCTTACATTTTTGTCTTCTTTCTGTGGGCTGTTAGCCTTTTTCTTAGTGATTTGTGGGAGCTCTCTGTAGGTTAACAATATTAGTTGCAAATGCCTTCTTCTACAAGTATTTTCACTTTTGATGTGATTTGCTTTGTTTTTAAAAACACAAAAGCACTTTTCTTCTTATGAGGTTGAATTTAATAATTTTTTTTTCTATGTCTTTGGGTTTTGAGTCGTGTTTAGGAAGGCCTTCTTTATTCCAAGTTTATGAAAAATTTCAAGTTTGTGATTTTCTTTATTACATGTAAGTATTTGATCCATCTGGAGTTTATAGTAGGATAGAGACAGGTGGGAATGGAGTTGCTCCTCTAGATGGTGGTCCAATTGTCCTAACCACATTTTAAGAGTGAGTGCTCTTCTCCAGTGATTTGAAAGGCCCTTTATCATATACTACATTTCTCTGTTTGTCAATTTTTAGATTTCGATTCTAGTTTTGGCTGCTATTATTCATATTTCAATATAAACTTTATAATCAGGTTGTCTTGTTTTCAAAAAGTCTTGTTGGCATTTTTATTGGAATAACATTACATTTACATATTAATTAGGGAATGTTGATGTTTTATGATGAGTCTGCCTGTTGTATCCAGCAGGAAGAAGGAGTTATGATGAGAGGACTTTAGAACAGTCTAGAAATGTCCCCAGATCTAAAGCACTCAGTTTATCACAAGACCAGGCATCACAAGCCCTTAGTGGTGACCGAGTTCCCTTCACTGCATGTAGCAGGTATTCTGTGAGCACGTATCTTGTGCCAGTGTGTGGCTGGGGCTGCTGGCCACCTTGCATGGGCTCCTCCCATCTCTTTACTAACAAGATATTTTAGCAGAATGCTGCTGCTTGGCTAAACAGCTCCAATTTTCAGTCCTTTTCATAGCTAGGTTTGGTCATGCAAATGGAGGCTCATGTGAGGATTCTGAGAATTCTTCTTAAAAGGGAGGGGGTATTGCAAAGGCCCGTGGTGGGTGTTGACATGATATAATTTCTGCCCAGTGCTCTGAATGTCAAAGTGAAGAAATTCAATGAAATGCAGGTAAAGGAGTAACTATGACTCTCTTAAGTAGCTGAATGCCTTGTCATCTAATTAGTGATGTATAAGAATTAATGAAGTGGAGATTCTCATGGTCCCTACCTACTCTTCAGTGAAACCACAGCCAAGGGAAGGGGCTTGGTGGAATCGGCGGGGAAAGAAGACCTTGTTGAGCTTGACTCTAGTCTGGCATGGTGAAGAGACATGAAAGGTGTAGAGTAAGGAGGAGGCCCCCGGCACTCCCCCTCCCCTCGAGGGAGCGGGGCGGGGTACACTGTCCTTGTAGGCCTCTGATGAAAAAAGAAAAAAAAGGGGAGCAGGGCAAACCCCTCTTTTTGTCCCTTCCTCCTTCCAGATACCTGCAACATATATCTGGTGGCTGGAACTTGGTAGACATCATGGACTAGAACACTCCATGCTTAGATGGTGGTTAGCAGAGGTAGCTGGAGTCAGAGGCTCTGGGACTGAGGAGCGGCCTTAATTCTTGACTTCTGTATTAGTCAGAGTTCTCCAGAGAAACAGAACCAATAGGAGATCTATATGTATATGTATATAGTCTATATCTACATCTATAGCTAAACCTATATCTGTATGGAATTGTCACAATTATGGAGGCTGAGAAGGCTTGCTACCTGCTGGCTGAAAGCTGGAGACCCAAGAGTAGGTGGTAGTTTAAGTCCAAATATGAAGACCTGGGAACAAGGACAGCCAGTGGTGTAAGTCCCAGTTCAAGTGCAGGAGAAGACCAACATCCCAGCTTGAGGCCAGTCAGGCAGAGAAAGCAAATTTCCCCAAATCTCACCTTTTGCTCTATTCAGATTTGGATGAGGTATGGGCTGGATGAGGCTCCCACCTTGAGTGGGGGTGGAATCTGCTTTACTCAGTCTAGTGATTCAAATAGTAATCTCAGTCACAAACATCCTCACAGAAACTCCCAGAATAATGTTTGATCAAATACCTAGGCACCCCATGGCCCAGTCAATTGGATACATACAATTAACCACCCCAACTTCCCAATGGTTTTGACCACTGTCCCTCCCTCCCTCCCTTCCTTTCTTCTTCCTCCCTCCCTCCCTTGCTTCCTTTTCTTTCTTTTCTTTTGAGATGGAGTCTCACTCTGTGGCCCAGGCTGGAGTGCAGTGGTGCAATCTTGGCTCACTGCAATCTCCGCCTCCTGGATTCAAGTGATTCTCCCACCTCAGCCTCCCGAGTAGCTGAGATTACAGGTGTCCACCACCATGCCTGGCTAATTTTTGTTAGCAGAGACGGGGTTTCACCATGTTAGCCAGGCTGGTCTCAAACTCCCTACCTCAAGTGATCCCCCCACCTCAGCCTCCCAAGTGCTGGAATTACAGGTGTGAGCCACCACACCCGGTCGACTACTGTTATTCCTTCCACCGTTATTCAACATGCTGCTGATTTTGACCCTTCTCATCCAGAGCACAAAGGCAAACAGAAGAGATCGTCATTGATGGGTTCATCACACAGTCACTGGAGAGACCAGCAAGCCAGTGTTGCCGGCATGTGATGCTCCACCAAGGTTGTCCGTGGTGCCACGGCGGTGGGAGTGGTGGGAGGGCAGCGCAGGCTTCAAGGAGGGCCTGATAGGTGACAAGGGACCTGAAGGCTGGGTAAGAGTTTGTCAACCAGAGGACACAGCATGGCCTTCCATGAGGAGAAAGCAGCACAAGGAAGGCAGAGAAGAAACTATGGTTTACTTTGAGGAACTATGACAAATTTGGGGTACCCTGATTGTATGTGTGTAGAATAAGGTCTGGGTCAGTGGTCAGACTTAAAAGGTATGAAAAATCACAATGACTTGGGGAACAATTTGTAGTACAATAGTTATAGCAACTCAGAAATATACTTCCAAGTGTAAAATAAAAGTTAATAAAAAACGCAGCAATTTGTACAAAACATATAGCTCTGGTTCTCAACCTAGTTTTCCACCATTTAGCACACACTCACATCAGTGATAGAGGTGCAGTTAGCTGCAGGTTCCCTCCCCGGGTGACCATATCAGCCTCTGCTGAAAGTGCCTGCAGATTGAATGAGCCGAAACCTGATACACCCTTAGGGAGCTGTGCCCTTTCTCTCAATTCCCCTCCTCTCTCTCAAGAGTCGCGTTTGACTGCTGCCCTCCGCTGGAGCATACCTACCTGTAAAGTGAGGAGTACCTGTATTGCTTTGTATCCAAAGAAAAAGACCCACTAATGTAAATGCATATTTTAATAAATAGATATGTCAATAAAGGCACATCATTTATGTGCATATATATATACATATATATATCCCAAATGTGGCCTGACTCTTCTTGGTTCAGGGTACAAGTGGCAGATTAGCAATAAAACCCCAACTTTGCTCAAAAGAGTCCTCCTGTGTGGTCAAAGGACCAGCCTGCATCATCTAACGTGCTCTCACTCTGGACAGGAGTGGTGGGGGCTGCATGCCCAGTGGTTTCCCTCATAGTTCTGGGCTCTGGGAGTCCATACTACCTGGATTCACTTTCAGCAGGTTCCAGGGTGAGACTCTGAAGGCCATTGCTGCTGCTGCTGTGCTCACCCTGGAAGTATATTCTCTTCTGGCAGGCCTTCCTCCACCCTAGGAGTAGGTGCAGATCTAGTAGAAGAGTCGATCTCTCCACAGCACAGCTCCAGTGGTGCTGTGACTGTTAGCAAGACATAAGAATCAGGGAGAAGTTGATATGCCCATGGGGTACTGGCCATGCTCTAGAGACCAGCTTCTCTCAAAACCACCAACCCAGAGTATTTCTAAGCCCTTCTAGTGTCCCTGGAATCCAGGCCCAAGAACATGAGGCCCAGAGGGAAGAAGCATCCCATTTCGCTGGTCTGGGTGGGGGATAACCTTCCTAGCCCTTCCCAGAATGACTGACAGAGGGTAGCCCCATTCCCCTTGGGGGGAAATGCCCACTGCTACCTACAGGGACAACATAGTCCTGTCCTGACACCCTGATGCCACTTCTTTCAGTGCCTGTGTGCGCTGGAATCAGGTGGCTCACATGTGAAAGAAGCAAATTCCTGGGTTGCTCCCAGACCCATTAAATCAGAACATGGGAATGGGGCCTGGAGTCTGCTGACAAGAGACTGCCATACCAGTGCATTCCTTGGATCAGAAGCTTTGGTGTTCAGTATTTCTTATGGAGACATCAGTAGTGCAGTCTGGACTGAGCCTCACCTGCCAGGTTCCTCCCATGTGAGGAGGGGCTAACTCATCTTTCTTGAGTCTACTGGGTCTCAGCTCTTGACTTCCTCTAAACAGAACATCCACAGAACAGGGACACAAATGCTCACAAAGACCTGCGACCATGCAGGCAAAGTAGGCTCACATCTTCCTGGAGGCTCTTCCCCTCAGACAACCTGATCTGGGGGATGAGCTCTGCCTACAGCTGGGCCACCTTGTACCTGATCACAGGAACAATCAGGCTTTTTAGGTCTCAGCTTCTCAAATGTCTTTATTTCATAGATCTGCAAAGAGTCTTTGCTTTTTCATTTGCATAACCAAAAGGTTGGGTCAAGTGGTTTCCTTAAAACAAGAGTAGTCTGCACACACTACAGCTGTGGACAGGAGAGCCAGGGGCCTTGTGGGAAAGGTGATGGTGGAATTCATGTGGAAAATGGCTTTCAGACCAAAGGTATAAACTGGAGTGTCCCATGCAAGGGGTGTCCCATGCTCCTTGATCAGGAGCAGGTGATCATCATAGTAATGGGCCACAAATGTGGTTGTTCTGCTTTTTCAGTTGGCACCATTTTTTTTTAATTGAGCCACCATACTGGGTGTGGTGGCTTGTGCCTGTAATCCCAGCACTTTGGGAGGCTGAGGCAGGAGGATTGCTTGAGCCCAGGAATTCGAGACCAGCCTGGGTGACATAGGAGAAGCCATCTCTACCAAAAAATAAGAAAAAATATCTGGGAATAGTGGCATGCACCTGTAGTCCCAGCTATTTGGAAGGCTGAGGCAGGAGGATTGCTTGAGCCCAGGAGTTTGAGACTGCCGTGAGCTGTGACTATGCTACTCACTCCAGCCTGGGCAATAGAGCAAGGCCTTGTCAAAAAAAAAAAAAAAAAAAAAAGATCAAGCCACCAAAATAAAAAGTTAACACGAGAAAAAAAAATGATAAATCTTGACATATTATTGGGCTGTTTTAAAAATGCCTTTCAGTAAAATTTTACTGTTGGCTAAAAAGAAAAATTGAACAACATTTCAAAACCAAAAGTTTCTAATAAAAATCCAGATTTCCAGCTTTTCTGGAACAATTCAGAAGATTGATACTCTGCACAGCAGCATCACTAGAGCTGAGCTGCCGCCACCGCTGTTAGCCTAGCTGCCTGCTCCCCACGTCCCTGGCACTCACTACGCTGTCCAGCCTATTGTTGTCTTACACCAGTGTGGTGCCCTCAGTCTGCTACTGCCTGACTCTGGAGGCCTCGTGTGTGTGCTCTGATTTGCACGGGGCAGAAGTGCAGTACCCCGTCCTATGAGTGGGCGCATCCACTCACAGCTGCCACTAGAGCGCCTGATTACACCACTGTCTCATAGGAAGCTCCCTTCCACCAGCCTTTTCAATGTTCAGACAGTTTGGGAAGAATAGTTCTTATGTCCGAGACCTGGGCTAGCATTTTCTTGTCTTTTACCTGGATTTGGCCAACTGTTGTGTTTTTAGTGGAAATCTTACTCCCCCAGGGCGTTTGTCGGTTGTCACCAGTTGAGATGTTCTCTTTCTCTAACTGTAATGCTTGCAGGGCTGGAGATGAATGTCTGAAGCGGGGAACCACAGTAACAAATCCCCGTGTGATTTTGTTCAGGACAGGTGTCCAGTCCTCCCTTCGTCTCCACACCACTGAGACGTCCCAGCAACCTACCTGGGGAGCTGATTTTTCACACAGTTCCCTTATATATGGCCCTCTTGCAAGGATTATCAGGTTTTTTCCTTTGTTTGTGTTTTGAGACAGGGTCGCACTGTCACCCAGGCTGGAGTGCAGTGGTGTGATTGTAGCTCACTGAAGTCCTGAACTCTTGGGTTCAAGCCATTCTCCCACCTCAGCCTCCCAAGTAACTGGGACTATAGCGAGCATGCCACTGTGCTCAGCTAATTTTTTACTTTTTGTAGAGATGAGGTCTCACTATGTTGCCCAGGCTGGTCTGGAACTCCTGGCCTCAAGCAAATGTCCTATCTTGGCCTCCCAAAACACTGGGATTACAGGTGTGAGCCACAGCCTCCAGCCAATTGTCAGATTTTAAGGGCAATTTTACCAAGGAAGCAGATATAGCCAATAAGGCCCCAGGCAGGAACCCAGGAAGGCCCCTTGAAAATCTGTTCTTTTTAAATTTTAGAAGTAAATGGAAAAAGTTTAGAGATTCCAAATTTCATTTAAAGACAGTTTAGGGCCAGGCTCAGTGTGGCTCATGCCTGTAATCCCAGCACTTTGGGAGGCCGAGGTGGGCGGATCACTTGAGGTCAGGAGACCAGCCTGGCCAACATGGAGAAACCCCATCTCTACTAAAAATATAAAAATTAGCTGGGCTTGGTGGCAAGTGCCTATAACCCCAGCTATTCAGGAGGCTGAGGCAGGAGGATCGTTTGAACCCAGGAGGCAGAGGTTGCAATGAACCATGGTCACGCCACTGCACTCCAGCCTCGGTGACAGAGCAAGACTCTGTCTCAAAAACAAAAACAAATAATTAAGACACAGCTACGCTTCTAACTTTATTCTAAAAGACACTTTCTTTACATGTTAATAATAATGACATTGACTTGGCATCTTATAAAACTTAAAATGTGATTTAATCAGTGGTATTTTAAAAGCATGAAGGCACCCGAATGCCTAGCACATTGAAGCACAGGGCACTTTTGCCTTTGGTGGGGAGCAAGCTGTGTCTCCTGCTTCTGGGACGGGAGGTGCGTGCTCAAGAGAGAGGGAGGCGAAGGAGGAGGATGACAGTACATTCCTCAGACATTTCCAAAGAGGAAGTTCTTCTTAATCAGTGACAGAGGAGGATAAGGCCACATAGACAGGTGGCTTCTATGTCAAAATCTTTATTTTCTGAGACATGGTCTCACTTTGTCACCCAGGCTGGAGTGCAGTGGTGTGATCTAGGCTCGCTGCAGCCTCTAGCTCCTGGGCTCAGGTGATCCTCCTGCCTCAGCCCCTCGGGTAGCTGGGACTACAGACGCATGCCACCAAGCCTGGCTAATTTTTGTATTTTTTGTAGAGATGAGGCTTCACCATGTTGGCCAGACTGGTCTCGAACTCCTGTGTTCAAGCAAATCCACCCACCTTGGATTCCCAAAGTGCTGGGATTATAGGCAAAAGGCACAGTGTCCGGCCTTGATTTTATTTTAAGTTTTTGTTTGAAAAGTACCCCTAACACACACTTACATAAGAAGTAAAAATCAATTCCACCACTAAAAACATTAACAATACAGAAGGCAGAATAACCCTATAATCTCCTCCCTCTACCTCACCTGTCCCCCACACTTCCCAATCCCATGGCTCAGAGGAAACCTCAGTGATTTTTCCCAGCAATGCTGATTCAGGCATCATTTGCCTCTAATCCGAACTGAAACACAGGGCTCTGGGCACAGGCATCTCCCAGAAGCTTCTCCGGTTTTTCTTAGAATCCGTGTACTAACTCGCCTTACCTGCCCTTCAGCTCTGGTCATGAAGCGAAAAAGGGCAGGTCCTCTTCGCTTGTGGTGCTACCCTGAAGGCACAAATACAACCTGGGGTGTTGAGGGGGATGCTGGAGGAGGGCATGGGGCTGCCGAGGGAAGCACTTGGTACCAGTTTAATGCTGGGGTTGCAGGGCTAGAGGAGACAGGATTCCACAGCTTTTGAAGATGAAGTTCCCACTCCAAATGCAGACAGGGGAAGCTAGCAATTTCAGTTCTCAGCATTGAAAAAGTTTTGGCCATGAAAGTAGAAATCACTGCTCAAGGGAGAGATTTCCTGATTCAAGACAAAATGCTCAATCAACAAATCACGTGGGAAGAGGCTCTATGTAAAATGTTACATTTAAGAAAAGATTCAACATACCTGCCCATGTATCCCCTATATCTAAAAGTTGAAAAAATTTTAAAAACTTACAAAATTGTGCACAAATCTCAAATGGATGAAGTTGATTTCTACATGTCTATCTCTTTATGAATATTTAGACATAAATAGAAGAAACCCAAAATGAAATATATAAAAATGTTACTAAAGTTGTACTTTATTTTTACCTGTATTTTTCCATTTTTCTTTAATGAGAATGGATTTCTCTTGTAGCAAAATGTTATATTGAAACAAAGATTGAATGCTACATCTATAGTAACTTAAACTGGTCTTTGACAGGAAGGGACTAAATCTAGGGTTACAAAAGATATGTGAAAACCGGCACCAGACACTGGGAGGAAGAATCTTTTTTGAGCCCCAGTTTCTCAGTAAGGAGATGCTTAAATAGTTCCATAGAGTTCTAAGTGATTCACAATCCCTGAATCAACGCTGACAAGTGAAGCTTGGGCTGGGGTTTTAAAAATTATATCCCCTACTTTGTCCTGTGTGAGAAAGAACATGTGAAAGCAGTTTTATGGTCCCCGGTGGCCTTTGAAGTTCTGGGGTGCAGGAGGGTTTGAGGTTGCCTGGGGCAATGGTTAGGACTGCTCTCAGAGGGGGCAAGGCTGCAGCTCTCTGAGTGATCCTGAAGGCCCTGCTCCTTCAGCACAGGTGCCCTGGGTCCAGAGTCTTCTGTTAGGGAATCTGATTTTCTCTCATAGGTGTGAGGCCTTCTTACCATGACCTCCCATTTGACGTCTTTCGATCAGTATCTGCATTTCCCCCTCTCCGTTACTGTATAGTTAAGAATGTATACCACACATTGGTGCGTAAGACTGGAAAGTAAAAATATCATTTTGACAAGACTGATTTTCACACTGAACATAGCGAAAACCCTCTTTAACTCTGTGGGGCGGTGTTCTACTCCAGAGGGACCAGGGAACCATCTCACATTCTGCCAAGGACTCTTTCGTGCCCTCCTTAGACAATCTTAATGCAAAAGAAAGCAGGTCATTTTCTTGTTTTAGATGAGAGTAACTGAAGATTTGATTTCAGCTAATTTTATATCAGCAATTTAAAATATTTATTCCCTCAGGAGTCGAAATAAATCTGTAGGAATAACAAAGTTTCCAAATATTAACATTTGCTTTTGGTTCAGACTTTCAAAAGCCTTTATTCCCACCCTTCCCCCAACCTCTCTTTAATTTTACCTGTTCTGAGCAATTTGAGTACTAAACAATGGAATCTCAGATGCTTCTGGCAACTATGTGTTATTAGTCAGGAATGGCACCTTGTTATTTGATTGCATTTTATTGTTTCCTTCAGCTCAATGTGTACCTGATATTGGAGGGCTCTCCCTATGGGTTGGGATTGAGAGATGTTACAAATGATGTGGTTATTATTATTTCTGTGAGCTCCTGTGCAGCCGGGTGAGATTCCTGAGGCTGTGTAAGCTGGAGATCAGGCCCGAGTTGCCCTGCCTGACTAGTAGAGCCCAATGTCCACACTGCAGTACAGCCACTTCTCCCTGTATCATAGAATGGCTGGGGCAGCTGCTGTTCTACCAACTTGAGATGCCTGTTCCACGAGGAGATCAGTAGGAGTTCAGCACGGCTATCCTGGCCTCTTCACACAGTGGGTCTAGTTTACCATCGCCTCCTAGGGAAATAGATATAATTGTCTTTTGGTCAGCTTTATATACAATTTGTTATCATATCAGACATACCTATGGCTTCCACTCAGAGTGCATTTTCAAAGGCCACGGGCTGGTAAAATGTTAACTAGTTTTTAATACAGTGTTAGTGGATTGCAAAGCTTTAACTTCTGAGCACAGAGAGGCATGCACGGTGCCAGGCTGCCAGGCCAGAAGCTCTCCAGGACAAAGACATCACGTGAATATTGCTGATAGTGTCATGCACTGCTGGCATATCAACTCAAATTATCTTAGCAAGTCAGGATAGAATAAACAAGTGAAACAAAAGCAGCTTCAAAAGCAAATAATAATAGAATGTATATTATTAAAGTACAAAAAAAAACTGTTATCCCTTAATTCCATCACATCCCTTGAAGTCCAGGGCTTCACTTCATTTTCCTTCCTCTGCTGTTTCCAATGTTTGGGAAGACTCAAAGCATCACACACTTTACTGTGTGGTTTTGGATGTTCTCCTGTGTGTGCCACTGAAAGCACAGGGCTTTCAGTAGAAGTTTCAGCCTCAGAAAGAAACCCAATTTGAATTCAGGCATGACATACTGATTATTTCAACTAGAAATTGAGGGACTCCTCAGAGGAGGCAAAATCCTGGCTGGAAATGTCGCCAAAGGGCTTACCGAACTCCAAGTCCTTAATGTTGCAGTGGAAGACGACTTCTTCATTCACCATGAGTTCCACCACATTCCAGTCTTCTATCTTCTCTAGGATTACCTCGTGTCCATCTCTGGCCAACACAGCTGGGAAGGACAGAAAAGGAGGTGAGTGACATGGGGTCAGACTTCAAACTAACCTGATTGGTAGCAGTCTTCATGATGACAGTAGTTTGTCTGTCATCTAGCTGCTCATGGGTATCACTTAACTGCCCTGGTAGGCACTTTCTGGGTGCTGGTCCCAGGTGCCCTCACCTTTGCCGGGAAGCACAGCCAGAGGCCTGAGTAATTCAGGTTTCAGTTGCTATTTGTCCCACACCAAAGTGATCTGTTAAACAATGAGCTTTCTCTAGTAAAGGGCTATTGGGCTTTCCAGAGGCTCAGTCTCATAGAGACCACACTCAGTGCTGGAGAAGACTCGGGGGAACAGGCAACTTCTTATCCTGCTGATGGAAGTACACATTGAGCACCTTTTGGAGGGCAATCTGGCAGTACCTACCAAAAGCCTCAAAAAATGATTCTAACCTTTAGTCCAGGAAATTACACTTAAAAGAAAGCTTCCCAAAGAAAAAAATAAAACAATACAGGCAGATTTTTGCAACAAGATGTCTTTTCTCTATTATTATGATAGCAAAATACTGTGAATAACTTATATATCCAATAATGAGAGGATGGCCAAATAAATGGTGGAACGTCCATTTGGACATTTATAAAAATGTTTATGAACTTTTTTAATGGCAAGAAAAATACTTGCAATATAAGCAAAAACTTAGGATACAAATATGTATAATACATGTTTAAAATATATAGTCAATATGAATTCAAATATGTATGTAAGGATGAAGAAAATACCCATTGAATATCTGTCTGTGGTGAGATTATGGGAAATTTTTTTCTCTTTATTCTTTCAGCATTTTCCAGATTGCCTATAATAATCCGAAAAAAAAGTTTTTTAGAAAAGCTAATGAAGTAACTTTTATTCTTACCTTTGGATTATTTTATTCTTACCTTTGGTTATCACTTACATTCAATGGCTCCTTCCCCAGAGATCAGTCATGGAATAATTGTTGGATTTAATCTTTTTATTGTGGAAATGCAAAGGTGTGTGGCTTAGATGAAATGATGTACATTAGACAGCCTAGAGCTCTATTTTTTCCAATGTATTTCTCTCCAGTTTCCTGGATATATTTATCCTATAACATCAATATTAGAGTGAGTGTGCCGATCATTACCTTTGTTGGTCTTCATATGTTGGTGAGAATTTTGGTTAGGATGGAAAGAGAAAACAGACGGGGGCATACTCTTTAAAGTCTTGCCATTTCAATCAGTTTTACACGGAGTAAAGCAAACAGTTATGTCAGCTAATTGCACTTAATTACAGAGACAATTGCTGTTTCAAAATGTTGGTGTGTCCACTTCTTCATCTTTCAATCAGTTCAAGAACATCCAGCCCCAACTGTGAACATTTTAATTCTGCAATTTTAATTTCACTTCTGGAAAGGAACTTCAGAAAAAGACTCAGCAAGGATCTCCATTAACAAGACAGCACTCCCTGGGTGCCCAGAGGTGGCCCTAATTGACCCGCGTCAGCTAATGCGTCTCTAAAAAATGGTTGCATCTTTTTCGTTGGCATATTTATTGTATCCTGTTTAAGTGTTTTGTTCTTAAACGTCTTTGAAGAAGACACTCAGCTTGGACCCATGACTTGTTTAAATGAAGTGGTCCAGCTCGTGTGGAAAGGCAGCTGATCATCTAGGGAGACATAAAGGCAGTCCATGTGCAGAGATTTCTGGGATCCCACACTCCCTCAGCAGCAACCCCTCAGGACGGGGGAGCTGCATTTGTCTGATGACACTCCTGGAGCTGCATTTGTCTGACGACAAACTTCAATTTGACAGGAAGAAATCAGGAGCAAAACAGCTTCTCCATTCCCACCTTACACCAGCCCTCCACCCCCACCTGTGAGGCAAGGTGCTGCCACTCTGCGGTTAAAATCCAGTGCCAACTCTCTAAGGCCTGGAGAAGTGAGGGTGCATGGACTGTGAGCGAGGAGCAGCCCTATGGGAGGAGGCCCCAGGAGGCAAGCACGCTGTAACCTGCCCCTGGCCCTCCTGCAGGGCCTGCTGACTGAGCCTCATGTGACATCTGAGCTTGGAGTTCGTTTTAAGAGGACAGTGGCACTTACACGGCATGGTGTAGCTCAGAAACAGTATTTGATCCACCGAATCACTCACCCTATAGAGTTGAGGGGTGCTGAATAGTGGGGGTCCACCTCATCTTCGGGCAAATTAAGTCCAACAGGAAGAAACCCTCTTAAGAGACACATCACTCATCACTCTGCCCTCTACAGGGGCGCAAAGTACAGGCTCTCATGGTCTTAAAGGGCACATGTCTTCCTCACTGACCAGAATTCTCTCCAAGTGCCTGGTTTTAATACAGGCTCACTGAAGAAGCAAACATAGAATGGCCCTGGGCACTGCCCATGACACTTTTTGACCCACAGAGTGACCTAAGTCTGATTCTTGCTAAAGTGACAAGCTGCCTCAGAGTCTACTTTGAATATTCAGCCCCAGGACACTCCCTTCCCATCACTCTGGGAGGTGTTGAGCTGGCTCTAAGGTGGCCAGTGCAGGCTTAAGGGATCAAACACTAGACACCCCGGAATTCCTGCAGCACATCCAAATGCCACCTCTCTAAATGGAGCACCCATTTCCTCCCATGAGCTGCTGTGGGGTTGTCTAGTCAAAGAAAGGTCAGATAAATATACTCCCTGAAACAAAGCCTGTGCAAAGGCAGTGGGTAAACTCCAGCATAAATCAACCAGAAGCTATAAGGCCACCTGCAGCCCGCCTGCCTCTTTGAAGTGGCACCTCATTCTTCAAGGGGGATCTAAATAAACGAAAGGGACA
Organism: Mandrillus leucophaeus; assembly: GCF_000951045.1. Classification (NCBI taxonomy): domain Eukaryota; kingdom Metazoa; phylum Chordata; class Mammalia; order Primates; family Cercopithecidae; genus Mandrillus; species Mandrillus leucophaeus. The sequence continues at coordinate 3,049,513 of NW_012104120.1, read as the reverse complement.
TGGAAAAGGCTCCCTTCTTGCCGGTGCTGGTGGAATTGCTCACCATCTGCGAATGATTTAAATGCCACTGGTCAGGAAGTAAAGGTAAACAGACCTCTCTCCCTCCTCTACTCAGCACAGAGGCATACTCACGCCCACGAGCGAGGGCCACCGATGCATAGCTAGCACAGGAGAATGGCACACAGGGTGTCTCAGCTACGTAGGGTGGATTCTATTTTCTGGATTGGTTTCAATTCCTTCCAAGCCCTTCGAGTGGGTCATTTGGCAAACTTAAGTACAGCATGCAAGGGGCAAGCGTGGCCAGGGAAATTACTTAGAACTTTTTGTTAAGCATTAGTTTAGCTTCACCAGCATTGAGGTCATAGTGGAAACATTTTGCTGAGTTATTATAATTCATGGATAATAAAGAGAGAACAAAAATTTTCAGATTGCTAAAGGCATGGTAAGTTCAGAAAAGATCAGGCCTATTTCTAAAGCCAGCAGGGCTTCAGGAAATGATAAAGAGCTGTAATTTTAAAAGAAACACAGAATTCAGATGCAGATTTTACAGAGGAGGGCCTGCAAAGGTACCACTCTCTGCCTGCTGGGTCTACAGTTGTGGGGGGTGCAGATGCTCCCTGCTTCGCTGCGGTGAACACCCTGGCCCTTGTTGGCTGCCGGTATTATATGACTTATCATTCATCGATATACAGAACTGACTTTACAAATCAACCACCTACTGATACCTTGCAACCCTCAAGTCTCCTTCAGCCATAAAAATGCTTCTCTTGCTCTTCTCCAAATACTCTTCCCCTCCCCTACTGTGGGAAGTGCCGCCTGCGCCTGCTGCCTTCCTTTTTGCTGTGTTTCTACCCGCCCACCTCCTGCAGGGAAGCCTTCAGCTCACCAGGTCCACAGCCTGCCCTCTCAGAGGTCAGGAAACCATCGCAATTCAATGGCTTCCCAGAGCTCCCCACCCCTCTCGGACCCACCTCCTTTCTTGGTTCTTTAAAGTACTTTTGATGGTAAAAACAAATATGTTTTTTGAACTCTAAATTTAAAAAATCAAGTTATCAATGTAATGCAGATTCATAGTTTTTTTTTTTAAAAAAAAACTTTAAAATTATAGAAAAGGACAACATTTTAAAAATCACCCCTAATTCTTCTCTCCCTCTGTCTTTTTCAGTGGCAGTAAGACCACGGCATTCAAGACCACGCTTTGTTCCCTTCGCACTGCATCGTGTGCCCCAGTCCTGTCACACACATGGAGCGGCTGCGTTCTTCTTCAGTGCTGTGTAGCATTTTACATGATGTATGCACTACAATTTATTTAGTCATTCCTTTTTCTGGTTGTTTCCAATTTTTCGCTATCACTGAGAATGTTGTAGAAAAGATTCACAGCATGCATCCTTGTGCGTGCGTGAGGTTTGTTTTTTCTTTTATAAGGAAGATACTGAGAAATGGAACAGCTGGATTCTACAGTATATGATCACATTTTAACAGACACTGACAAGTTGTCCTCTAGGATGACAGTTCAATTTACTCTCCTGCTGAGGGTAAATTAGGAAAATACTCTTTTTCTCAGTCTTTAATCAGCCATGAATTCTTCTCTCCCTAGAAATCACCTCTGCTCAATAGTTTGGAGCCCACTGGTCATTTTCTTCTCGAAATGCCATCACCTGCTCCCTTATGCCTCCAGTTCTCTCCTCAGTCTGCGCCTGCTCCTCCACAGGCTGCTCCTCTTAACACACCTTGCCCTCATGGGGGCTGTCTCGTCGTCCTGCCATCTCCAGTCCCGTCTTTCCTTGCTTCCTCTGCAGTCTCGCCTCCTGTGGTTCTAGCATTCGGCTTTATGCAGGTTGATTTTCTTAACTAAGGTTTATTCTTACAATATGCCAGGCACAGCTCTGGGCTGGGACCCAGCAGAGAACAGAACCAGACAAGAACCCCTGCCCCTTCCCTCCTCAAAGCATGCCTCCAAGTGGGGGAGAAGGGTAACAAGGTATACAGGTGAGTGCGTGCTGAGGTAGGTAATCACGAGCACGAAGAAGAAATAAGGAGGGAAGGGAGAGCAGGAAGAGGGAGGCAGAGGGAAGTGTTGACATTTTTGGTGGGATGTCCAAGGAAGGCCTGCCCATGAAAGTGACTTTTGAGGAATATCTTGAGACTGAGAGAATGAAGCTGAAAACCACGTGGGAAAGAGCATTCCAGGCAGAGTGGCTGTGAAGCCCCAAGGTGGGTGCTGGCTAGGAGCACTGAAGGACTGCAGGAGGTGGCTGTGGCTGCAGCAGCGGGGCCAGGGAGAGGATAGGCAGAAGCAGGAGGGGGTGAGATCAGAGGGGCTATAAGGAGCCTGGGGGGCCATAAGGAGCCTGGAGGGCCATGAGGAGCCTAGGGGGCCATGTGAGCCTTTGGCTTCCCCCCTGAGTGAGCTGGGGGCCCCTGGAATGTTCTCAGGGGTACAGGCCGTGCTGTGATTCAGGTTTACCAGTATCAGCTGGCTGTGGTGCTGAGAACAGACTGCAAGCAGATGAGGGTCGCAGGGAACGGAGTCAGGAGGCCATGGCAGTAATCCAGGCAGGAGATGATGGCGGGTGGACAAAAAAATGCAGAGGGGGTAGTCAGGAGGCCTAAGAGGGATTAATTCTGGGTGTACTTCGAGGGCAAAGCTGACAAATTGTGTTGACAGACTAAACAGGGAGTGTGAGGGAAAGAGAGGAGTGAGAGGTGCCTGCAGGGTGTCAGGCCTGAGTAACTGCAAGATGGAGCTGCTGTGAGCAGTGGAGAGGGGAAGTGGGCAGAGCTGCTGGTGGGGGTGAGTGCTAGGAGTCTAGTTGGAAATTTGGGGCATACTAAGTCTGAGATGCCTACTCAACATGCCAGTGGCAACGACAGGTCCTGATTAAAGACATAAATTTGGAAGTTCATCAGCATATAGATGTCATTTAAAGTCATAGCTACTCTTGACTCAAATCTCCTGCCTTCATCTTTCTTCCAAACTCCAGAACGTAATTTCTAGCCACTGGCTTAATATTTCTTAATAGCTCATTCCACCCCATACCCTGCCACTTCTCCTTCTTAAATTTCTTCTTCCAAAATTGGACTCTTAAGGTACATCCCTGATTTCATCATCCTTTAGCTCAAGAACCTTCGCTGGCTTCCTGTTGCCAAGGATGAGACAGGCTGGACTCCCTTGTTGCACATCCTCCTCCAACCAGACCCAATAGCCTGCTGCTCCCCAGAAGTGCCCAGGCTGCCTGCATCCCCCCTTCTCAATGAACCTTCCTCAGAAACAATAAGAATTAATTCTTGCAGAGCCCTTACTGTGTGCAATCATGGAGTTCATTACTTTACATGCACTTGCTCATCAGAATCTCACATCGGTGACGCAGGGATTCACATTCCTCTTTTACAAACAAGGAAACTGAGGCTCATAAAGGTAAAACCACTTGATTTTCACCTTGACTACAAAGCTACTAAATGGTGGAGCCCAGTTCAAACTGTAGGTGTTGACTTCAGAGTCCCTGTGCTTATCCTCTGCTCATGCCATCTCTCTGCCAGAAGTGCCAAGAATGTAGGCAGGAGATAAGTGACCAGGGAGAGGTGACAAGTAAAGCTGACAGGATTTGTGGACAAACTAGATGGGGAGTTTCCCCCAATACGGTTAAGTTGTATATTATAACAAAACGTTCACTTATGCATTCTGCTTTAATAAAAATTTTGGTATATAAATGATCTAATGGAACTCCTACAATCATCCTGGTTGTGGCAGGAGCAAGGAACATAAAACTTCCACAAAAGAGCGGAGCAGACAGCTCCAAATTCCCATTCCTCTGCAGATACACAAAAACAAACAAACAAACAAACCCAGAAATGGTCAGAATCAACATTGTCAAAACTCTAGAAAATGGTCAAAGGTCTACAGCAACCAAGTGAATACTGAATCAAAGAAAAGGTAGCTTTAAAATGGTAGGAAAGCTTTGTGGCATATTTGCCTGCCCTTGCCGCACCTCTTCCCTGACCTGGTGGCAGTCTTGAAGATAGCAGCCTGTGTTCCCAGTATGGGACTCTGGTTCTTGATTCCAGAGGCAGCAGAGTGGACCTTATTTACAGATTACTGTGTTTGTCTGTTCTAAGCCATCTGTGGGCTTCCTGAAGAACTGAATCAAGGCACTTGTGTTTGTTTGCCTAACTTGGAATTCACGCAGGGTGGAAAAACTGTGGGCAGTGCTCACAAACATTGTAAGGCAAATGAAAAACCTGCAGCTGCCTGGGTAAAAGATTACACTTGAGACACACAACAGATCTCATAAAGCCTAAGAGAAAATCTAGACAGAGTTTCTTTGAAAAATTAGGGCATTCAAAAGCACCCATGTATACTGGGGAATTTAGAAAGTCACTACAGGCTCAGATCAGGATGCACGCTCAAAAAAGACCATGAAGATCCTGCAATTTCATCACTGGCTGATCTATAGGTTCGTGAAAGCAGGAAGTAAAGGCTGAGGCAAAATTGTAAACAGCCTAGCCAAGTTTTATAGGAGTGTCTCAAAATGAAGCAAATACACAAATAATGGGAGAGGGTTTTTGTTTGTTTGATTTTAAAGCTCCTTGCATTCAAGAAATCTTTAGTCAAAACACTGACTAACCACAAGCTAAGCCTTCAACAGTTAGGAATGGCAAGCTCTGGGGAAGGAGGGGAATCTGATTTCCAGAAATTATACATTATAATATTTGAATGTCCAGTTTTCAACAAAAAATCACAAAGCATACAAAAAATTAGGAAAGTATGGGCCATGCAAAGGAAAAAATTAATTAACAGAAACTGTTCCTGAGGAAGCCCAGGCATTGGACTTACATTAAATCAACTATATTAAATATGCTCAAAGAGCCAAAGGAAGCCAGAGACAAAGAACTAAAAGAAATTAGAAAAATGATGTATGAACAAACTGAGAATATCAATAAAGAGACATTCTAAAAAGGAATCAAACAAGTCCTGGAGTTGAAAAGTATAATAACTAAAATGAAAAATGTACTACACGGATTCAACAGCAGATTTGAGTAAGCAGACGAAATCAGCAAATTTGAAGACAGGGCAATTGAGACTACTCAGTCTGAGGAGTAGAAAGGAAAAAGAATGAAGAAAAATGAACAGCCCTGGAGACCTGTGGGATGCCCTCAAGTATAACAACATATACCTAGTGGAAGTCCCAGGAGAAAAGGAAATAGATAAAGGGACAGAAAGAATATCTGAAGAAATAATGGCTGAAAACATCCCAAATTTGATGAAAGACATGAAAATACCTACCCAAGAAGCTCAACCAACTCCAAGCAGAATAAACTCGAAGAGTATCATATTAAGACACATTAGAAACAAATTGTCAAAATACAAAGAGAGAATCTTGAAAGCAGTGAGAAAGAAATGACTCATCACACACAGATTCTCTGTAAGATTATCAGCTTTCTCACCAGAAGCCATGGAGGCCAGAAGGCAGTGGGATACATATTTAAAGTGCAGAAAGGAAAAAACAAGAACCTGTTCTATTGGTCAGAATTCTCCAGAGAAAGAGAACAAATAAAATAAATATGTGTGTGACTGTGTGTGTGTGTGTGTGTACATATACATACACAAATATATATATATTATACATATATACACATGTTCCTTAACTCACAATGAACTTAAGTCTTGATGAACTCATCGTAAGTTGAAAATATTGTAAGTTAAAAATGCATTTAGGGCACCTAACATACTGAACATCATAGCTTAGCCTAGTCTACTTTAAACATGCTCAGAACACTTACATTAGCCTACAGTTGGGCAAAATTATCTAATACAAAGTCTATTTTACAATAAAATGTTGAATATTTTACATAACTTATTGAATACTACACTGAAAGTGAAAAACAGAATGGGGTTGTATGGGTACTCACCATTAATGTACACAGCTGAAAGCATCAGCATATAGTCAAAAATCGTAAGTCAAACAATTGTAAGTCAGGGACCATCTGTGTGTGTGCATGTGTGTGTTTGTGTGTGTATATACACACAAACATACTATATGAACTATATGACTTGTTTGGTTCCTTTTTAGAATTCCTCTTTATTGATATTCTCATTTTGTTCATATAATTTTAATTATAAATCTATCTATCTATCTATCTATCTATAGAGAGAGAGAGGAAGAGAGAGAGAGATTTTCAGGAATTGGTTCACAGGCTAGACTACAGAGAGAAGTAGAGTTTCTATGTTACAGTCTTGGGGAAAGTCCCTTGTTTGAAAAACATCAACATTTGTTCTCTTAAGGCCTTCAACTGATTGAAGGAGGCTCACTAAACGTTTTCCCCCTAAGATCAAGAACAAGGCAAGGACGCCCCACCTTTGCCACTTCTATTTAACATAGTATTAGGAGTACCAGAAAGATAAATTAGGCAAGAAAAAGAAATAAAAGTCATCTAAATTGGAAAGGAAGAAGACTACCTCTATTTGCAGATTGCATGATCTTATATCCCAAAACTGCTAGTGTTCTTAAAAAAAAAGTTGTTAGTGCTAATAAATGAAATTGGCAAAGTTGAAGAAATTAACAAAATTAACACAAAAAAAAGCAGTTGTATTTCCACACACTAGCAATGATTGATCTGAAACGGAGATAAAGAAAACGATTCCATTTATAATAGTATTTAAAAGAACAAAACACTTAGGAATATATGCAAACAATTAGGTGCAAGTCTTATACACTGAAAACTATAAAAGTTGCTAAAAGAAATTAAGGAAGATCTAAATAAATGAAAATGCATCCTGTGTGCATGGACTAAAAGGCTTAACATTGTTAAAATAACAATACTACCCAAAGGATTATACAGATTCTATGCAATACCTATCACATTCCCAATGGTGTTTTTTGCAGAAGTGGAAAAACCTATCCTAAAATTCATAGGGAATTGCAAGGTACCTAAAATAGATAAAACAATCTTGAGAAAAAACTAAGTTGGAAGACTCACATTTCCTGATTTCAAAACTTACTAGAAAGCTACAGTAATCAAAATCATGAGATACAGACATAAGGATAGACATATAGAGCAATGGAATAGAATTGAGAGCCTAGAAATAAATGTTCACAATGACTGATATGAATGAATAGTTGATGCTTGACATGGATGCGAAGACCATTCAATGGGTAAAGAACAGTCTCTTTAACAAAAGGTCTTGGGATAATGGATATCCACATGAATATCTTTTGAATGAATCTGGACTCTTACATTACACCATATACAAAAATTAACTCAAAATGGGTCAAAGATCTAAATTTAGGAATTATAAAACTCTTAGAAGAAACCATGGGGGCAAATCTGCATAATCTTAGATTTGACAATGGTTTCTTTCTTTTTTTTAGACAGAGTCTCTTGCTCTGTCACCCAGTCTGGAGTGCAGTGGCACAACCTTGATTCACTGCAACCTTGGCCTCCAGGGCTCAAGCGATCCTCCCACCTCAGCCTACTGAGTAGCTGGGACTACAGTTGCGTGCCATCATACCCACCTAATTTTTGTCTTTTCTATAGAGATGGCTGGTTTCTACAAAAAAAGGCTGGTTTTGAACTTCAAACCAGGTTGGTCCTGAACTCCTGGGTTCAAGTGATCCACTTGCCTCAGCCTCCCAAAGTACAGGCATTACAGGTGTGAGCCACTGCGCCCAGCAGACAATGGTTTCTTAAACAACATATCACAGGTAACATAAGAAAAAAACAGATAAATTGGACTTTATTAAAATTAAAACTTCTGTGCAGCAAAGGACACTATCAAGAAAGTGAAAAGCTAATTTACAGAGTGGGAGAAAATATTTGCAAATCATTTATCTATTAAGGGTCTCATATTCAGAATATCTAAATAAATTTTCCAACTCAGTAACAAAAAAAGTGCAACTGAATTTAAAAAATGGGCAAAGAACAGACATTTCTCCAAAGACATACAAAAGGTCAATAAGCACATGAAAAGATGTTCAACATCACCAATCATTAGGGAAATTTAAGTGAAAACCACAAGTTACCATTTCACACCTATTGGGATGGCTATAATTAAAACCAAAGAAAATTGAAATCCTTGTGCATTGCTAGTGGGAATGTAAAATGGTGCAGCTGCTTCAGAAAACAGTTTGGTCATTCCTCAAAAAGTTAAATATGGAATTACTATATGACTCAGCAATTTCACTCCCTTGAAACATAGGGATTCAAACAGATATATGTTTACCAATGTTCATAACAGCACTATTCACAGTAGCGGAAAGGTGGAAACAACCCAAGTGTCTATCAACAGACGAATGGATAAACAAAATACGGTATATCTGCCACAAAAAGGAATAAAGTACTATAATACATGCTGTAGCACGGATAAACCTTGAAATATTATGCTAACTGAAATAAACTACAAAGTAGATTGCAGGTTACCAGGGGCTGGGGATGGAGGTGAGAGGTGAAACCAGCTGGGCTTCTGGTTTGGGTAGGGACTTGGAGAACTTTTCTGTCTAACTAGAGGATTGTAAATGCACCAATCAGCGCTCTGTGTCTAGCTAGAGGATTGTAAAAGCACCAATCAGCATTCTGTAAAAATGGACCAATCAGCAGGACATGAGTGGGGCCAAATAAGGAAATAAAAGCTGGCCTCCCGAGCCAGCAGCGGCAACCTGCTCGTATCCCCTTCCACGCTATGGAAGCTTTGTTCTTTTGCTATTCATAATAAGTCTTGCTGCTGCTCACTCCTTGGGTCTGCACCACCTCTAAGAGCTGTAACACTCACCGCCAGGGTCTGCAACTTCATTCCTGAAGTCAGCCAGACCACGAACCCACTGGGAGGAACAAACAACTCTGGACACGCCACTTTGTGAGCTGTAACAGTCACCGTGAGGTCTGTGGCTTCATTCTTGAAGTCAGCAAGACCAAGAACCCACCAGAAGGAATACATTCCGGACACAGAGGGACAGAGTGTTATTGCTTAATGAATACAGTTTCTGTCTGGGGTGTTGAAAAATTTTAAAAAGAGAGAACAGTGATGGTTCCACAACATTGTAAAGATAATTAATGTCACTGAATTGTATGCTTAACATGGTTAAAATGGCAAAATTTTAAATACATATTATACCCACGTTATCTTTAGAGAAAGTGAACATAAACTAAAGGTGGATTATGAGGTGAGGGTGAGTAGGTGTGGCTCATCAGAGGGGAAGGAAGAGAAAAGTCACTTATTTAGGCTGTGTTCTTAGCCAAAACTTCAAAACATTTTAAACATCACCATGCAACACTGCTATGAATTGAATTGTTGCCCCCTTCCCCCAACTTCATATATGGAAGCCCTAACTCCCAATGTGACTGTATTTGGAGATAGGTCCTTAAAGAAGTAATTAAGGTTAAATGAGGTTATAAAGGTGAGGACCTAATCTGATAGGATTAGTGTATTTCTTCTTATAAGAACTGACACCAGAGAGCTTGCTCCTCGCTCTCCCTAAAAAATCCCACCAGGTGAGGACAAGAGAGAAGGTGGCTGTCAGTAAGCCAGGAAGAGTGCCCAGAGCCCTCACCAGAAGCTAACCTTGCCAGACCTTGATCAGGGACTTTTAGCCTTTAGACTGAAAAAATGTATTTCTATTGTTTAAGTCCCATAGTCTATAGTATTTTGTTATGGCAGTCCCAATAGATGAATACAAACATGGAAGTATTTGCAACACAAATTTCTCTATCAACTGTTCTCTCACAGAAAGCAATTTCCTCTGCTGATTGAAATCCTACCCATCCTTCAAACTCAAACTCAAATGCCATCTCCTCCAGGAGGCTTTCCCCGATTGCTCAGCTAAAACTAATTTTTGTGTCCTTTGACTTCAGGGTATGTTCCCTGGAAGATTCTTAGTTTGGGTCATATGATGGGAGTTCATCAATGCTGATTCCTGGGCTGTCACCTCATTCTATATGTTCTCTCCAAGTCAATGACTCACGTCTTTCTATCACTTTTTCTCTGAACTCCAGAACAACAGAGCTGATTCAGCACCTCTGTCGAGGTAACTGAAAGCACATGAAGCTTAATTCAGATGCTCCTTGACTTACGATGAGGTTAGGTCCCAATAAACGCACTGTAAATGGAAAGTGGGCTTAATACCTGGATAAGCCCATTATAAAGTGGAAAAATCATTAAGTAGAACCATTGTAAGTTCAGATTTGCCTCGACTTACGATAGGGTTACCTCCCAGTAAACCCATCCTAAAGTCAAAAAGTCTAAGTCGGGGACTATCTGTATGTCCAAAATAAATTGTTCCTCTGGAACTGTTCCACATATTCCTCCAAATTGTGGTCCATCTTTGGTGTCTTCGATTTTAGTGGACAGTACGTCCATCCATCAGCACTGTTTCAAGCCAGACACTGACTAGATCAGGATAACATTCTTTTTACCCTTACCTCACATATCCATCCTCTCAGGAAGTACCATTGCTTTCACTTTGATCCATGGTCTCCTTTATGGTCCAAGCTACTTTCATCTCAGCCCTGGACCACCCCCAACAGTCTTGTTTTCCTTGTTTCCACTCTTGCCCCACTCTAATCTGTTCTCAGAGTGGTAACAGCTTCATCCCTGCCTAAAACTTGTCTGTGGCCCTGCAGCATCTGGCCCCTGACTACCACTCCAGCCTCATCCCCCATCAGTTTAACAAATATTAATACATCATTTGTTGAATGCCTCCAGCCATTGCCTACATTATTAGTCTCCTCTGCCTGGGAGGCATTCCTCTCTTTACCTGGTTAGTTTCTACTCATTCTTTAAAGGTCTGCTCAAATGTGGGCTCATTTAATGCTCCACTTAAATGAGCCTTTCCAGACCTCTCCCTCTCCCCTCCCATTATAGCTAGTCACAGGTCCCACTATGGTTAGTTCCCATGGCACCACCCTAGCCTCAGTTAGAGCTTAGGCACAACTGTCATTTAGCAGTTAACAAGGAGATTACTTCAAAGACATTCATCACTGTTTAACAGTGTGTCCTCAGTCCCTGGAAGGGTGTCCAACACACACTGGGTGCTTAATAAAAGTCTGTTGTATGAACGATTAAGAGATGGAATCCCAGCAATGCTACTTCCCAGCCATTTGACTTGTTAAAGTCACTTAATATTCTTGATCTTCAGTTTCCCAATTCTTAAAGCAGGGTTATGTAATTTTTTCTAGGGAAGTAATTTCTGTAATTTGCTGGGCACTGGGTGGGCCCACAGCTCACTCTTGGATAGAAGAGCGTTCCCACGCTTTTAGCCCAGCCCTAGAAGCCATAGGTTGCTACATCATCCTGCGGAAGACTTCCTAGAGAGGTGGCCCTTCGTCGGAGTCTGAGGCAGGAAGGCCTAGGCACGGGGCACCACCTGCACGGATGCTTAGAGGCTGGGGCGCTCAGGGGCGAACGCGGCGGGCGGGGAGGCCCACCTTGCAGGCCCTGCAGGCGGAAGGTGTGGTGCTCCACCGGCAGGCCTGCCGCGCTGTAGGGCCCATACCGCAAGATGACCACTGCGTTCTTGGGCATCGCCAGGCCTCCGCCGCCGCAGCGAAGGCTAAGGAGAAACACACGCTGCTAAGCAACCTCTCTTCCGGCCCTGGCGGGTGGGCGTGGCTACGCGCGGGGCGGGGCCGGAGTGGCGCTAGGGGATCCTCCCCGCCCCAAGCTGCTCACGTGACCCTCAGCGCCTGGTCCGCAAACGGGCGCGTTCGACCTGCTGTGGCAAGTGTTAGTGATAAATAACAGCAGCAGCCAGGCACAGTAAGTTCGTGTCAGGCAGCGTGCTAAGCACTTTCCCTGCGTTGTCTGGTTGAATCAGTTTACCATCCCTCGTCAGTATTTTATGTTTTCTGTTTACAAAACCGAGGTTCAGGGAGGGCAAGTTGTGGTCCCAAGAGTGACAGCGGTGTAGTATGGATTGGAAACCCTTGCATTTCTTCTATTTTCTTGCCTGTTTTTGATTGATTGGGAGTATTTGTTCATCATTCCTCTTCCTCTACCTCTTTTCCCCCTTCCCGTTCTGTCACCAGTGAGGCTATTTGGTGGGGCCAAAACTGTGAATTCATCCAATTCCCTTTTAGTTGCTCAGCTCTGCTGATTGGAATTTGGACATAAAAGACATCCACTACTTCTAGGCATGGCTCCTTAAAAGTCTCCTCCACACCTGCTGTCGCCTTCTTATCGGTAGCCAGGTATGGGATCCCAGGGAGGACCGGAGGTTCCTGGGGAGACAGACCCAAAACGTGGGAGGAACCTGGACCACTGAGTAGCTGAGCCGAATAGAGCCCCACCCATCTACATTTGTTGGTGACCAAGGCAAGAAGGAAACATTTATTCCATAACCACTGAGATTTTGGGGGTTGTTTATTACAGCAATTAGCCCAACCTGACAATCGCAATGCCCTTGCAATTACAGCACTTCTTTATTTTCTAAATATTCAATTGTAGTTGATATTTTTACCCTCCTTTTGAATAGTAAAGGATTTAAAAAACCCTTTCTCACTAATTCTCCCAACGTACGCTACTGTGTATTTTAATTCTCTCCACGTGTACAGTATGTTCTATGATACATATTTCTTTGATGAGAATTGGTTTATACACGATTGGTAAATAGAGGAATTATATCAGTAGAAGTTTGACATTATTATGGGTCATGAATAATTTCCCCCAACACTTAAGAGTTTTGCATCGTCGGACAAGAACTACTGAATTCACCAACACAGCTGAACCCAGCAGACTATGGAGGAAGGCAGGACTGTACATGATGTCATTATTCATCCTCTTGATATACTGATTTGTTTGCTTTGGACAGACACTCAATAGTGGGGTTGCTGAATCAAATGGTAGTTCTATTTTTTGTTTTTTGAGAAATCTCCATACTGTTTTCTATAATGGCTGTACAATTTGCATTCCCACCCACCAAGAAATATGAGTTCCCTTTTCTCTGCATCCTCACCAGCATCTGTTATTTTTTATCTTTTTAATAATAGCCATTCTAATTAGGGTAAGATGATATTTCATTGTGGTTTTGATTTGTATTTCCCTAATGATTAGTGATGATGATTAGTGATGTTGAGCATTTTTTGTGTGTGTACCGGTTGGCCATTTGTGTGTCTTCTTTTGAGAAAAGTCTATTCATGTCCTTTGCCTACTTTTTAAATGGGATTATTATTATTATTTTTTAACTATTGAGTTGTTTGAGTTTCTTATATATTCTGGATAATAATCCCTTATCAGATGAATAGTTTGCAAACATTTTTTCCCATACGACAGGTTCTGTCTTCACTCTGATGATTGCTTTCCTTGTAGTGCAGAAGCTTTTTAGTTTAATATAGTCTCATTCATATATTTTTGTTTTTGTTCCCTGTGCTTTTGAGGTCTTAGTCATATCTTTGCCTAGACCAATGTCCTAAAGTGTTTTCTCTATGCTTTCTTCTAGTAGATTTATAGTTTTGAGTCTTACATTTAAGCCTTTAATCCCGTCTTGAGTTGGTTTTTGTATATAGTGAGAGATAGGAGTTCAGTTTCATTCTTCTGGATAAGGATATCCAGTTTTCCTAACACCCTTTATTGAAGAAGATGTCTTTTTCCTAATGTGTGTTCTTAATGCCTTTGTTGAAAATCAGTTTGGCTGTAAATATGTGGATTTATTTCTGAGTTATCTATTCTGTTCCATTGGCTTGTGTGTCTGTTTTTCTGTCAATACCATGCTGTTTTTGTTACTATAGCTCTGTAATATATTTGAAGTTAGGTAAAGTAATGCCTCCTGTTTTGTTCTTTTTGATCAAATTGCTTTGGCTATTTGGGCTCCTTTTTGGTTCCATAGGAATTTTAGTATTATTTTTTCTAATTCTGGGAAAGATGCTGATATTTTGATAGGAATAGCATTGAATCTGCAGATTTCTTGGGGTATTATGACCATTTTAACAATGTTAATTATTCTGATCCGTGAGCATAAGATGTTTTTCCATTGTTTGTGTCATCTTCGATTTCTTTCTTACATATTTTGTAGTTTTCCTTGTACAGGTCTTTCATTTCCTTGGTTAAATTTATTCCTCGGTAGTTTGGTTTCTCATAGCTATTTTAAGTGGGATTGCCTTTTCCATTTCTTTCTCAGATAGTTCATTAATGTTATATAGAAATGCTACTGATTTCTGTGGGTTGCTTTTGTATCCTACAACTTTACTGAATTCATTTATCAGATCTGAGAGGTTTTTTTGATAAGTCTTTGGATTTTTCTAGGTGTAAAATCACGTCATTTGCAAAGAGCAGCAATTTGACTTCTTCTTTTCCAAGTTTGAAGCCTTTTATTTTTCTGTTATCTAATTGTTCTGGCTACAACTTCCAGTATTATGGTGAAAGGTGAAAGTGGACATCCTTGTCTTGTTCCAGTTCTAAGAAGAAAGGCTTTCAACTTTTCCCCATTCAGTATGATGTTAGCTGTGGATTTGTCATATATGGGCTTTATTATTTTGAGGTATGTTCCTTCTACACCTAGTTTGTTGAGGGATGTTGAATTTTGTCAGATGCTTTATTTGCATCTATTGAGATGATCATGTGGTTTTTGTCCTTTATTCAGTTGATGTGATGTATCATGTTTATTGATTTGCATGTTTGAACCATCCTTGCAACCCTGGGATAAATCCCACTTGATCATGGTGTACTATCATTTTAATGTGTTGTTGGATTTGATTTGCTAGGATTATGTTGAGGATTTTTGCATTTATTTTTATCAGGGATATTGGCCAGTAGTTTTCTCTTTTGGGTGTGTGTCCTTGTCTGGTTTTGGTATTAGGGTAATGCTTGCCTTGTGGCATGAGTTAGGAGGAATTTCTGCCTCTTCAATTTTTTGGAATAGTTGGAATAATTGGTATTGGTTCTTCTTTGTAATTTTGGTAGAGTTTGACAGCGAAGCCTTCCAGTCCTTGGCTTTTCTTTGTTGGGAGACTTGATTACAGATTCAATCTCATTATAAGTTATTGGTTTGTTCAGGTCTTCTGTTGCTTCCTGATTGAACCTTGGTTGTGTGTGTCCATGAATTTATTCATTTCCTCTAGGTTTTCCAGCTTGTTAGCATATAGTTGTTCATAATAGTCTCTGATGATCTTTTGTATTTCTGTGGTATTAGCTGTAATGTCTCCTTTTTTGTTTCTGATTTTATTTGGGCCTTCTCTCTTCTTTTCTTGGTTAGTATAGCTAGCAGTTTATCAGTTTTGTTTATCTTTTTGAAAAACCAGCTTTTCATGTTGTTGACCTTTTGTATTGTTTTTACATCTCTATTTCATTTATTTCTGCCTTGATCTTTATTAGTTCTTTCCTTTTATTAATTTTGGATTTGGTTTGCTCTTGCTTTTCTAGTTCCTTGAGGTGTACTATTAGATTGCTTATTTGAAACCTTTCTACTGTTTTTAAAAATGTAGACACTTGTTACTATAATACTATAAATTTGCCTCTCAGTACTACTTTTGCTGTATTCTATATTTTGGTATGTTTTGTCTTGATTTGCACTTGTTTCAAGAATTTTTTATTTCCTCCTTGATTTCTTCATTGACCCAATGGTCATTCAGGAGCGGGTTGTTTAATTTCTATGTATTTATACGGTTTTCAAAGTTTCTCTTCTTGTTGATGTCTAGTTTTATGCTACTGTGGTCCAAGAGGATACTTGATATGATTTCAATTTTAAAGTTTTTTTTGAGATTTGTTTTGTGTTTTAACATATAGTCTGTCTTGGAGAATGTTTCATGTGCTAATGAGAATGATGTATATATTCTGTAGCTGTTGAGTGAAATGTTCTGTAAATGTTAGGTCCATTTGGTCTAAAGTGCAGTTTAAATCCAATTTTTTTTTGTATACTGAGTGTGGGGGACTTCAGCAACCCACTATTACTGTACTGGAGTCTTCTCTCCCTTTAGATCTGATAATATTTGCTTTATATATCTGGGTGCTGCAGTGTTGAGTGCATATATATTTACAATTGTTATATCTTCTTGCTAAATTGATGCATTTATCATTATTTAATGACCTCCTTTGTCTCTTTTTATTGTTTTTGGCTTAAAGTCTGTTTTATCTGCTATAAGTATGCTACTTCTGCTCACTTTTTGTTTCTGTTGCATGGAATATCTTTTCTACCCCTTTACTTTCAGTCCACGTGTATCTTTATAAGTGAGTTGAGTTTCTTTTAGGTAATATGTAGTTAGTCATTTAAAAAATTCATTCAGCTAGTTTATATCTTTTAGCAGGAAGATATATGTAGGAAGTTTAATATGTTTAGATTCAAGGTTATTGTTGATATGTAAGGGCTTATTTTTTCATTCTATTAATTGATTTCTGGTTGTTTTGTATATTCTTTTTTCCTTTCTCTCTTATTGTTTATCATTGTGGTTTGGTGGTTTTCCATAGTAGTAACATTTGAGTCCTTTTTTTCCCTTATTTGTGTGTTTGCTCTGCTAGTGGATTTTATACTTTCATGTGTTTTCATCATGACGGTAGATATCATTCTTTTGTTTTCAAGTATAGGGCTCCCATAAGCATTTCTTGTAGGGCATGTCTACTGGTGATAAATTCCCTCAGCTTTTGTTTGTCCTTCATTTATGAAAGATAACTGCTGGATGTAGGATCCTTGGTTGATAGTTTTTTTCTTTTAGCAGTTTGAATGTATCTTTACATTATCTCCTGGATTATAAGGTTTCTGCAGAGAAATCCATTGTTAGTCTGATGGCAAATCCCTTATAAGTGACTGGATACTTTTCTCTTATTGTGTTTAGGATTCTCTTTTTGTTGTTGACTTTCAACAGTTTGACTATAATGTGCCATTGAGAAGACTTTTTGAATTTTATCTATTTGGGATCTCTGAGTTTCCTGTATCTAGCTGTCTAAATCTTACTACACTAGGGAAGTTTTCAGCTATTATTTCATTAAATGTATTTTCTATTCCTCCCTTTTGGTTTTCTCTTTGCCTTCTGGGGCACCAAGCATTCGTATACTTGGTTACTTTATGGTCTCCCATATGTCACATAGGCTTTGTTCATTCTTTTAAGTTCTTTTAAAATTTATTTTTGTCTGACTGAGTTATTTCAAAAGACCTATCTTCAAGTTCTGAAATTCTTTTTTTTCTTCTTGATATAATCTGTTGTTGAAGCTTTCAAATATATATTTTTAAATTTCATTCAATGAATTATTCAGTTCCAGGATTTCTGGTTTTTCCTTTTTATGATAGCTATCTCTTTGGTAACTTTTTTGTTCAAATTCTGCAGTGTCTCTCTGATTTCTTTGTGTGTCTATCTGTGTTCTCTTGTGTCTCACTGAGCTTCTTTGATATCATTATATTTTTTGGTATTTTATAAATTTCTTTTTCATTGGAACCTGTTGCTGGAGAATTATTACTGTGGTCCCTTGGACATGTCATATATTCTTGCTTTTTCCTGTATTTTTTTTCTTTTTGTCCTTACATTGATATATGTGCGTCTTCTCTAACAGTCACTTCTTCCAATATTTTGGGTCTGTTTTTGTAGGAGAGGACTTTTTCCTGAAGATGTATCTATGGTGTTGGGTAGGGCACTTGGTTAGGTGTGTACAGAAGTGTAGTCTTTGTTTAAGTTCTTTAGCTGTACACACTATCGGTAATGCTTGTGATTTCTTCAGTGGCTTAGTGTGCAGTTGTTCATGGAGGCCATGGTGAAGTTTTTCTGGGGACAGGAATGTCAAATGGGCCTGTCCTTGGGTCCCAGGGTGGCATACCCTAGCACCAGTGTTAGTGAGTACAGGCAGGACTATTTTGGGGCCTCCCAAGCAAGGTAACTTGCTTGGGTGCCAGTATTGGCTGCGGTAGGTTGGGGAGGTAAGTGGGTCCTCATGACCCCAGGCAGTGAACATGGTGTGGGAAATGGCTGTAGCATGTAGTGGGACAACCCTTTGACTCCCAAGCAATCCATACTGATGTTGGCAGTGGCTATGATGGGCTGAGTGAGCCAGTCCCCAGTCCTGCAGGTGGCATGGTGTGGGTGGGTGCCAGCTGTGGTATTTGTGGCAGGTTCAGTGGGTCTGTTTACAGGTCCCTGGGAGGGGTGCTTAGTTGTCAGTGGTGGTAGACTGGGCAGGGTAATCCTCAGGTCCCCAGATGGTGTACTTGGGAACTGGTGGGATGGTATGGAGCTGGGTGGGCCTGTCCTCAGGACCTCCAGTTGTGTGTGGGGGGAGTGGATGTGGTGGGCAGGGGTGGGGTGATCTTCAGGTTCCCAGCAGAGTACCTGTGTTTGGGCAGCAGTGGCTATGCTGTAGTCCTGCTGCTGGGAGAGCAGGATCACTTTCAGTGGCAGCAGTTATAGGCAGATGGCTGGGGGGCATGCACTTTGCCTGCAGGTGATGGCTGTGGGCAGGGGAGCCTGTCCTTGTAGTGTGTGAAAATGCATGGGGACCCCTCTGCTGGGGGAGATAGGGTTGCTGCCAGTTGGGCACACTTTAGCACCCAGTGACAGCAGCCTGCCATGGGGGTCAGTGGCTGTGGGTGAAGTAGCGTGTCCTCAGGGTCCATGAAAATGCATGGTGGCCCCGCTACTAGGGGAGATAGGGTTACTGCTAATGACTCATGCTTTGGCCCTGACAGCAGCAGCCAGTAGCAGTGGTGACCATGGGTAAGGGATGTCAGTGGGGCTCTGGGGATATGGAAATGCAGGGGCTGTTGAGACTCCAGCAGGATGCAATATGGTGGGGACTGGGCTCTCAAAATGGTGCCTTGTTATAGCTGCTTAGAACTCGGAGAGGTGTATGGGAGTTGGCATGAACTCCCTCTTTGGAGCAATGCTGTTGTGTGGTCTTTAGGCACCACCCTATGGTAGTCTTAGGGCCCATGGGAGTCAAGGGGCTCTTCCTTGGCTAGAATTACTGGATCCCATGCTAGAAATATGTACTACTGGGGATCTCTCACTTACCGCTTCCCCACACTGGGGAGCCTCTCTGGGTTCCCAGCCAATCCCAGCTGAGCAGGCTCTTTTGCTTCCTTCTCTTGGTGTTTCATGTCACTTCTCTGTTGAATTCTCTTAGATGCTCTATTTGAAGTGTGATTATCTATTTGCTATTTGCGTTCTTCTATGTGAAGGAGGCGGCAAGTACAAGGTGGCTCTCGTCAACGACCTTGAAGTCCTCTTTCTATGGAGGTTCTTTTAAAAAATTAAATTAGGGATGGTGACGTTTGTTGAATGCATTTTAATGATTAGAATGATCCCATTATTTTAATTCTTTATGTTGTCAATGAGTAAATGACAGTTAGCTATTTTCTAATATTAAACGATTTTACATTCTTGGAGAAATTGAATTTGGTCATAGATGTATTATCTTTTTAATATCTTAACATTTGTTTGCTTATATTTTGTTTAGGATTTCTTCATAGATATGCGTGAGTGGAATGGGTCTGTAATTTTTCTTTCTTGTATGTCTTTGTTTGGTTTAGGTATTAAAGTTATAGTAGTCTCAGAGAATAAATGAGAGAGTATAGAAAAAGAGAGAATACCCCCTTATTTATCTTAGATACAATGAAAATGATCACTTCTTTGAAAGGTTGGTAGAACTTGTGTATAAAACTTTGCACTCCTTTTGTTTTTTTTTTTTACCAAAGGGATTTTAAACCTTTGCTTCAGTTTATTTATGATTTATAAGACTATCCAGAATTTGATTTCTTCCTGCACCAGTTTTGACAAATAATATTTCCCTAAGAATGTTTCTATTTGTGTCTACATTTTGAAATTTACTGACATAAAGTAGTTGATCTTTTTAACGTCCGCTTTATTGAAATATGTCAACTTTTTATTGATATTATTTATTTCTAACTTTCTTTTTATTGGTTTTATAAGACTTGTCTATTTTGTTAGTCTTTTCATACAGCTAACTTTTGTTCTGTTTAGCTTCTCTGTTTTTTTGGTTTGTTTGTTTACTCTTTCATGATGTTTTTATCTTTATTATCTTCTTCTGCTTTCTTTAAGTTTACCATTTGGTTCTTTTTCTTCCTTTTAAGTGACACTTAGCTCATCAATTTTCAATGTTTCTTCTTTTCTGTTGTGTTTAAAGCCATATATCTTCCCTAAACACTTTTGCTATATCCCAGAGATTTTAATATGAGGTAACTTTATCTCTCTGCTCTAAGTATTTTAAAATTTCCATTGTAATCTCTTCTTTGACCATGAGTTTTAGAATTATGTGTTTCTTCAATTCTGGAATATTCTTATTCACTTTCTGTTTGAATAGTCTTTTAGCCCCATTTACTGTCATCTCTCTTTCTGGAACTCCTGTGTGTATGTTGGAACTCCTTATGTTATCTTCCTTGTGTTTCTTTAATAATTTCTTTACCGGGACAGACTTAGTGCACAAGTAATGTTTTCCACACCCCTATGATTGCATCCCCAACCAGTCAGCAGCACCCATTCCCTTGAAAAACCTTAACCTCTGGGCCTCTGGAGAGACTCATTTGAGTGATAATTCTGTCTTATGCATGGCTGGCCTTGCTTTAATTAATTTCTGATGCTTTTCTTCAATGTGAGTTGTTTCTTGTGTTGTTTGTATTTTCTGCAAGCTCATTTTTAATGGAATGTTTTCCTATGTGGGTGTTTGGTGTGTGCAGAGTGGAAAGTGGTTTTGTATTTGAGTCTGATGAGGTCCTTTGGGTCTTACAGATCCGGGCCAAGTTGGCTTTTTAAAATTATTGGGTTAGAATCCTACTGAAACTATTCGAAAATATTGAGAAAAAGGGAATTCTCCCTAACGAATTCTATGAAGTCACCCTAAAGCCAAAACCAGGAAAGGATATAACAAAAAAGGAAACTACAGACCAATATCCCTGGTGAACACAGATGCAAAAATCCTCAACAAAATACTAGCTAACTGAATCCAAGAGCACATCAAAGAGATAATTCACCATGATCAAGTGGGTTTCATCCCAGGGATGCAGGGATGGTTTAACTTATGCACGTTAAGAAATATGATACGTCACATAAACAGAATTAAAAGCAAAAACCATATGATCATTTCAATAGATGCGGAAAAAACATTCAATAAAATTCAGCTTCCCTTTATGATAAAAACTTTCAACAAACTAGGCATAAAAGGGACTTACCTCAAAATAATAAAAGCCATATATGACAAACCCACAGCCAACCTCATACTGAGTGGGGAAAATTTGAAAGCACTCTCCCCGAGGAATGGAACAAGACAGGGATACCCATTTTCACCAATTCTATTCAACATAATACTCGAAGTCCCAGTCAGAGCAATCAGCTAAGAGGAAGAAATAAAGGACATCCAAATTAGAAACGAAAGTCAAACTATCACTGGTCACTGGTGATATTATTGGAGACCTAGAAAATCCCTAAAGACTCCTCCAAAAGACTCCCAGATTCGATAAACAATTTCAGGAAAGCCTCAGGTTAAAAAAAGTCAATATATACAAATCAGTAGCACTGCTATACACCCACAATGACCAAGCTGAGAATCAAGTTAATAACTCAATCCCTTTAATAACAGTGGCAAAAAAATATGAAATACCTAGGAATATGCCTAACCAAGGAGGTGGAAGAACTCTAAAAGAAGAACTACAATACAAAACACTGCTGAAAGAAATAATAAATGACAAAACAAATGGAAACACATACCATGCTCCTGGATTCATAGAATCAATATTGTGAACATGACCATGCTGGCCAAAGCAATCTACAGATTCAATGCTATTCCTATCAAAATACCAACATCATTTTTCCCAGAATTAGAAAAAAGGATCCTAAAATTCATATGGAACCAACAAAGAGCCCAAATAGCCAAAGCAATCCTAAGCAAAAAGAACAAATCTGGAAGCATCATATTGCTGAACTTCAAATTATACTACAAGGTGATAGTTACCAAAACAGCATGGTATCGGCATAGAAGTATACACATAGACCAATAGAACAGAATAGCAAACCCCAGAATAAAGGCAAATGCTTAAAACTATCTGATCTTTGACAAAGTGTACAAAAACATAAATTGGGGAAAGAACACCCTATTCAACAAATGGTGCTGGAAAAACTGGCTAGCCACATGTAGAAGAATGAAACTGGATCTCTCTTTCTCACCTTATACAAAAATCAACTCAAGGTGGATCAAAGACTTAGATCTTAAGACCTGAAACCATAAAAATTTTAGAACATAACCTAGGAAGATCTCTTATAGACATTGGCCTAGGCAAAGAATTAATGACTAAGACTCCAAAAGCAAATACAACTAAAACAAAAATAAATAAATGAGACCTAATTCAACTAAAAAGCTTCTGTGCAGCAAAAGAAAGTAAACAGAGTAAACAGACAACCCACGAAATGGGAGAAAATATTTGAAAACTATGCATTCAGCAAAGGACTAATATCCAGAATCTATTATACAAGGAACTCAAATTACCAAGAAAAAAACCAAATAATTCCATCAAAAAGTGGGAAAATGATATGAATATACATTTGTCAAAAGAAGACATACAAATGGCAACAAACATATGAAAAAATGCTCAACACCACTAATCCTCAGGGAAATGCAAATCAAAACCACAATGAGATACCACCTTATTCCTGCAAGAATGGCCATTATTAAAAAGTCAGAAAACAATAGATGTTGGCATGGATGTGGTGAAAAGGGAACACTTATACACTGTTAGTGGGAATGTAAATTAGTACAACCTTTGTGGACAACAGCATGGAGATTTCTTAAAGAACTAAAAGTAGATCTACCATTTGATCCAGCAATCCCACTACTGGGCATCTGTCCAAAGGAAAAGAAGTCATTATATCAAAAAGACACCTGTGTAAGTGTATTTATTACAGCACAATTTACAATTGCAAAGGTATGGAACCAATCTAAGTGCCCATAAACCAATGAGTGAAGAAAATGTAATGTGTATACCATAGAATAATACTCAGCCATAAAAAAGAAGGAAATGTCTTTTGTAGCAACTTGAATGGAGCTGGAGGCCATTATTCTAAGTGAAGTAACTCAGGAACAATAACAAAAAACATGTATGTTCTCACTTATAAGTGGAAGCTAAGCTATGGGTATTTAAAGGCACACAGAGTGATATGGACTATGGAGACTTAGAAGGGGGAGTGTGGGAGGGTGGTGAGGGATTTTAAAACAACTATGTATTGCGTGCAATGTACACTACTCAGCTGACAGGTGCACTAAAATCTCAGACTGCACCACTATACAGTTCATCCATATAACCTGAAACCACATGTACCCCAAAAGCTATTGAAATAAAAATAAATAAATATGTTTGGCAAGAATAAAAAAAATTATCGGCTTGGAGTGCCTGCTGTACATATAAGCGGTATGAATTCAAGCTCCTCGTCCACGTATGGCATGAGTTTATGGTTTGACTTTCTCATGGATGTCTTTTCCCCCATCTACAGCCCTGTGGATGGCAGGCTTTTTTTCTCATCTCCTGCACTGATGAGAAACGTTTTTCTAGTTCTTGTCACATGGTCGGCGTGCCTCTGAGAGGTCCCAGTTTGTGCAGGGAGTTTAGTTGCTTCTCCTGCCTTACATGAGCTGTTATGTCTTCTCTGCTTGCAGGGACGGTGAACCCAGCTGGAGCCACTGAGGCCCGATTCTGCTTCACTTTGGGCTCCTGCTTAGTGCTGTGCTCTGGACATCTTTCTCTTTTCTGGAATGTGAGGACTTGCTTTCTTTCTCTTGAACTTGATTATATATTTTAAAACGTTCCCCTTTTTTTGTATATGGTTTTGCAGGTGGAGAGGCCCTTCTGCATCACCTCAGCCCATATTGCTGCACCTTAATATAAGAAACAGAGACTAAGGGGTCCATTGGGATGTACACTGCAGAAATAGGAAGAGAAAGCCCAGAAGGAGCTGGGAGGAGCACACAGTAGAAGAACAAGGAGAGAGCTGGTCCCTGGGAGCCAAGAAAGAACAGCTTTTAGAAAGGTCCTTTTGTGGGATGTGTGGCCAGCTTGTCCCAGATGTGGCATATTGTTCACCTTGCAGACTCAAGAGGCTTCTTTGAAATGAAAACTCAGAAGCACAAAGACAGGGAGATAGGCTGAATTTATAAAGGGAACCCAAGGTACTGCACACTGTCTCTCTCAATCTCCCTCCCTCCACCTAGCGCTCTCTCTCTCGCTCTCTCTCTTTTTCTCACATTACTCTCCAAGGAGAACTGCTTAGGAGTAATTTGGAAACTTCTAGCTGCTCTTATGAACCTGGGAGGGACTCTTCCCTGCTTCTGTACCAACACCCACCCTGCAGGGAGCTTCAGAGGCTGCAGGAGGGTGGCGTGGTTTTGCATGCTGCAGGTCGGCTTGCCTGCTCTTGCCCTTCTCTCAGTGTCTGCATCTGGTTACTTCGAGGATGCCTGTGACATCTGTGGTAAGAGCAAAACCCACATTGCTCAGATCTTGTTCTTTCCTTTCCCTTCCACTCCTGCTGGACTACTCTTAGCCATTATCTCTTTGAATAGTGCCTTTCCAGCATCCTGAATCCCACAAACCCACACACTTCAAGGTTCTTTTTTAGGGTCCAATTGGAAGGCATTTGGGCTTCCATTTGGAGGAATTTCAGTTCGGATTTTGTGGATTTTCATGGCTATAAGGACATCTTGCAGCTTGGAATGTATGTCAGCTGTGCAGGGCAAAAGAAGCTGTGTGCATATGTCTGTGTGAGCATGCAACAAGAAGGCTTGGCTTTTACACCACTTCCTAAGTTTTCAAACAGTGACCATCTCATATCATCTCTCTACAGCCCTGGAACTGAGTAATGCTGATATCAATATTCCCATTGTACAGATGCGGAAACTAAGCCTAGAGAGGAGAAGTGACTTACCCAAAGTCCTCAGCAAGTTAGAAACAGAGCTGTGTTTATTGTCCAGGCATCTGACCTCTGAGCCTTGTGCTCTTTTCTCTGCTGCACATTGTCCACACATGTTTGTGCAGGCTTAACTGGAGACACCCACTTTCTGTCTACACCCAGGTTTCTGTCAACCTGATCACAAGCATCCCATGAAGCCTCCCTGCCCCTTGCCCCACCCCGTGATGGCATGCCATAGGAGAGACTTCGTTCTCTCCTCCCTTTTCTCTCCTGGCCCCTGTGTCTTTTAGATATTGGCTACTGCTGCTGGCAGACCTCAGACAAAGGCAAATGAATTGTTGACCCAGCTGAGAGAATTTATGACATTATATTTTAAAGCGAGTCTGGGTAGAAACAATGGCCAACATCATCTTTCTTGGCATTACTTTTTATTGAATCTAGGCTTACAATCTTTAAATAATTTGAATATAATGCTTACAATATACAGTTCTTTAATCATACATATATTTCTTCAAAGCACAAAACTAGAAATTAAAATTGAAAGGCTATACACGTATATATTGCCATAAATCTAGAACTATTTTATAAAAATAGAACTCAAATATTAACTTTATGTATTTTAGCAACTTAGCAGTATTGTAAGGTGGCCACATACATATGCATCACTGTTCCAAATGACTATCTCATTTTCCATCTCTTTGGAGACACCTGGAGCAGGCTCCTTTCCCAGGATCCCCGTAGAGATGCCCTTGGCCATGGCTCAGTGTTGCCGTTGCATAAAGACTCAGTGCACCCGTGTATTATTGGAGGGGGAAGACCAGCTTCCAGCCTCTTCCTCAGAGAGAGGAAGTGTTCCCTCCTGCCAGGCATTTACTGTTTGCGTTTCTCATAGCCCTCACAGTGCATAGTTTGATATCCGAATGTGCAGAGTGAATTACCTTTCCATGTGCTTGGAGCAGATATGAGTTTGGGTCTGTCATATCAGTGTAAATAGTTTAAAAGAAAACCACCCAAACAATGTCCACTGGGGTAATGTCATCCCAAAGGTAGGCCCCATGAAGCCTCCCTGCCCCTACTCGACCCCGTGATGGCATGCCATAGACTAGGAGAAACTTAATTCTTTCCTCCCTTTTCTCTCCTGGCCCCTGTGTCTTTTAAACATTGGCTACTGCTGCTGGCAGACTCCAGACAAACACAAATGAATTGTTGACCCAGCAAGGTCCTCGACACACATGCTCTCCAATCCTCATAGTCTTGCAAGTGGGGACATTCTTGTTCTCATTTGACAGTGGAGGGAATTGAGTCTCTGGGCATGCGTGTCATTTGGCCAAGGTTGGTGGGGCTGCCTGGTCCCATAGCTGGAGCTCTCTGTCTGCCCAGAGATCCATGGAGGGAAAGGAACCAGAGGAGAACTCGGATCTGCACTGTGGTCATTTGGAAAGAACAGACAAGTAGCTTTGGGCCAACTTAAAGCAAGTGGGCTGCCTTTCCCCAGAAAACCCCAGGACCCTTGTGCTGCAACTTCCTAAGCAGAGCAGGAAGGTGGCTGTGGGAGGGAAGGAGCATAAATCTACAGGCCAATGACTTAAGTTTGTATGTTCAAAGGGCGGTGCCCAAATCTCTCACAACATGTAATAGAGATCCTCCATCTAAAACCAGGGGTTCAGGGACTCACTTCTTGAGGCTGCTTGTGTTTTCAAAGAGCTGAGTAAAGGTCAAATGCCCACCCCACCTCTGCTGGCCTGTGACAGTCCAGGTCAAAGCATGGAGAGCCTTCACAGTGGCCCAAAGAAGAGAAACCTACAGGATTCCTGGGCTAGAGCAGAGTGCTCAGCAGGAAGCAGCAGGATTGGAGGGACGTGCAGCAGAACACACAGGCTCTGTGCTGTAGATTTCTTTGGTTGCTTTCTCACTCCCTTCCCCTGCCCTTTAGACTTCCCATAAAAATGTGCTCCAAAGGGAAGTGCCTCTTGCATCTCTTCTATGATCACAGTCTCTCCAGACATCTCAACTCTGCCTGGGCTGACCTGTCTATCCTGCCCATGCTGGAGCTGGAGCTGGGGGTGGAGCTGGAGCTGGAGCTGGGGCTGGGTTTGACTCTGGATGAGGCTGTGCCCTCCTACCAGCCCTGCTCCCTGCCAGCTGTCCCCTCAGTCCCTGAGGCCAGAAGAGAGCCCTGCTCTAGGCTCTACCACATGGGTTTTTGTCAGAGTCCCTGGATAGCCTGCTCCAAACAAAGGAGCCCAGCTGCCTAAGGATCCTGCTTGAATCACTAATATTTTCTGAAATTAATGTCAGGGTGGTTTTCTTAAAAATCTCTGTCCTAAAACAGATTACAGAAAAACCCAAAGTAACCATCTCTCTTCTCCACCTACTGGAGCATGTAGGAGGGGAGGAGAGGGGAAAAGATGCAGAAAAAACGCAAATGGCAGGACTCCAGGAAGGGGCCAGGTCCTTTGCAAACCCACCGGCACCAGGCGCCATCTGCTTGGGGCTGTGCAGTTTACTTTTCTTGGACTGGCCCTGATGCCGTCTGCTAAGCAGAGAGTGGCAGCAACTCCAGGGCAGTCACAGGTAATTTTTTTTTCCTTTCAGAATAGCTGGACACAATTTTCTGAGCTCAACAGAAGGCTGCCCCTGGGCATGAAAGCAGAAATGTGTTTGTGGGCCCAAGTCACTATATTTTAAATGGACTTGGGCTCTGTGGTGTGTTTAGGAGGAGCGGGTGCTCACAGGACTGTACGGCTCAGTGGAGGCACTGAGAATGCCACGATTGGAATGCTCTGAATCTCAAAACACAGCCTCCTCTCCCCACAAAAAGAAAAAAGGTAATGACCTGGAGTTAGCCTCTTCCTTCCTAACTCATTTAGGTACATTGCATGTAATAAGGTGACTCATCCTTTCATTGGGCAGAAGCATCACCTGGACACACTAGGTCCTGCTGGAGAAGGAGACATGAACACTAAGCTTCCGAGGACCACAGGAGTCCTCATTGTGGCTCGCCAGTGCATCCAGGCTGCCTCCGAGCCAGGCTGGTCCCGTTTCCCAGTGCACAGGCCCAAAGGCACCTTGAAAATGACGATTCCCTTACATAAAGAGGGGACCCTTTTCTCCTAACACTCCAACTCTGTGTGATGTCTCTGTGTGATCTGTGGGTTGGACTCTGAGGACAGGGAGCTGTGGCAAGCTGGGGTAAGGGATGGGAGTGGGGATCGGCAGGGTCTGGCTGCTCTAGAGGCTGAGTTTGGGAGGTGAAACCTAGTGGCAGGAGTCAAGGTTGGTGTTCCTGGCTGGGCCTCATGGCTTTTTCCTTTGTTGCCAATGGCTTGCTCTCGGCAGGTGGCGGCAGACTGCAGAGGTCTCTCATGTCAATGAGACTTTCTTCCACAGCTTTTGCAAACTTGCTAGAAGAAGTCTCTTTGCAGCTGTGAAAGCTGGAGATGCAGAAAAGGATGGTCTCTGGCTGGGGGTTGTAGCAGGCACCATACCCATTTGGGACCACAGGACCATAGCAGCAGAACATCTCCATGGTTGTGGGCACCTGGAGGAGAGGACAGGTCAGAAGCTGCTTGTTCTGGAATGCAGCCTGCCAGCGTTGACTGGGCTTGGCTTCTCTGACTGTTTTCCACCTGGGGGTTTGACTGAATTAACCAAATCAAGTGATTGCTTCAGCATGGATGGACACAGCCAGAGTCATAAAAACAGACCCATCTAACTGCATGATATCAGAGGACGAGGGGCCCCAAGCCCACTCCCTGGTGTGCAATCTGCTCTACTTGTGGAGTTGGAAGTTCCCATCGTGACCTGGTGCTGGGTCTTGGGCTGAGTCTCCCCTTCACCTGGGGGCCATTTAAGGCATGGAGGCAATCAGGTAATTTACTAAATGGTCCCCTGGTGGCACCCCACAGTTAGATGCTTTCCGGAGGGAGGAATTTATGAACTTGAGGAAATCTGGCCCATCCTCTCTGTCGATTTTCCCCAGATCCTTAATTACTGTCAGTATTGCTTGGCTGCTCTGATTTCTCCCTGCAGCCTGGCCATGCCCAATTACCCAGCATTGGGTGTTTCAAAGATTGCCATCAACTGGAGTTTTACTTATGCACCTAGTATGTTTTGAATTCAGAGTACTGAGATTTTGTAATCCAGATCACAAACCAAGAAAGTATGTTTCTGAAAGCATTCAAGCCATAAATGCTACTTTCCAGTTGGAAAACAACAAAACCCCCACACCCCAGATTAATTTTATTAGCTGGTCCTATGGAAAAAAGTAGAAAGGATTCTCGGGCAGGTGCAGGGCCTGGTTTGTTTTAAACCTACAGGTTCCTGGTGTTGTGTGCTTAGGCCTTCGGAAGTGACACTGGCTGTTTTAATGGGGCAGAACAAACCATTAGTCTTGCTAATAGAGTCACCGCATTGTCAGATAAATTTGCCGTGCAATAGCCGAAGGCCATAGAGCCATTCCAAAGCACTTTTTGCCCATGGATGATTTCCTGAGAAATTTATGGTGCTGTGTTCTGTCCTCGTTTATTCACGTCTGCATGCTCACTGCCATAATGACAACATCCAATTACTGAGTGGGCTTCTGTCCTCAAACACAGCTCATCAACCCCAGTACTGCCCACGTCCAGCTTTTCGCAGATGAGGTGGCATTTTAGTAAATTGATGGCTGTGGGGCATTTCCCCTCCTAAACCACGACCTCTATCTAATGGATTGCATTCTGTCTTTGTGGCAGTGGCCCTCACACAGGACACGCTGCCGACTGGTTAGATGTTGGGCTGGCCATGAATGTTCTGCTGTTGGTCGCGTGGCCCTTTATAATAATATCTGTGACCTATTTAGAGGGCCCTGTCCATGCCAGGCCCTGGACTGGGCTTTCTCCCTACATCATTGAATCTGGCCGAGCCAAGACTTCACTCCAGACCTGCTGGGTGTCAGAGCCCATGGAAACCGCGGTAATAGATTGAAAGGTAGTAAGATGTAACGGTTAGGGCACCAGAATGGGTGTGTTCCTGTACTGTCTCCACCTCGGCTGAGTAGGGTCTGCTGATTACTCCTGTTTAGGAGATGGGAAACCTTCTTTTTTTCTGTTTTTTGAGACAGGGTCTCACTCTGTCACCTGGACTGGAATGCAGTGGTGCAATCAAGGCTCACTGTAACCTCCACCTCCCCAGCTCAAGCAATCCTCTTATTTCAGCCTCTTTAGTAGCTGGGACTTCAGGCACGCACCACCATGCCCAGCTAATTTTTTAAAATAGGGAGATGAGGTCTCTCCATTTTGCCCAGGCTGGTCTCAAACTCCTGGGCTCGAGCAATCCTCCTGCCTCAGCCTCCCAAGGTGTTGGGATTATAGTTGTAAGCCACCAAGCCTAGTCAGTAAACCGTCTTCTAATGAACATTCAGATCATTTTGCTGACAGTCACGTAGTTCAGAAAAAGCAGAGGCAGGATTTGCCTGACTCCAGCTAGTGGGCTTGTTGTCACTGTTCTTTAGAAAGCTTACTGACTACACTACTCTTGGGCGATGGCTGCACGGGGCTGTACCTGGCTGGTGGAGAGGACAAACCGGTTGCTCATCAGGTAGGTTTCATCCATGAACATCTCGGGCATCTCCTTGCACACGGCTCGGGCCAGCTCCCGTAGCGCCAGCAGGTGGTTGTCAATGGCCATCCCTGTTATGGCCTGGGTAGTTGGGGGCAAAGAACAGGAGATGAGAAGTGGGCCCCCTGCAACTCCTTGTTCCCTCCTCTGTAGTCCACAGGACTACTGGTGACTCCAGCAGCCACGGCTCATTCTTACCCAGTGCCTGCTGCCAACAATGTGTGTGAGTGGCTGCTCAGGACTGACCGCTGTACCATGCGGCCTCTGCTCCCGGGCCCTTGCACATTTCCACGTGCACTGAGTGAGTCCAGAGCAGGTTGGGTTCTAGCTTGAGATATCTGAGCTAAAGGTTAGTGAGTCTGAGCATCCCCTACACACCTACACCTGGCTGGTTCTCTAAGTGGAAAGAATGGGGCTGGCCTGGACATCTCAACTACCAACTACTTGGGCAGGGGAGAGAGTTTGGGAAGAAGGCTGTGTGCAGGGCTTGGGGACTGCTGGATCCTGTGCAAGCACTGTGAAGGGCATCCCAGGCTGTCCTGAACAGACTCTCACCACAATCAGCGCTGTCTCCTCCAGTAGGAGCCCAGGGAACAAGAGATGGAGGATAGAGGTTGTGAGATCTGTTCCTGAATCTTGGCTGCTATTTCATGGCTCAGGATCAATTCATTTAAACTGGATCCATAATCTAAGAAATCGTTTTGAGACAGGAACTAAACCCCTTAGCAGGCTCAGCTGACATTTTCAAGGGGAAAGAGGCAGTTGAATGATAAAAGTTCTTTTTCTTATTATCACAATATATTTAAACTTTCATCAAAGGATAGAAATATAGAGAAAGCTCCAGGATGTCAATGTAGGAGGGGTTCATGGAGGGTGGGGTGTCTGGAAGTGGAGCTGGGTACTCATTCTATGGCTCCCCCACTTGAGGCTGGGTATGTAGTATGCACACTGGTTTTTTTGCACTACATGTTTATTTGGAGCAATTCTAGGGGCTGATGGAGACTCAGGGGGCCACCCTCACCCGTAACAATCACTTTTGGGTCAACATCAGGGTAACTCTTGGGGTTTCACAGTCCTCTAGGATGGCCACTTAGCTGTCAAAGCCCTGCACAGGAAGAAACTTCCCATTCACAATGAACTTGGTATAGGTTTACAAGGCACGTTTAGGGATTTGACAGCTGTTCTTTTTCGGCTGCGAATGAATGCATAAAGATGACAGGCTCTGTTCTCTATGAACGCACCTAATTAGAGGCTGAAAAGACAAACATTACACAACCACAGCTTACTTTAGATGTGCCCTGTTAGGACAGAAGGAAAGAACGGTGGGCCTATCTGTGAAGGAGACTACTCTTTTAATTTCTCTGGTTTCCTCTATTTAATTCCTGATTTGTGTTGGTTCATAGAAGCAGCTGCCCTGTGAACAGTCAACTCACCCCTCTTTTCACCACCTTGGAATAACTGTAGCAAGAGAGACTGAGGTCACAGGTTGTTTGGCTCAGAGCCATGAGTAATAATGAGTGAAATGACTTATAATTCAGTATTTCATTCATTCATTTAGGGAATCTTAATTGAGTGCCTACTATGTGCCTAGTGCCGCAGGTCCTGGAGCCACAACAGAGAACGAGACAGTTGTAGACTTAGTCCTTGTGGAACTTATGGCGTAGTGGGGGGCAGATTTCATCAACCATGCAAAAAAACATGATCATAAACTCAAGTGTAAGGAAGGAAAACTACAGAACAGTGGGAGAGTAAGTGATGGGGGCTCTGGACCACCTTGCCATTGGAATTTCCTTTCTCCATGACCACTGGCAAATATGCTTACCAGTTATTAGGTTTCCTTGCTTCTTTTCCCCTTTCCTTACCCTCCGTGTCCAACCACACACCAGATTCACCTCGTAAGCGTCTTTGTATCTCTCCTTTCCCCAAACCCATCTCTTTGATTTGGTTGTTTTCATCAACTTCAAATTTTTAACACAACCCTATGGCAATGCTTTGGAGGGTGTTTTCCTAGACATTTTAATAAATGTAAAGTTGTTATTGTCATATATTTATATCGTTTAGAAATCCAAATAAGCCAAAAGCCAAGGTCATTTTGCCAGCACGGATTCCTACCCCAAGGAGGTAATTCCTTATAGTCTTTTAGCTATTTCTTTTGGGCATATACTTTCTTTCCTCCAAATATATGCTTAGGTTACCACTACTGAATTTCTCAGTTTTACCTATAATCTTCTTGTTATAAACAGTGAAATTTCAGCTATTTTTTTTTAATGGAGTCTCTCGCTCTGTGGTCTAGGCTGGAGTGCAGTGGTGTGATCTCAGCTCACTGCAACCTCCGCCTCCCAGGTTCATGCCATTCTCCTGCCTCAGCCTCTGGAGTAGCTGGGACTACAGGTGCCCAGCACCACACTTGGCTAATTTTTTTGTATTTTTAGTAGAGACGGGGTTTCACTGTGTTAGCCAGGATGGTTTCGATCTCCTGACCTCGTGATCCACCTGCCTCGGCCTCCGAAAGTGCTGGGATTACAAGCATAAGCCACTGCACCTGGCCAATTTCAGTTCTTTTATGACCCTGCTCCCCCAGCACACTTCTACTCTCTCATCTTCCCAATAAGATTACGTTTTAACTCTTTGTAGTTAGATCAAGATACAGCATAATTATGTATACAGAACAATATACATAAGTATAATTAAGCAAGTATTCACAGCTGGGTCATGTAGTGTACTATGATTAGATTTCCTTTCTTACTGAATGTTTCCCCTAGAATTGACAATGTATAAATTGTTTTTTTACTTCCTTTGCTTTCCATGTATCTATTTCTTTTATTTATTTATTTATTTATTTATTTATTTATTTATTTATTTTTGAGATGGAGTTTTGCTCTTTCGCCCAGGCTGGAGTGAAGTAGCGTGATCTTGGCTCACTGCAACTTCCAACCCCTGGGTTCAAGTGATTCTTCTGCCTCAGCCTCCTGAGTAGCTGGGATTACAGGTATGTGCCACCACACCCAGCTATTTTTTGTATTTTTAGTAGAGATGGGGTTTCGCCATGTTGGCCAGGCTGGTCTTGAACTCCTGACCTCAGGTGATCCACCTGCCTCGACCTCCCAAGGTGTTAGGATTACAGGCATGAGCCACCACACCAGGCCCCATGTATCTGTTTCTAATTGATTCCTAAACATGCAGCAAGAATTTCATTCATTTTCTCACTTCTTGCTTCTTTATGGACTGATTGCTCTCTAGGTCTACTCAACAACTGTTGATTTGTGATCTCCTTTTACTATCATCCTGGGGACAACCCTCTATCTTTTTCTTGTGTTAAATCTTCTGATTTTTTTGAGCCTATGATTTCCTCTTTTATGTTTTATTTTCTCACTTTAGAAGTCTACATTCTCCAGTAGCTTTATGAGAAATGGTGCTTAATAAGTAAAATGTTTGAGACTTTCTCTGTCTAAAAATGTCTTTGATCTATCTTCAAATTTAATGATAGTTTAGCTGGGTATGAAATGTGTGTTGAAGGTCACTTTCTCTCAGAATTTGAAGACACTGCTCTTTTATCTTCCACATTCCAACGATGCTGTTCAGAAATTAATTACATCTTTTTTATGGATCTTTGTATTTGATTTTTTTGTCCTCTGATAGATTTTATAATCTTCTCTTCATCTTTAGTGTTGTGAAATTTCCTTTGCTATGAGTATTTTCCATCTGTTAAGCAAGGTACTTGATGAACTCTCTAAATATGGACACTCATGTTCTTCAGTTCTGGGGAAATTTCTTAAATTATTTTGTTGAGGACCCCCTCCATCATTTTCTCTTTCTGAACAACAATTATTTGGAATATTGTTCTCCTGGACTAAGCCTCTTTTCTCTCTTATATTTCACCTCTTTGTTGTGTTGATATTTTGGGGATATTGTCTCAGATTATCTTCTAATTCTTCCACTGAATTTTTTTCTACCATATTTTCCCCCAGAGTTATTTTTATTTCCTGAAAAATGCTTTTAGTTTCGTATCACATATAGATGAAGTAACTCCTTTTATTTTTCAAAGAATCTCAATGATCACTTTTAAACTGTTCAGTTGTTTCTTGTACTTTTTTCATTTCAAGTTTTTCTTTGTTTGTTTGTTTTTTGAGAAGGGGTCTTTCTCTGTCGCCCAGACTGGAGTGCAGTGGTGCAATCTCAGCTCACTGCAACCTCCGACTCCTGGATTCAAGCATTTCTCCTGCCTCAGCCTCCCTAGAAGCTGGGATTACAGGCATGTGCCACCACACGTGGATAATTTTGTTGGTGGTGGTGATGGTTTTTTTTTTTTGTTTTTTTTTGTTTTTTTTTTTTTTGAGATGGAGTTTTGCTCTTGTTGCCCAGGCCGAAGTACAATGATGCAATAATCTTGGCTCAGTGCAACCTCCACCTCCCAGGTTCAAGCTATTCTCCTGCCTAAGCCTTCCTGAGTAGCTGGGATTACAGGCATGCGCAACCACGCCTGGCTAATTTTTCATATTTTTAGTAGACACAGGTTTCTCCACGTTGGTCAGGCTGGACTTGAACTCCCGACCTCAGGTGATCCGCCTGCCTCGGCCTCCCAAAGTGCTGGGATTACAGGTGTGAGCCACTGCGCCTGGCCTTTTTTGTATTTTTAGTAGAGACAGGGTTTTGCCATTTTGGCCTGGCTAGTCTCAAACTCCTGACCTCAGGTGATCTGCCCGCCTTGGCCTCCCAAATTGCTGGGATTACAGGCATGAACCACTGTGCCTGGTCCATTTCAAGTTTTTTAAAAAAGATATTTTTTAATTAGCAAAAATGTTTGTTGGTGTTGGTTTCACTCTTTTATGTCTTCTCAATGTCTGAGGATCCATGGCTATTTGTATTTAAGGATAAAGCACTGAAAATATGATTAGAAGATTTATGTGTGAAATGTATTTGTTAACCTGAGGGCTTCACTGGCCTTACAGTAGCTCTTCTTCAATATTAGAATGGTTCTTAACTAGCAGCTGTGCCTCTTGGCAAACCACTACCTCGTGTGCTGACTAGGCTCTTTCACTGTGGGCCCCAACTATCAGTTTCTGTGAGTGTTCTCTCTTGGCCTGGTTAATTTTACCACAGAGGAATCTTCTAATCTCCTGTTTGGTGAGGGGTGGTTACAGAGCTAGTTCCCAGTGTGTATGGAGCTGAGTGGCTGGAGGGCTTAGTAGTAAGTAAGAAGATTTTAATTAACCAATTAATTTCCATACAGTATTCCCTCCCTCAGCTGTGCCTAGTGTTCTCAAGTCTAGAGTCCTTCTGCTTCAGCCTCTCCAGAGAATGAACTTCTAGCTCACCACTGGGGAGAGGGGCTAGTAGCCTGGCTGCCTGGGGTGGTAGAGAGGAACTGAGGGTCTAACTGCTTTTTATATAGATCATCAACTGCTATGGTTTGGATGTTTAGGAGGTGGGACCTTCAGGAGGTGATTAGGTCATGAATGGGTTTAAGACCTTCATACAAGAGGCTGCACACAGTGTTCAGCCCTTGGCCTTTCCACCTTCCACTATGTGAGGACACAGTGCTTGACCCCTCAGGAGAATGCAGCAACATGGCGCCATCTTGGAAGCACAGGGCAGGCTTTGGCAGACACTAAACCTTCTGGCACCTTGATCTTGGACGTCCAACCTCCACAACAATAAAAGATAATTATCTGTTCTTCATAACTTACCCAGTCTCCCAAGCTTCTCTCACTGTTTGCTGAGTCAGTCGCCATGTGTTCTGCTTTCCAGCTCTAAAACGTTCCTGCCACTCCTTTCCAGTTCCCTTTGCCCTGGTGTATTTATGGCTTTCAGAAATCCCTTGCTGTTGTTTTTGGAGGGTTTCTGAGAGAGTGACAGTAACCCTGTGTGCAGTCCACCATGCAGGAGGAGTTTCTTCCACCAAGAGGAGGAGTTTACATCTTCCCCTTCACCCTGCCCCTGTCCTGCTCCAGTCCAAACACCAGCTCTCCCTCCATATTAGAAAGGTTCTTAACCAGCAACTCTGCGTCTCAGCAAACATTCCCACCCCCAATTGCAACCAGTCCTTCTTCTACCCAGTCACCATAACACACTTTGTAACAGGGAAATCCAACATCTCCCCTGCTCCACTGTCCTTTGCAAGCTGTGCTCTGCTTTTCCTCGAATGGGTCTTATTCTCTTAAGGCTCTCAGCCTTCGCACATGGTACCCTTCTTGAGCCATCTTTCCCTCCTGTGTCTGCCTGACAAGCCTCTCTTCATCCTTTGTGGCTCACATGAAGCACCACTTCCCCTGGGAATTCTTCCTGGCTTTCCCAAGCAGAGAAAACAGTTGGCTCTTCCATGTCCCCTGCTACTTTCTGAGGGCTCTTTTCACATGGGATTGGTATTCACGTTGAAGGGCCTCTTCTCCCAACTACACGGTAACCTCCCTAAGGACAGGGCTTATGGACTTCATATTTTGTTTCCTAGCACCCAGCACCTTGCCTGGCATAAAGCATGAAGACCAAAAAAAAAAAAAAAAAAAGTACCCACTGAATACATGAACGGGTGCTACATTTTCCCCAAATAGAACAAACACTTAAGTATTTAGATGAATTAGGGATCTAGCAACTGTTTTCAACTATCTAGAGTGAAATTTGTTCAGCTCCTTCTCATAGATTATATGATCCTTCAAAGACTGTATTAGAATGACTTGCAATGAAGGTATTAATGAGTAGTCCAAGTCGCTGCTTATTCTCTATTTTGCTATTGCAAACAATAGCTTTGCAGTACCAGAAAATAAATTATTTCTCTAAACTAGGGAAACATTTCCCTTGCAAGTTTGATTTCCCTATTAATTTTCAGCAAAGACTTTTTATTCACAGGTAGTATAAATGAATATACAGAGAATAAGAGGCAAAAGCAGCCCTAGGTGGGAACAGATACTGCCTTGCCTGCGACTGGGGAAGGTATGTGACCCCCACCGCTTGCCAGGCTTGAGCCCCTTCCCCTCACAGTTGACTCCTCTTGTATAAACTGCAAGATGCTATACATATTAGGTGCTATTATTATCATTATGGTTGTTTCAAAGGGTTTGAAAAGTGGTAACTCATTGTATTCTTGTAAAATCCATGTCAAAAGCAGGAATGCTATGTTACTTAGGTTCTAAAACGAAGAAACAAGAGACTGGGTGGTGAAGTGGCTTTGCCAAGTCCCTGAGTAACAAGTGGCTGGGCCCTCACACAGGGTCTCATGCCATGGTGCCCATTCTGGCAGGCCCCAGGCACAGCTCAAGTGCAGTGTTGTGAGGTGGTGCGACATCACTCACCATGACTGTGTACGCAGTCTGGGCACGGATGGCATCCTTCAGGAGCAGAAGCTTCTCAGAAGCCTGTCAACAGAACACAGAGGCAGTACAGGGTTTAAAAGGCTGCTCGGAGCCAAAGCGTCTGGTGGTCAGAGGGCTGAGCCCAGGGCAACCCACAGCAGCCTCACTGGTTTCCTGTGGCCATGGGATGGGGCAGGACTTACCAGCACAGCAGCCTTGTGGTCAGTCATGGCTCTCACAAAAGCCAGTGCCTCTGGAGTGGCTGATCTGATGTTGTCCACGCGTCCCTCCTGGAATCGGCGGATGGACGCACTCTCGTAGGTGGGCACCAGTCTTCGGTGGAGCCTGCATGGGATGAAGGATGAATGGCACGTGGTAATTTATTCTTGGGAAATCATAAACTCGGAAAGAAAAACCGCCTCAGCAAGCTTTATTTTCACAGCCCTGACTTGACTTGTCAGAATATTTCATTTTAATATTAATAGAATTCTAGAGGGAATTCCCAAAGACGACGCTGGGGAGTCTCCCACATGGAGAGCCACGTTTGCTTGTATACACCCGGGGATGCTGCACTGACATAAAATAAAGAAGTGATGGGTAGCGCTTCAAAAATAATTCCCCACCTGGTGGAAAATCTAGAGTTTACTGTGAGACCTGAGTGTTTGAGGAATAGCACAGAATGGAATAATTGTGTAATTAATCATTCCCACCCATGAGGGAATCCTGTTTTATTTAAACTGATTCAAGCATGACCTCTGGAGGGAGGCGGGGAGGGGCCTTAGTGCTGGTGAGCGTAAACGGCTGTCCAGGCCTTCCAGGGGCGGCTGGGCTTCTGACAGACCCATGGGCACCATGGCTGTGCCTCACCTCCCTGATGACTATGACCCAAGCAGCAGTGGCCACTTCCCCACCAGCCAGGGGACCCCTCTTTCCTTATGCGTGGGAACTGGGCCAGTGTCCCTGGGCTTGCACCCCTGGTGGGCACACTTCCTTTCTCACCACTCAGTAAGGTCCTTGGTGTTGGGAGTGGGGGAGGAAAAAAGACACAGAGCTTGGAGAGAAGCAGTGACAGCCCAGTGTCACGCAGCAAGTCATGGCCCCACATCTCAGCCCTCTCAGGACATGTCTCTCCCTCACTGGCTGGGCTCCTTGAGGTTTGGGAAGGCCGTGTCCAGTTCTGCAGGGTGTGTGATACTGTCTTGCTTGGTAAGCAAGGGAATGACCTTCCTGTACACTCTGACGTATTTCCCCAAGACTCTGGCAAGGAGCTCCTGTCCTGGTCCCTGGAGGCAAAAGCCATCACTGGCCAGTCATTGACCAACCCCAATTCAGGCAGTTTCTGGGTTTCTGCTGAATCTAGGGACAGATAAAAACAATTGTGATTATTACAGCTTAGAGCCTGAAGAACGCTGCTCATGGGAAGCAGATCCTCTTTGGCCATTCGATGAACCCAGGAGCCTCTGGCTATGTCCATTCCCGGCCTTGAAACTTGGAAGTGCTCACAGTAGAGAGGTCCTGAGCAGCTGGTCTTGGTGGCATCCCCAGTCGAGGCTCCAGCAGGATGCTGACCTCATGGCCTATCTCGGCCCCATGCCCTCTGAGTATCAGAAGGCACTGACCACCATTCCAAATGCCAGGTAGGTCCTGCAGCATCTCAGTGCTGGTGAGGTTTCTGCCTCTTCAAGTCTCAGCGGCAAGCCCAGTCCTCATATGGGATGACATTGGCCTTCCCCAAGGTGTCCAGACAGGACAGACACTCAAAGCAACTGCATTCATTTCCTTGAGAATTACAGCCCCACAGGGGGACACTGGGCTGCTGTGTCCACATGAGTGCTGCCTGCTTGTTAGTGAGAATGCCTTGCCCTAGCTTTACTGCAGGGTCACTTTATGCCTTTCATGGAAGTTGCAAACTGAAAGCAGGTTTGAGGGCAGAGCTTTACCGTTCATAGCAGGCATTGATGAGCCGCTGCTTCTGGAGCCCTGGAACTGTCAGGAGCTGGCCCCATCTCCAGGAAGATCTATTTCGAATTTTAGTTTCTTCGCCTCCTGTAAGGCTAATTCACCTCTCTCCCTGCCTTCACTCCTGATTTCCCTACTCTTCACCCCTTCACTGACACACAGCTACCTGGGTCACCAGGTCTAAATCCCAGACCTGGCCGAACCACTCCTGGCCAAACCTCCCGTCTGTGATTCAGTCTCTGGCACCTACTCTGTGCCAGGTATGGTGTGGGTGCGAGGGACTCAGAGGCATGTGAGATGCCCAGAGTGTCAGGGTTGCGGGGACAGTCTAGAAAACAAAGCCAGCAAATCTGCAAACAAGATAATTCACATGAGTAACAATTGCCTGAAAGAAAAAGAAAATTCAGTGTGGTATGATAGAGAATGGGTGGCAAGGGGGCCAGAGGGGGCTGCATTAGATAAGGGGGTGGGGAAAGGCTTCAAGGGATGGAACCTGGGCTGGAAAGGGCTGGTGCGTGTAGAGGGTGGTGACCCCAAGCCCACACGCACACCTTCCGTGGGTGGCAGAGGTACAGCCAGGGCAAAGGTCAGGAGGCAGGAGAGAGCTGGGGGTGTGGGAAGGCGTCAGGTGAAACCAGTCCACAGGGGACACTTCTAAGCCAGGCTTTTGTTCTAATCCTGATGTGAAGGCACTGGGAAGTTTCATGTGGAAAGTAATTGAGTCTGATTTGCATATTTCAAAGTTCACTCTTCATGAAGACAGTATTACCAGGGGTAATGGTGGAAGCAGTGACCTTAGGGAAATGCTGCTGTTGGCTAAGCATGAGCCGATGGCAGCCTGGGAGGGGCCGATAGCAGTAGAAGTGGAGGGTAGGTGAGAGACATTTGGAGGAGAATGGATATGGCAGTGCGTGGGGATACGAGAAAGGACGGAATCAAGGATGAGTCCAAAATCTTTGTCTTGATCAGCTGGGGGGCTGCTGGTTCCATTTCCTTAGCAAGATTGGGAAGACTGGGGAGGAACAGGTTGCAGCAATAGAGCTTGGGTGAGGTGGAGGAAGTTGGGATGGAGGGTAGCCCCTTGACTCCAACCATGGTCCATATCCCTTCCTGGCTCTTCTCAGCTCTACAGTCCAGCCCTCTGGAGCTCTGTGTCCCTGTGCCATCACCCAGGCAGTTCCCTGATGGCACATCCTTCTTGTTCTGAGGCTGGATTTGTAACCCAGTTCAGTCTGCTCCTCCTTCAGGCAGCCTCGGTCACTCTCCAGTCTTCTAGACTCACAGAAGGCTGTTCCTCCCTCCAGGATGCTTCTAGACCCTAGATCCTACAGCACCGTGTACCTCAGCCCTCCCGGGTACAGACTCACTCCTCCTTCACTCACCTGTAGAAGGCCAGCTGGAGAGCCACCTGGATGAAGGCATCGGGGCTGCATTTCTGCTTCTTAATGAATGTTTTCCCGTAGTTGTCAAACTTATAGACAATGAAGTCAAGGTTCTTTACTATTCTGAGAAAGGAAAAGAAAAGACGTTTTCATTGCATGCAAAACATTATGCATGCACCATGGGGTTTCCCTGGGCTTCTTGAGCCTGGTCTGTGTCCTAGCATTCTGGAAGGTGAGGACTTAGTCCCTGCCCTCCAGGAATGCACTGAAGTGTCAGAGACATGCCTTGACCTATGAAAGTGTCAGAACACACACCATGCCAGGACTACCATCACCCAAGGTGAGCTCAGCTGAGCAGGGTGTCGACTCGACTCTGGAGAGTGAGTGGGGAGGTGGCCTGGCTGTGTTAGTGAGGCCGGGACTCACTGTGTCACAGGTGACATGCCCGGGATTTTGTAATTCACTGTCAGAGTAACAGGAACATTTTCCAAGTCTGCACTGAGACTCTTGAGCACTGGCTGGCACCCATATTGAATAATCTCCTCCTCCATCAGGAGTCTGGGGTCCAGACTGACTGCCCACTGGAGCAGTGTCTGGCAAGGTCTATGTGCCTCCCCACCGGAGAGCGCATAGCCTGAGTGGGCACCCGAGCCCACATGCACAGCTTCCGTCGGGACTCCATGCTCCCTGCCTGCCTCTCCTTGAAGTATTCCTCCTGCTCACAGCAGATCAGCTCTCAGTGGGGCCGGGTGCTGGGAACACAGGGGAACTTGGAGGAGACCCAGTTCCCACGAGTACTTGCCCCTTAGACCCACCTGTTGACAGACTCTTGGGACAGACTGAGCTCACTATCACCACGGCCACCTGGAAATCTCTCCCCCAAGCTGTGCCCACTCGGGCCTCACTCCCTTGTATGGGCCCCCCTTGTATGGGTCCCTCAGGACCACCAGGGAAAAGCCTCCTGCTTCCCCATCCATGGGCCTCTCCTGGCTCTCCTCAGCCTCTGGAGGGTGGAGCTGGGGGCTTTGGGGAACGTGGGGTCTGCTCAGGTCCCTGGAAGTGAGTGGACTCCTTCACCCGCTGAGGACTCAGCAGCCCACCAGCTCACTGCCCTGGCCCCTGACTTAGCTCCGGAAAAACCCTGCAAAGCTGAAATGTGAGCATCACTTTATAGAACACCTGAGGCCCCTCCATGCCCACCGAAGCCAGGCGCCCTCTCCGGCAGCTCCCAGTGGAGAGGTCCTTCCCACTCTTCAGCTTCCCAGCCTGGTCACACTCTGTCCTGCTCACATGTGCCCTTCCCACAGCCTCCTTGGGGGCGTCCCCATACCCCCTGCACAGAACTCTCCATTGGCTCCTTACCATTGGCAGGGCAGGCTCTAGGCCCATAACAGAAGGACAGTGACACTCATCACAGTGCGGCCCAACTGCCTTTTTGTGGCCCAGCTCTGGCCATTCTCTCACTTGCTGGTCTCCAAACCAGCCTTCATTATTATGAACCTGTACAAGCTTGAAGAAGCTGCCTTTCTGCCTCTTCCCCGTCTGCTTGCACCATGAACTCCTATCCATCCTTCAAGGCCCATCTCTGCAAGGCCCTCCCTCACAGTCCTGACAGAGCTCAGCTTCTATATTTTTGTGGGTTCAGGTCAGCATGGCTGTTTCTTCTTTTGGCATTAATCTTACTGTATCACATGATTTGGCCTGGGAGTCTACTTACTCCACTCCAATATGGAGTGCAGGTCCCATGGTACTTAACTTTCTGTGTTCTCAGAGCCTTACCACAGGCCTGGTGCACACTAGAGCTCTGCATATGTTTGATGAATGAATGAGCAAACCAGTGAATGAATGCATTGATGTTTGCTTACTGAATGAGAGAATCAACAGCTACAGTGCAGACATGGTCGCCAGGATGCGGCTGCCACCACTGCTCCCTGCTGCCCCAGGCCCTCCTCCCTGGGTCCCGTTAGGGCCTGAATGGCCCCCTCCCCTTGGGGAAAAAGACCCCCTTGTCAAGTTGCAGTGTAAATTCAAGCAAATTGAAATAGCTTGAATTCAAATGACCTATTCAAACCAGTTGTTTTTTACTCCCCCCGAAAGCAGGGGATGATCTCCCGGCCTTGACTCTGCTCAGTCAGGTGAAACTGAAAAAAAAAAAAAAAAAAAAAAGACCTGCGTTTGCATTTTATGGAAATGATGGGTACTTCAGCAAGGTTATTTCCCCAGAGTTTTATGTCTCCTTTAGTTTGACTACATTTCCATGAGGGATGGGGAAGAGTTGGAGCCCAAGGGGAGGCAGAGGAGCCGGGGTCTTTGGAAACTTCCAGGGAGCCCTGGGAGCTAGTGGGCAGGTGCAGGGCGGTCCCTAGGTGACCCCTTGAAGGAGACTTTGGTTGTCCTTACCGTTGTAGGTTTTCTGCCGAGGAGGCTAAGTGGCCTTGAATTTCCGGGGAGCATTTCCACCGCAGCCTCCGGGGGGCGGGGAGCTCGCTGACAGAGTCTGCTCGGATCAACTTCCTGCTGCTCTGTGTCCTGTGGGCACAGAGGCAACCTCCTGAGGCTCTGCGGCCAGAGAGCTGTGGGAAGCATCGCTTCTTTGCTCTCTGCAATCATCTTAGATGTCGGTGTTTGTGGCCACGGAGTTTCAGGGGGTACGAGCTGCCCCTGAACCACTGTGCAGATGAATAAACTGAGGCCTCCACCAAAATCATTAAGTGACAGGGCCGGGGTTCCATCCAGTTTCACCTGACTCCAAA
Source organism: Mandrillus leucophaeus (assembly GCF_000951045.1). Lineage (NCBI taxonomy): Eukaryota > Metazoa > Chordata > Mammalia > Primates > Cercopithecidae > Mandrillus > Mandrillus leucophaeus. The sequence goes on along the minus strand of NW_012104120.1, from coordinate 3,005,722 downwards.
ACCCATTATTTCTTTTCATTGTTTTCCTATTAGACCATGTTTCACCCTTACAGAAGACTTGGAGAGAAATTTAAGAGCAAGCTGTGTTCTCTTCTACAAGGTTTGTGCCTACTAGGCTTGGTTTAGATTTCAGTGACCCTAGAGTTACGTGGAAGAAATTGAAGACTTGGATGCAGGGAGAAGATTCTAGGAGAGAATGGGTAAAACTGGGAATGGAGGAAGGAACACCGTGTGTTTAAGGCATAGAGGAGCCCTGCTGGGAAGCTAAGGAGGGACCCAGCCTTGGGATTTGGAAACAGTGAGGCTCAGAGAACTCCCCGTGTGCTGGGGCAGCTGTGGGCCTGGCCCTGACTCAGGATAAGCAATAGGTGTCGATGTAGGCTTCCCCTCTCTCAAGGCAGAGGTTCCTGAGAATTCCTTGCCACACTTCTCCCTGACTGCCGTAAATCTGCTGCCTCCTATCCATGGCCCATGAAGCACATGATGTCTCATTCAAAGCTGGGTTTCAAATTCATCGTGTGTGTGTCTGTGTGTGTCTGTGTGTGTGTAGTACACAGTTTTTTTCAAATTCATCTTTTGCGAAGTCACTTTCCAGACTGACACAGCCCCCAGCGACCACCCATATTTTTTTTGGCCCAGCATGGCATCCCTGGGCTCCAGACTCACATGTGCTTGAGCAGATGCTCGGTGCACTGCACCAGGACGATGCCATCGAATGGGGAGTGTTCGCATACCACACCACAGGTGCCGTCTCGGCCCACCACAAACTGCAACAAGAAACAGGTAGTGGGCGACCATGGGAGAGAGTCAGCATTGCAAAGCAGCCCCTTGGCCCCAGGTCAGGCCCCTGGCTTCTCAGGGCTCCTCTCCTCCAGGGACACCAGAGTACATTATTTCCTGAAGAAAACACTGCACATGATTGCAGTGGCCTGAGAATATGAGAATCCAAGACTGCTCTGCACTCGCGATCTCTTTCCCATAAAGGCTCTGGGCAGTGAAGGTGGAGCCCCAAGTTCCCTGACTGAACAGTCCAGGGATTCCTGAGGAGCTCATCCCACATCTGCGCAGCTGCCCTTGGGGGGATGGGCGAGGCCCTTCAGCCCTGTTTCCCGTCATAGCTCGCATCGCAGGCACCATCCTGCAGTGCTTTATGTGACTATTTGTCTGATGGACCCTGTTTGTTTTGACCACCATTGATGGTCAATAATTGTGTGGAATGAGTGACAATGAAAAATAACAGCCTGTTTTGGATGGTAAGCAGATTCCTAGGGAGAAATGAAATATCCCTTGACAGTAGTGAAGGAAGGATGAAGAAGTAAAGAAGGTGCGAAGAAAGGATGAAGAAGTGAAGGAAAGATGAAGTGAAGGAAAGAGATACGGAAGATGCTCCACGAGTTGCCGCCTGGGCTTCAAGTCAGAGACCCACATGAAGTTTTGCAGCCATGAGAGCCTAAACGAGACACGTCAACTCTCTGGACTTCAGTTTACTGTCCTTGAAAACAGACCCAGTAAGGCCCAGCTCATGGATTGAGAAGCGGATTGGAGAGGAGTTGTATGAAGGATCCATAGGAGCTGTAGAGATTACTTACGACTTTACAAAGACACTATTTAGCTAGCTGACTTGAGAAAGGAACATACCTAGTGCACAAAAATAGTGGGAAAAGATAATGAGGACAAAATTTGTTTTTTTTTTTAAGCATCGTTATCTGTGAGAGCTTTATTTTGAAGTATTGGTAGGTGAAATTATTTGCTTTAACGTGATTCAGCAGTAAATAAATAATAAATAATCTGGAGGAAACAAATGAACCAAGGTTGGCAATATGTACATGCTGCTTTTGAATATGCTTGAAAATGTCCATGATAAAAGTTAAAATATCCAGAGCTTTTGCTGTCTTTATCAAAATACTCTTTCCTCTGGAAGTCCTGTGGCTTCCTTTCCATAGGGAGAAGCAGCAAGATGAAGGATTAAATGCAGAGAATATGACTTCTTGTCGTTATTTTTTTTATATAATGAGGAAGTTAGTTGTCTCTCTCTTCCAACAGCATGCACTCATTGTGACTTGTTTACCTATGTAGATAATTTATTTTCATAATTTTATAATTAAATTTTACAATAGAAAACTTATATCAGGAAATATTTTAAACATCTAACAGAAAATTTAGGATTTTTAAGTTTTAGAAATTTATTTTCAAGTTTTATGTTCTGTCACGTTTCTTTCTTTCTTTTTTTTTTTTTCATTTTATTTAAAGTGTAATGCAAATAAAGCAGGCTGCCTAGTAGCCCACCACACCCAAGAGATACTCATTCTTTATCTCTAAATGAACAAAACAAGCAACCTTTGGAGTTTTACTAAAGTCTCTACCAGGGCACCATACCATTCCACATGTCCCGAGTTGCCTCTCTCCTGGTCTCCTCTCAATCTCTCGCCTTGTGTGTCAGATCCCTGGATCTTTACTCCCATTCTACAAAGAAACTCACTTCCAGATCTTCTCCCCAAACTCACCCCTTGCAGACCCTCCCCTCCCACCCCCAGTGTCCCCTGCCTTGCTGTCCTGAGACCAGCTCTCCATCATCTTGAATTCGGGTCCATGCAGCCCTGCTGGCTTCTCCGGCTCGCCTGATAATCTGTCCTGCTGACAAAAAGAACCTGGAGGTCAGCATAGACTAACCCATGAGAGACGGTGGGGAGGGCTGTGCCCACCCCCACATTAGTACTTATCTGTGCCTGTCACTAAAAGGAAGGAAGGAAAGAAGGAAGGAAAGCAGTGTCTTTTAAAAACTGCTACCAAGGCTGAGTTCCAGATTCTGTGTATGTATTATATCGGTTCACCCCGACAGCTGCTCCGTGAAAGATGATAAGCCATTAGCACCACTGTGGAGGCTAAAATAGCTGGCCCAGCAGCCGGAGAGCATATCAGAAATAACGGAACCAGTATGCAAACCAATAAAAAGGAAAACCTGCAGAATGTAGGGACAGAGAGAAAGGAAAACGAGATGTTGTCTAGATATGCTTATCAATGTGAGCTTTGCTAACCCAAAGTAGAGAGACGTTTTGTTTTTGCATGCTGTTTTATACTATATGGCATATAATATAAAAGTGTAGTGACTTTAAAATAAACAAGACTAGGTTCAGGATTGGCATGTTGGGGGAATAAAAGGAAGATGGCAGAACGGGAATGAATGATTTGACCTTGACTTCGTCCTGTCTGCACGGGTATTTTTCTCTAGGCCAAAATAAATTTCTTGCTTCTAGGCTGACATCATATAAATGAACATATATGAGTTATTTTATCTCACTTATGATCTTTCTTCCATGGAGATGCTGGGCTGTTCTACTTCTCAGGGATTAAGGGAGGTATGTTGAAATCGCCAGGCCATGGGGGTGGACATCCAAAAAGCTGACAGCTCTGGGCATCAGACATTATTCTTTCAGAATGCATTAAGGATTTGTTCAGTGGGGCTGTTGTACTCTCCTACTCCTGGCACACCTCCACCTGACAGGTGTGATGGGTGATGGGAAATGGGCCTTAGGTGTGGCCCAGACCTTCCTGGCACAGGCAGCAGGAAGGTTACGGAGTTTGAGTTGGGTTCAGCCACTGGTTCCTGAGAAGAGTTCTGGCTGGTCCAGAGATTGACATCAACAGCGCATCTCAGACCCCTCCGGCAATCCTGACCCTTCAGACCCAGCCTCTCGGGCAACAGAAGCCAGTGAGTGTGCCTGCCAGATGCAAGCACGTGCGGGCCTGGGCACCGGGCTGTGCCCGCTTGCCTGCTCACTCTCTTGCTGGGGGCATGGCTGTGCTCTTGCAGGGCCACCTGGACGGCTTACCTGCAAGGACTTGTCGTACCAGCGATTGGCCCCGTTCTTGCTGTACCCTCCTCCGTGAAGGAGCTGGAGTGCCCTTTGGGTGTCGCTGAGCTCCACGCCTCCTGGCGCATCCAGACACACAAGGCAGATGCAGCGCTCAATCATGTCCAGCGAGTCCCGGTTGGTGGAGTCTGCAGGGGAGGCAGGCACAGCCCTAGCACCCGTCCCACTCCAGGCCAGGCTTGCCCGCTTAGAGCCCCAGACAGGACAGGGCAGCCCCATCTTCTGGGATCACACCAAGACCCAGGTCTTGAGTGGCCCTGACCCCCACCCTGCCCCACTATGGGTGGGCAGTGACGTCAGCCAGAGTGTCCTGAGCCTCTGTCCTATCCCAGGATCCCAACTTATTTGCATGGTCCCTGCAGGAGCCCTGCCCTCCAGCTGTGACTAGCTGTCCCCCAGATGTGTGGGCTATTGGTCCTGCATGCCAAGATGAAGTGGGATGCTTAGACCCTCAAGTCAGCCCACATCCGTGGAGGGGCCCCTAATCCCCCACCCAACAGCACCCTCCACTCGGGCTCCTGTGAGCCACATCTGTGTGTAGGCATGCTTGTTTGTGCTGAACTATGACTTTCAGACATCTAAACTGCAATTTCAAAACTGTTGTTGCAATTTTAAAATTAGGCAATTTCACATTAAAACCTGAAGGAAGTGTATTGCTCACCTCCCTGCCCTCAAGCTGTTGGTTCGGCGGCAGAGCTATAGACAGTAGGGCCAGGTTGCTCCGAACCTGCATGTGGATGAGCTCATAGGAACAGTTTTGGACTAATGGATCCAAAGGAGCTCCAAGCCTGGCCCACAGCTGGCTTTTGTGTTAGCCTCTACTAATTCCCAGGCTCCTCTAGACATTCTCCTACAGGAAGCAGGTTTCAAAAGGGAATCCCCCTCCCCGGTGGCACTGGAAGAGTACAGACAAGGACGGTTCTTCAGGAGCGGGAGTCAGGCACAGAGGATGTGACTTCACCAAGGACACATGCGTTCCTCCCAGAGAGCACCAGAAGCTGCCCTCCCTGGCAGCTTCCTCCACGGGGCAGAGGGAGGTTCACTAAGCCCACCTGGCAGGACCTGTTGGGGCCAGGCCTGCTCCCGCTGCCTGTTCCCGTTTCTTCCAAACAGGAGCCCATTGTGCTGACGATGTTCTCTCCTCTGCTCCGTACTGGGTGTGGGAGTGCACAGCCTGCCTCTTGGCTTCAAGTTCACCAAAAGTTAAAAAATCCACCCAAAGTTTAACATATTGGTTTAAAATTTCAAGGAGTCACTTCAAGACCCAATGGTGAGGACTGCATATCACCAGGAGAGCTTGACCTTGGGGCTGGATGCTGGGACAGGATGAGGCAGTAGGGGTGAGAGTGCTCTGTGTGTGGGAAGATGGGGTGCATGGCATTTGCAGGCAAAGGTGCATTACATGGTAGAGACTCCTAGTTGCACACTACATGTCCTTTCCTTGCTCGTAGAACCCCTCCCTGGTTTTTAGCTTGGTACATGCGTAACCAACTAGAGCTATACTTCGCAGCCTCCCTTACAGCTAGGGGTAACCAGGTGTCTAAATTCTGCAAGCAAGATCTCAAAAAACTACACAACAGCTTCCGGGGAACCTCCTCAAAGATAACTAGCATGTGCTCTTTGTCCTGCTTCCCACCTTCCTCCATCTTGCTGCCTGGATCGCGGATATGACGGTGGGAGCTCTCGCCTGCGTTTTGCCTTCCTCGGGCGTGTGGACAGCTCCCCTTCCCAGGGTGGTAAGTCAATCTTTAAGACTATCCCCTAGGTCTTCTCAATGCCTGCTGGGTACACAGAAGCTAACTGCACTGGTCTTTGCTCTGCCCAGGTGAATTCTCCAAGTTCACCAGGAGTGTCCACAGATGCCTTTGCCTGAAAGGAGTCTCCAGGCCCCATGCATCCCCTTTGTCTCACTTTTTGCAAATTCTGGGGAATGAGATGTTTCCCACAGCAGACCTTCCACTCTGGGAAGCCAGCCTGGCCTTGGGACATCCTCTCTTCCTTCCTGTCGAGGATGAGGCTTTGGGAACCCTGTGCTTTCAGAACCCCTCCTGGTCCCTATATGGGCAGGATGCCTCCTCACTCTCTGCATGGCCTCTTGGACTTCCCTGCCTCAGTCTCATCAGCATCAAGGATCTGGCCATGCCCTGAGGATCTAAGCATAAATGAGAGCCAGCCCAGGCCCTGGTGAAATTCCCCTTCTTGTAAACTCCTTAAGCGGATGCAGTCACCACATTACCCTCTCAGAACCTGAAACTGCTTCTACTGCCCACAAGGGAGAATCCAAATTTCTAAACACGGCACCGCAGGCTCCATGGCTTACCTCTGCTGCCCCTCAAGGCCACCTCCTTCCCTCCCCAGATCCCTGCATGGACCTCACAGACAACCTCCTGCCCCTCCCTGATCCTGTGCACATCCCATCTCCTCCTCATCATGCAGGCTGTGCCCAGGACAAGGCCCTTCTTCTCCTCCTCTGCCAATGAAAGCCCTCCCTAAGCTCTCTCATCCTCTGGCAGTGCCAGCCTTGCCCTGGAGGGCTCCTGACACGCAGAGCATGTGGCCTCCACAGCTTGCTCAGTGCAGATGTGGAACCTGCACTCTTGTCAAGCTAGCCTTATATAGCACCAGAGCCCAGAGGTGCTCCCAAACCCCTGCCCACCATTCCCTGCTGCACAGCACATGACCCCACTGCCATTCCCAGACCACCATGCTTTGGACAGTCAGCACTTGCAGCCTCTGGACCCCTGGTCTGGTCCCTTTCCCCATATCAGCACTCATCAAGGGTGGAGCCTGGTCCCTCTGCACAAGGCAAGCACAGCCCATGCTGGGTAATGGACTTTAGTGTGCTTCCCTTGGCCTGGCCCAGGTAGAGTTGGGATTTGTGGACTCAGTTCACAGAGGGGGCCTGGAGGTGCCCAGCTGGCTACTGGGAAAGGGAAAGGCCATGTCCTTATGAAGGGCAAAAACCAACTACTTTGAGGCTTTGAGCTTCATGGGTTGATGTGGGAGTGGGGGTAGGGTGAGGCTGGGACAAGATAGGGCTTCTTCCTGTCTGCAAGGCCCCCTGCTCTGCCCTTCTCCCCTCCTTAGGCATCCCTGCAGATGGCCATGGTGCTCAGCCCTGCACTATGTGCTGGGCTAGGGGTCCCTGCAGGCTTCTAGGCTAGCCAGTGCCTTCAGAGCCTTGGGGAGGCTTTGGTCAGGTCTGGGTCAGGCTCAGATCAGCAAAGAAGAAGGGAGAGGCATGCCAGGAGGTGTATAATAGTGCAGGGTGGTAGGTGGGGAGTGGGACAGTGGTTTGGATGGCCAGGGAACAGATCCCCGGGCTTGTAGGCAGAGCTTGTGAGTGATCGGCTTGACCTCCAGCTTATGGGTGAAGGCATGCAGGATTTAAGTGGGGCTAGAAGAACATAATGATGTGATGCTATTAGTTAACCTTTGTTGAGCACCTACTATGTGCCAGGTATCAATCTAAACATGCACGTTGATGCATATGAGATAGGTATCATTGTCATGCTTCCTTTATAGGTCAGGAGCAGAGAAACCAAATATCTTGACCTTAGGCCATTTATAAGGTTTCTCTTGTAAACAGGGATGATAATAATCACCCACTAAGTGGAGGGAGCTGGATTTGATCTCAGGCATCCAACCCCAATGCTCAGGTTCATCAACAAGGACTATGAATGCCCAGCTCAGTCATGTGACTTTAGCCAGCAACAACAGGGAGTACTGAAGGATCATGGAAGAGCTCAGTCTGGTCAGAGCAGAGTCTAGGATACCTGGCAGCTTGGGAGGCCAGCCAAGCCGGGGCCATGGGCAGCTTGAATGCTGCACACTTCATCCCTGTTAGTCGTACCTCAGGGTGAACTCTGAGAGCCCTGGCTCAGTAGCTGCCTTCACCAAGGGCTCCTTAAAAATAGCCCCAAAGCCAGTGCGGAGTGGGCAGACTGCAGCTCCTGAGGCAGCCCACAGCATGCCTGCTCAGCCAGGTGGCTGGGAGCAGGCCTTGATGCAGGCTCGAGGCAGGAGGGTGGAGGCCTGGCACACTCCTTTTCAACTGGGCAATGCAAGGAAAGAATGGCTCCCTGGGCATCACTGCCCTCGTCACCTCCAGGCAGGAGAGGCAGATTGTGAGGAAGCACTGAGGCCTTGCCATCACGTGCAGGCTCTGCAGGGCCCAGGATCCCAGCACTGCCCAACAGGAACCAGGTCCTGGCTCATTAGACAGGGTGAAATGGGAGCAGGACAGCAGAGAGGGAAGCCAGGTGGCCTTGCAAATGAACTCCCTGCATATAAGTAGCTGATCAGTCAAATGCTGACAAGTTTATCGTGTAAGGCAGAAAATGAACACTACACCCAAGCTCATCCACCATGACTGTGGCCCAAATGTAATGGAAACACGGGACAGCGGGCTGAAGGCACACGGCAGGAGCCATTTGTCTTGTGGCATCCTCATTGAGCACATCGAGGCTCCTTTAAAGTGGTGAATCAATCTTCCTCAGGGAGCCCTGCTTAACAGTGAGAGATGGGGATTGAGTAATAGGAGGAGCTTGCTCTGACACCCACGCCCAAGGAGGGAGCTGACAGCTTTGGTAGTGTGGAAATTCCAGAGGCCAGGAGGCCTTGGGGAGCCCTGAGGCTAGCGTTAGAGGTTGGAAACTTACAGGCTGAGACTCGGGTGAGCACAGATAAAACAGCACCTGGTACCTCTGTGCAGGGCTGCAAGACTCAGGTGCAGTTCTTTAATGTGCACTACTGTGCACAAGTAACCCCAGACATACACCACCCTCTCTGGGACACTTGCCTTTGCTTGCTGTGATTTATTCCCTGAGGAGTTAGCACAAGTCAGATTTCTATGCCATGCCCATCCTCCTTCTCACAGTCCAGGAGATGGATGAACTGGGCTCTTTCTCGGGGGCTTAGACCTTCTTAACCTTTCCCAATCCCATCTGAGCATCTTTCCTCCCCAGATGAAGGAGTACGTTCTTCTTTTGGGAGGTAAATCTGCCATTGCACATCTCATATTCTTCCCGACTCTGTGGCCTAGGGGGTGATCTTTATGCTGTCGGTCCTCAGAGACTATGAGAATTCAGACAGAAGTATTTCTTACTCTTGCAAAACAGAACTGCTTTGACTTGAGTTACATCAGGCCCCTTTCAAGAGCTCTGGATGGAGAGTCTTCCTATTCCAGGAACATACACTTTTCCCCATTCTTCCCCCTAAAAACCTGGACGTTTTATTTCAAACAAAAGTAAGAAGACTCTGAAAGATGGAGAGAAGAAGGCAGACCAGCCAGAGACCTCAGAACCCAAGGAACATCGTAGCAGCAGATTCTCTGGGTATTACAGACTGAATTTTGTGCCCTGAAAAGTCATACGTTGAAGCTTCAGCTCTCAGTGTGATTCTGTTTGGAGGGAGGGCCTTTACAGAGATAATTAAAGTTAAATAAAGTCTTAATCTAACAGAACTGGTGTCCTCATAAGAAGAGAAAGAGATACCAAGCATGTGTGCACAGAGAGAAGGCCATGTGAGGACACAGTGAGAAGGTGACTTGTAGATGCCTACCCTGTGACACCTTCATCTTGGACTTCCAGCCTCCAAAACTGTGAGAAATACATGTCTGTTGTTTAAACCACCACTCTGTGGTATCGTTATGCCAGCTGTACAAACTAATACACTGTGGGGTTTTGTTTGTTTTGTTTTGTTTTTTACCTAAAATATCCAACTTGCAGTTGAAGAACCCAGCAACGTAAAAACACAAGTGGGTATAGTTAAAAACAAACCATCAACAAAAGCCTGCTCTCTCTAGTCAAAGGATCAGAACAGCAAGACATAAAACTTTTAGGTAATAACCGTTCTACTTCAGCCACACACCATAGAGAAAAACTGTGTCATCCCTCCCTCCCCCAACACCCTCACCGGCAAAGGCCAAGTGGAGAGCCCAGATGTCTACCATCACCAGTCAGTAATGAGGCATCTCAACTTCTGGGGGCATCAGAGAAGACACGGTCTCAGATGGAAGCTGGCACTTCCATCTCCATTGGGCAATAACCAGCCCTCCCTCCTTTTTCCCACACAGCTTTAATAGAGACCGTGTAGGGAGCTTGAACTCCACCCCCCAACCCTGCAGTAACAAGGAGCCCCCTCCCCCAGGGTGTCAACAGAGACCCAGTGAGGAGCCTGTGCTTCCATCTCCACCTGGTTATAACCTCCCCCATTCTCTTGCTGGACCTGTGTCAGAGGAAGCCAGCTAAAACATGCTTAAATAAGATCCCAAGTCTCATAACACAGTATATCCAAGTTTCAACAGAAAATCATTCTACCAAGAACTAGGAAAATCTCAGTTTGAACACGGGAGGTGGAGGCTGCATTGAGCATGCCATTGCACTCCAGCCTGGGCAACAGAGTGAGACTCCATCTCAAATAAATAAGTAAGTAAGTAAGTAAATAAATAAATAAATGAAAATTAAAAGAAAAATAAATAAAAAGCAGTTATAAAAAAGCCTCAACAAGCAATTTTAACACATTTGAAACAAATGAAAAAAGAAAAAGAAAAAGGAAGTCTCCACAAAGAAACAGAAATTCTCAGCAAGAAAATAGAAGATATAAGAAGAACCAAATAGAAATGTTAGGACTGAATAATAGAATAACCAATATAAAAAGCACAGTGGATGGACTCAGCAGTAGAACCTCGGGAGAAGAGAAAAGACTCAGTGAACCTGAAGACAGAACAACACTGATTAGACTGGGGGAGAAGAAACAGAGTCTAAGTGCCTTTGAGACAAAAGATGATGTTTATGTCACCAAATTCCCAGGAGAGGAGAAAGAGGGCAGAGCAGAAAGGACTCAGAGAAATAATGGCTAACACATCCCCAAATTTGGCAAAGGACACACATCTAAAGATTCAGGAAGATAAGTTAACCCCAAACACGATTAATTCAAAGAAATATACACCAAAACATACCATAGTCAAACTTTTGAAAACTAAAGACGAAGGAAAAATCTTGAAAGCAGCAAGAGAGAAATGATTTTATATATATATATATATATATATATATGCACACACACACATATATATGTGTGTGTATTACATCTACATATACACGCATATATACACACACATCCATATATATATATACACACACACACATACTATAGGAGAAAACAACTAGGACAACAGCAGATTTTTTTTTTTATCAGAAACCATGAAGATCAGAAGGAATTGCCGTAATATTTTGTAAGCGCTGAAAAAAAAAGAACTATCAATCCAGAATTCTATAAGAAAAAATATCCTTCAGAAATGAAGAGGGGGAAATCAAAACATTTTCATATGAAGAAAACTAAGACAATTTATGCCAAGCAGACATATCCTGAAAGAATGGCTAAAGAAAGTAGGTTTCTTTGTTTGTTTTTGTTTTTGTTTTTTGCGATGGAGTCTCTCGCTGTCGCCCAAGCTGGAGGGTGCAGTGGCCCAATCTTGGCTCACTGCAACCTCCGCCTCCCAGGTTCAAGCAATTCTCTGCCTCAGCCTCCTGAGTAGCTGGGATTACAAGTGCCCACCAGCACACCAGGCTAATTTTTGTATTATTAGTAGAGACAGGGTTTGTCTCTACTTGGCCAGGCTGGTCTTGAGCTCCTGACCTCATGATCCACCCACTTCAGCCTCCCAAAGTGCTGGGATTATAGGCGTGAGTCACCACAGCTGGCCCCTAAGAAAGTTTTTTTTTTTAAAGAAAGGAAATGATAAAAAGAGAAACACTGGAACATCAAGAAGAAAGAAAGAACAATAGAAAGGGTAAATATCTGAGTAAATAAATTCATTTTCATTCTCCTTTCAAGTCTTCTAAACTATGTTTCAGTGTTGAAGCAAAAATCATAAAATTGCCTGATGTGGTTCTAAATGTATATAGAGATAATATTTAAGACAAGTGTATTATAAACAAAGGAGAAGAAAAGGTGGTAAGCTTTCTACACTTCACTAGAACTGGTAACATTTCAACACTAATAGACTGTGATAAGTTATGTATATACAAGGTAATACTTATAGAAACTGTTAGAAAAAGCTATACAAACAGATAATACTAAAAAAGTTACAGGTAAATCAAAATTGAATTCTAAAAAATATTCATGTAACCCACAGGAAGGCAAGAAAAAGAGAACAATAATTGGAAAACAAAAACTAAAATGTCAGAGTTAAGCCCTAACACATTGATAATTATGTAAAGTGTAAATGTTCTAAATACACCAATTAGAAGACAGAGATTGATGGAATATATTATAAAACATTACCCCAGCTATATGCTGTCTACAAGAAATGCACATCAAATATAATGATACAGATTGGTTATAAGTAAAAGGAAGGAAAAACATATAGCATGCAAACATTAATCAAAAGAAAGCAGAAATGGCTATCTTAACTTCAGGTAAAGTACACTTGAGCAAAGAAAATTTACCAGAGACATAGAAGGGCATTATATAAAAGTAAAGGATAAATCCTCCAAGAAGACATGGCAACCCTAAATGCATCTGTACCAAGCATACTATAAAATATGTTAAACAAACTCTAACAGAACTGAAAGGAGAAATACACAAATCCACAATTGTACTTGGAAACTGTAACACTGCTCTCAACAATTGTTAGAACAACTAGACAGAAATTCAGCAAGGACGTACAAGAAATCAACAATATCATCAATCATTCTCTTCAAATACCTATGGAACATATGCCAAGATAGACTATATCCAGGGCCATAAAACAACCCTCAACAAATTGAAAAGAATTAAAGTCATTCAAAATGTGTTATCTGACCACAGTGGAATCAAAGTAGAAATCAGTAACAAAAATAACGTAAAAAGTTCCAAACATTTGGAAACTAACCAACATGCTTCTAAACAATTAACGGGTCAAAGAGGGAGTCTGTATTAGTCTGTTTTCACACTGCTATAAAGAACTACCTGAGACTGGGTAATTTATGAATTAAAAGGTTTATTTTACTCACAGTTTTGCACGGCTGGGGAGGCATCAGGAAACTTACAATCATGGCAGAACGAGAAGGGGAAGCAAGGACCTTTTTTCCATGGCAGCAGGAGAGACAGAGAACAAGGGGGGAACTGCCAAGCACTTTTAAACCATCAGATCTCCTGGGAACTCACTCACTGTCATGAGAACAGCATGGGGGAAACCGCTTCCGTGATCCAATCACCTCTCACTGGGTCCCTGCCTTGACATGCGGGGATTACAATTCGAGATGAGATTTGGGTGGAGATTTAGAGCCAAACCATATCAGAGTTTTAAGGGAAATTTTAAAAAATACATTGAAATGAATGAAAACTAAAATACACCAAATGAAAATTTGTGAAATACAGCTAAAGTATTGATGAGAGGAAAATTTATAGCATTAAATGCTTACATTAGAAAAGTCTCAAATCAATAATTTCTTACCTGAAGAACCTAGAAAGAGAAGAGCCGAAAAAAACCCAAAGCAAGCAAGATGAGGGAAATAATAAAGAGCAGAAATCAATACAACTGAAAACAGGAAAAAAATCAACAAAAAGAAAGGTAGTTATTTTAAAAGGCCAATCAAATTTATAGGGAGACTGACAAAAAAAAAAAAAAAGAGAGAGAGAGAGAAAGACACAACCACCAATATCAGGAATGAAACAAGATATTACTACAGATCCTGCAGACATCAAAAGTATAATAAGAGGATACTATGAACAATTCTATACACATAAATCTGACAACTTACATGAAATCCCTTGAAAAGTATAAGCTATCACAATGCATTGAATATTATGATTATTTGAATAGCCCTATAATTATTAACCCATTTATGCTGGAGGTTGCAAATTTTTTTGTGAAAAATCAGACCTTGGTGGTGACCTTAAGCAGTAGGATATAAATAATTCCCACAAGCTTAGCGTTCTAATAATGGAACACTAGGCATAAATGAGTTAAGGATATTGAATTAGCAACATTAAAACTCCCCAAAAAGAAATCTCCAGGCCCAAATAATTTCACTGACGAATTCTACCAAACATTTAAGGAAGAATTGATACCATATTTATACAATCTCTTTCAAAAAATATAAGAGGAGGGAACATTTCCCAATTTATTTTATGAACCTGGTATCCTGATACCAAAAGAAGAGAAATACAGTACAACAAACAAACAAAAAACCGAACCAACTATAGACTAGTGGCCCTCACAAATATAGATGCAGAAAATATTGAACTACATATTAGCAAGTAGAATTAAGCAATATATGAAAAGAATTATACACCATGACCAACTGGGGCTCATTTCAGGGATTCAAGGCTGGTTCAATATCTGAAAATCAATCAATGTAATCTACCACATTAACAGACTAAAGAAAAAAATAACATGATTATATTAACTGATACAGTAAAAACATTTCACAAAATTCAACATCCATTCATGATAAAATCTCTTATTAAACTAGTACCAGAAGGGAACTTCCTTGACTTAATAAAGAACATCTACAAAAAGCTTAGAGCTAACATCATATTTAAAGGTGAAAGACTATAATTGAGTTTTGTACGTTAATCTTTTATATTGCAACCTTGCTGAATTCATTTATTCTAGGCATTTTTGGGGTTGTAGATTTGCTACTATTTTCTACATACATAATCATGTCATGAAAATAGGGATCATTTTATTTTTTTTCTTTCTGATCAGTATCCCTTTTATTGCCTTTTCTTGCCTTACTGCACTGACTAGAACTCCAGTACTGTATTAAACAGAGTGGTAAGAGTAGGTATCCTCTTATTCCTAATCTTAGGGGGAAAGCATTCAGTCTTTCACCTTTAAATAAGATGTTAGCTATAAGCTTTTTGTAGATGTTCCGTATCAGGTTGAGGAAGTTCCCTTCTGGTCCTAGTTCTCTAAGAGATTTTATCATGAATGGATGTTGCATTTTGCCAAATGCTTTCACTGTATTGATTAATCATATTATTTTTTTCTTTAGTCTGTTAATGTGGTGGATTACATTGTCTTCACATCTATCAAAATGATTAAAATAAAAAATAGTGACAACACCAAATGCTGGTGAAGATGCGTAGAAACTGGATTATACATATATTGCTGACAGGAATGTAAAATGGTACAGTCACTCTGGAAAACATTTTAGCAGTTTCTTAAAAAACTAAACATACAACTATGGTGTGACCTAGAAATTTCATTCCTGGGCATTTTTTTCCAGTAAGTGAAAACATAGGTTCACATGAAAACCTGTACACAAATGTTCACAGTAGCTTTATTTTTAATAGCTCGAAACTGGAAACAACCCAGATGTCCTTTGATAGGTAAATAATGAAAGAAACTGTGATACCTAGCACCGTGGAATATCACTCAGCAATAAAAAGGAAAGAACTGTTGATACATGCAACAATTTGGATAAATCTCCATCCAGAGAATTATGCTGTTTGAGAAAAGCCAGTCCCTGCATCATACATGCCATATGATTTTGTGTATATAATATTCCGGAAGCAATAAAATTATTGAAATAGAGAACAGATTTGTGGTTGCCCAGGAGTTAAGAAGGGGGTGAGGTGCTTGTGGTTATAAAAGAGCAGCATGAGGATCCTGGTGGTGATGGAATGTTCCATATCTTGACTGTATCAATGTCAGTATCCTGGTTGTGATATTGTACTATAGTTTTGGAAAATGCTACCGTTGGGGGAAGATGGGTACATGTGAGATCTCTGTATTGCTTCTTACAACTGGATGCTAATCTACAGTTATCCCAAAATAAGTATAATTTAATTTAAAAAAAAGAACTTAAGAAACAAGAAGTGCTCTTTCTTCTGGGTTCTAACCACTCTTCCCACAAAGGCAGAGGATATAAAGAGCTGTAATGCTTCCAGAACTGGCAGAAAGGATGGTGGGGGAGAAAGGCAGGAGATATAAAAACATAAACAAAAAGAAACCCACCTCCCAGCTGTCTTGTACCCCAAACATTATTGTGCTGCACATAAAATGGAAAACGAGGGCCAGAGAGATGGTGACCAGGAGAAGGTAAAGATAGAGGAGCCCAGTGTGTGTGCACACAGAGAGTGGTATGTGGATGGCCCAGGAAAAGCAAAATGTATCGCAGAGTTCATAGGGATTAGGATTCCATGCAAAGAGCAAAGCAGCCTGAGGGCCCATGGGCCCCTGCCTCTGACCACAAGGACAGTACTCATGTTCAAGTTCACCAGATTTTTCCAGAGGGCTTGTGGGCATTGGGCAAAGCATCCCCAGGGTGATCCCCAAATCTAATAAGAGCTACCATTTAGCCAACACCCTCTGTGTGCCAGGCGCCAGGCCATCTGCTTTACAGCCCATCCCCTTGGTCCTGCCCACAGGGCAGACTGCTATCTTCATATAGACTAGGAAGCCCAGGCCCCAGGCCCCAGGAGACAGCAGCCACGGTAAGTCAAATGCAGGCCTCTTGCCCTGGACCACTTGCCTTTCCTGCCTGGATGCTCTTGTCCCCAAAGGCCTTCATTCTTCTACTGACGGAGGGAGGCATTGGCCCAGCCCCTTCCCAGAGCAAGAAAATCACATTCAGTCTTGAGAGCTCGGGAGGTATTTCTGGGCCAATTAAATCAGAGAGGCTGTTAGTGCTAATGTGTAATTGGTTTTAAAATCAGCAGACATGCCTAGCTCTGGATGACAATATGTAAATAGCAAAATGCCCCCATCCTGAATGGTTCTTGTAAACCATGACCATGGCCTTCTGCAGCTGTAGCCGCCTTCTGTCAGTTCCCTCCTTGCAAGCAGTGGCTCAACTCTAATTGACTGTCGGGGATAAATATTTACGGGACTGTGTAAACGAAGAGCATCTGCCTCTGAGGTCTGGTTGCAGGCTCTTCATGGCAGCACCCGGGAAAGCTAGCGGGCTGGGGGGCTCTCCAAGCGGCCATCCTTTTCCTACAAATTGACAAGTGCTGTAGTCTCCCAGACTCGGGGCCGAATGTCTAATTAAATTTCCAGACCAGGATAAAGGGTTGGCTCCTCCTGGGTTCAGGAAGGCCACAGCTTCGAGGCGGTGGGGAGGGAGGTCCTAACAGGGTGTGTAGACTCCCTCTGAGGCCCCAAGCCTGTCTTCAGAATCCCACCCAGCCTCCTTGGCACTGCAGATCTCAGGCTGTCTAGGCAGATGCTCCCTTCCAGTGCCAGACACTGCTTCACCACCGGTCACCCCTAAGGGAGACAGACGCAGCCTCTTCCTTGGTTCAGTGGGAATGAAATCCCACCTCACAGGTGTAACGAAAGACAGAAGGTGCCCAGGACAGAGCAAGCACAGAGGGGGACCTGGATGCACTCCTAATATCAGAGTAAGCAGGTCCCAGGCTGGGCTGCACGTGAAAACACCAGAGTACTATAAAAATAGACTCCTTGGCCCCACTCTGTCCCTCTGGAAAATCACTGGGGCCCGGGAATCTGTTTTATTTTGTTTTATTAAGGAATGCTCTAGACAATCCTGATGTCATCATCCAACCCCAGTCTGCAATCAGGGCTGAGTCACACTGGCCTCAGCACACCTGGCTTTAGCCCCAAGTTCCTCTGTGGACGTGGCCTCCCATCCCCTCAGGACTCTGTCTGAATTGCTGCTTTGGTTTAGCCTGTGTATCCTGGTGCTTTGGGCCCCCACCAGGCTGAGAGGAGCTCAGCTTGGCCAAGGCCTCCTGCCAGCAAGTGCTTGCCTGGACTCTGTGCCCATGGGCACTGTCCCTGTACCCAGGCTCCAGGAAGTGGGGGCAGGATCTTAGGGCTTCAGCTGAAAGGGTTGGGAGCTATGCTCCCCTAAAATAGACCAACCCATTCCATGGAGTTAATCAGGATACTGCTGTGGGTCAGAAAGCACCTAAGCCCCAACAGCGACAGCTGGGCAACCACTCTGGGGGCTCCCTGGCTCCCCCATCACCCCACTCCCCAGGCCACGTGTCCCCTAAGTGCACGCGGTCCTCACACCTCTCCTTTCCTCCTTCTGGAGCCCTTCATGCCTGTCTCAAGCAGGCCATTCCCCTGCATGGCTAAACTCTTCTGTAGGTGTCCCGCCTAACTTTGCCTCAACTGCAGTGTGACACTTCCCGAGGGGCTGCTCCCCTGAGGTGCCCACTGCCCTGCCACCCTCTCAAGCACGCTGTTGTTTTCCTTCACACTCACGCACCCCAGGGCCAGGTGGGGTAGACAGCTTCCTTCTCCCTGTTGCTGCTTCTAAACAACTCCCCCTCCCTCATCCCACTTTGCTTTGGAGCTGGAGCTGTTAGGCTTTTACCCCCCATCACCATCATCCCCCTTGTTTCTGTGCTGCGTCAATCTCTTCCTAGGTCCCCATCATGAATATCTGGGCTCTCAGTTTACCTGCTTCCCCCATGCTACTGGAATCATCGTTATGGTAACATGAGCATTCATGCGGACACCCAGACTCCATCTTCTCCCAGCTCCACCACCTCCACACCTTTGACAGTTTCACCCCTGCGCCCATGGCCAATATCACATCTGGGAACTTCTCCCTACCAGGAGCCCACCACCTCTAAAATCTCAGTTCCAAGCATCTCACACTCTGACCATATTCCTGACTTTCTAGTTCACATCCTCTGATACCCACTGAACACATCTCATGTCACTGAGACAGCCAGACCCCTTGGCCCTGTTATGCTCTCACCATCTGTCATCTACCCTGTCTGTCACCTCATTCCTCTTATGGGCCGAATTGTGTCGTTCCAAAATTCCTGTGTTGAAGTCCTAACTCCCAGAAGCTCAGAATGTGATTGTATTTGGAGATGGGGTTGTCTTGATTGTCCCAAATTGTCTTTAAAGAGACAAGTTAAATGAGGCCATTTGGGTGAAGCCCAATCCCATATGACTGGTCACCTTATAAGAAGAGATTAGGATGCAGATATGCACAGAGGGAAGACCACAGGAAGACACAGGGAGAAGGTGGCATCCACAAGCCAAGGAGAGAGGCGTCAGGAGAAACCCACCTGCTAAACTGTAAGATAGCAAGTGTCTGTTGTTGAAGTCTCCCAGTCTGTGGTACTTTGTTATGGCTGCCTGAGCAGACTTGAACACACTTCCTTACTCAGCTCAGATTCCAGCATGACCATTCCCTGCCACACCTTCACCATCCCCACCAGTTTCACTCACCAACTCTGGCTTAACCTGAGGAGCTGAGCATTGGTGGGGAAGATCACATAACAATGTTAATTAGCCTCTCCTAAAATGTATCACTTTGAACCTTCATATATGAGCTCAACATAGTCCATAAATTTTATCAAGTTTTTCAAGTCTTCTTTCCCACTTTGCAAAAGGCTATTTCACACATTCGATTTTGTCTTCAGAATCCAACTCCCTGCCTCTTATCTCAAGGTAGTGATCTGAGACCAGGAGGTACCAGTTGGGAGCCTCTGCATGCCCCTACCTCTGCAGCCTCAGGCCCAAGCTTTCCATTTCACCCTGTACCAACCAAAGGCCTCTTATTTTCTGAGTTCCATCTCCTTTTGCCTTTGCAAGAATTCCACCCCTCCATTTATGTCCTATCTCTTCATCAATTTCTTTTACTAAATTCCTTCCATACATTTGTCTCTCCTCCTAAAAACAACCCCCTTGACCCTCGTCCTCTTTCAGCAACTCGCTCATTTTTCTGCTCCTTTTAGTATCAAAATGTCTGGAAAAAGTCAACCATACTCCCTGGTTCAACTCATTGACTGCCTCATCGACAATTTCTTTCTGCTGTTGGACCACTTCTGTCAGTGTGCAACCATTTGTTCTCCTGCTACTCCAGTCTGACCCTCAGTAAGCCCAGTGACAACTTCAGGGTTGCCAAACCGGGTCTTCTGTGTCCTGTTCCTCCTCGAGCTCTCCAGAGCATTCCACGTGGCTGGCCGCTCCCTCTGTCTTGAATCGCTGACTCTTCTGGCTTTCCTTTACTTCACGGGCTGCTCTTTCTCAATCCCCTTTGCATCTTTCTCTACCTGACCTCCAGGCCCCCTCTTCTTCTGTTTCTAGATTATCTCACCCAGGTCCATGACTTTAAGGATCATTTATGTGCCGATGGCTCTCAAATTTATAGCTCTGTACTGACCTCTCCCTTGGGTTCCAAACACATATATCAAGCTTGATGTCTCCACCCAGATGACTCAAGCAACTCGAGCCCAACATGTGTGGCAATGATTTCTCCATCCTGCACCCACTCCCCAACGCTGTTTCCCATCTTACTAAAAGGCACCAACATCCACTCATGGCTTGGATAAAAAGCCCAGGAATCGTTCTCGCTTCCAATGGCCTTGACCCCACTGGTCTCTCCAGCTTCACTCTCAGCCCTGGCCTAAGCTACCATACTCTTTCACTGGGAAAACGAAATCATTTTGTAAATGGTCTCTCTGTTTCTGTTCCATAGGCAGGACTGCTCTGGGGAGGGGGAATCTGTGAAGAATCGGTTTCCTGTTGCGTAGATGACACAGTTGACGCTAACTGGATTAATCAGATTACCCAAGGGGAGGTGCGTGTGTCCCCTCCTTTCTGTCGCATTTCCCTCAGAAACAGCACTTCCATTCAGAAAGCCAGATCAAGTGCCATTAACAAATCAATTCTGATCCACAGTCCAAGTGCTCAGACCTCAGGGCAATCCGGCCAGCCCTGAAGGGTGTGTCTTGGGCCTGGCCTGCTAATAAAGTGGAAACTATGCTGGAGGCAGAGGCGATTATTTTCATGCCTGTCTCTGTCCCTGGAGGGGAGAAGAGTGGGATTTGATTACACCACGGTCTCCTGAGGGAATTAACTCACTTCGGAATGCTAAGTTATTAATTCTCCAGCACAAGGTTAGGTCCGTGAGGGCAGTCAGCTCTCACACCCCTCTTTGGCTCCTGCAGCCCCCTATTTAGGACAGCATTCAGGAGGTGCCCAATAATTGGATGAGAGAATAATGAATTGGCAAGTGGGGGAATAAGACTGGGGCCTGGCATTTTTAATCACCCTTCACTCTTTTATTTAATAAATGTAACTGGGCCCCGACTGTGTTTCTCAGAAATTAAACCAAACAGACAAGGCCCCTGTCCTTCTGATCTATAGGCAGGGGGTGGGAGGTGAGGGGAAAGGCACATAATCAGCATCTGTCAAACAAATTCAAAACTGTCCTCAGAGAGTGAGCAACAGAGTCAGGATAAGAGAACGGGCCACAGTGACAGAGTGTGTGGGAAGGATGCCCAAGGAGGGCCTGAGGCTGAACACCTGGGCTGAGCTCTGCATGGGGCAAGGAGCCAGCTGGATCTGGGGGAAGACCCTTCTAGAGAGAGACCAGAAAATGCAAGTCGCTGTTGTCAGACAGCTAGGCCCAGTACATCCGGCTCAGGCCACCTTCACTGGGCAGCTGCTCTCCTCCTCACCCTGGGGGTAAGGTGGGTGTGTCCCTGCTGGGCGGCGGGCTTTGCCCAGGGTGGGTCTGCCTGCCTGGGTACCATCCTTCCCTCCAGCCTTTCTCACTCATGGCATGGGGCTTTGTTCCCTTCCCACCTCTTCTAACAGAGCCTTTCACAATCCCACTCGGAAGGGCTCCCTCCCCTCTCTGAAGTCCTGGAGCACGTTTTTGACGCCTGTCTGAAGTGGGTCAGCACTGCATGCCCCTGGATGTGAGTCTCCTCCCCGTGCCCTCTCTTCCCGTTCCCATCACGGGGCTGCTCCTGGGTAGAGGCCTCATCTCCTTTGTCTCCCATACTCCCTGGGCCAAGCCCAGGGCCCTCAGTAACAGATGTGGAGAGTCTGAATAGATTACCTGGCCCAGTACAATTCTGAGGGGCAAATAAAGACTCACAGAAGTCTTGCTTCTCATTCCAGTATCTCTACCATGGGCAAGGAAGGAGGGCATTCCATCAGCTTCTGGAATAGGACCAGCTTTGGATTTGAAAAGTAGTTTCCAGAAGGGTGATGAGAAATTTTCAAGAATATTCCTGGCTTTCTTATGGGAATGCTTGGACACTTTCATAAGAACAGTGCCACAAGATAAGGGGCAGCTTGAAGAAAAAGAGTCCCAGGATGGAGAGATCAGGTGAAAGACACTTTCCCGGAGGCAGGCTCCATCCCACGCCCCCATCTGAGGGCTCCCCCAGCCACTCTGTGAGCGCCGCCCACCAGGAAAATACACCTGCTGACTTGCAGCCAACCTTCCCCCTGCTAACTCCCCCGCCCCGCCCAATATTCCCAGACATCCCTAGTTCCAGCACCAGTTAGTCCCACCAAGAAAGCCAGATACTGTCAGATGGAACACGAAGGCATAAAAGGTGCCTTCAGTGGCAAGGCACCGTGGCTGGCCGCAGGACATGCTGTGGGCCCTGAGCTCCCGCACTATGGTTAATGGGGATGAGGCCCCGGCCCAACCCTGGAGGGGGGAAGGTCGATGGGCACGAGCATGAGATGGGCATGGAGATGTGCTGGGCACTGCGGCTGACCTTTCACGAGGACTGTCCTGGCCTCGGCCCACTCGCTCCTCCCGTCAGACGTCAGCAGGCCAATTGGAGGCAAGCGCTCGTCCTCGTTGGAAGCCATTTTGACTATCTTTCTCAACTGAGTGAACAGATCCCCCTCACTGAGACGGCGGAAATTAATGACAACATCCAAGACAAAGAACTGTGGGGTAAACAGGTCAAACATGTCACTTGTTGGGTGACCCGTGGCACCAGGCCTTCACTCAGCCTTCACAGGTGAGCTTGGGACAGGGATGCTCAGGCCCAAGGTTCCCAAGGTGTTTGGTGGTTCTAAGCAGTCTCAGTTTAGGGACCAAGCCAAGGCTGTTGACTGTGCTGGATTCCTCGCTGCCCCCAATCAAAAAAGGCAACATTAAACTTAGCCGAAAGAAAATGTGCTTTTATGGTTCACGGAATCCATTATGTTTATGGGGAATGGAGGATAAATTGGCACAGCTACTCTTGGTGGGCAGTGTCTATCAAAACTAAAAATGTGCATATCTATGACTAAGCAATTGCACTTATAAATACATATTTTATCCTGAGGCTTAGAGAAACATACCCGTGTGTACCAGAAGACACGAGGAATGTGCCTCTTGACCTTGTTTGCAACAGCAAAATGGTAGCAAGAGCCTCACTGTTCTCCAGAAGGGGAATGGCTAAGTGAAATGTGGTGTATATGTCTGAGGCATGTCTACCTAGCCATTGAAAAGAGTGAATTAGCAATAGATAGAGTCACAGTGATGGGCCTTAAACACGCTGGTGAGTGGAGGAAAAAAAGCAAGCCAGCAATCATATGCAGAGGAAGATTAAAATGGAACACCAACACGCACCATGTGTGCATGTGCACCTACACATGTGTGCGTGTGTGTGCGCCTTCACATGTGTACCTACATGTGCTTTGTATGTCAGCCCTGTGGTTCTATCATTTTTTAGCTTTGAAGGCTAGAGCCTCAGGCTTTGTGAAGGGTCTATTCCTAGATCCAGGTCAAGACACCCTTTTCAGCTGACTGACATGAGTACCTTGTTTTCCCTTCCCCTCCAACTCCCTAGCAGTGTCTCTATGGTCTGGTCCAGTACAGGGTCCCAGAGCATGTCTGGAAGAGGTGGATACGGTGGCCTGTGGGTACTGGGAAATATTTGGCTTGACTTTTGAATGAAGATGGGGAAACTTCCTTGGGCTATGGCCAGGGTGTCAGGTGGGCTACAAGAGCTCCTAGATGGCCTTCGAATCTAGGAAAAGAGGTCACAGCCACCCTCAGATGTCAGGGCTCCACAGAGCTCCCAACTTACTGAAAACGTGAGGTGAGCCCAAAATCACATTGTAGAGCAAGTACCACAGAGGTCCCTGGGATGGCTGCCAAACTTGGGTTTTAGCAAAGCAAAACCAAAAACAAAAACCGTTTGTCAGAGGAAATATTTATGTGAAGCTCAATATATGGAATATATAGTGCAGTGGGCCCAAGGAAGAGGTCAGGAGCCCTCATGCTCAGCCTGTCCCCCAGGACCCATGGGTCCTTGTTGGCTCTGTGGAACCCAGTCTGAGGACCCGAGCTGCAGCAGGTAGACCTTGACCTTGGGGTACTGGCCAGACCTAGGAGTCCTTCCCATTCTTGGGCAGACCACTTAACTTGTCTGAGTCTCATGTCCTCAACTGTCACACGGAAATCCTAAGGCCCCCTCTGCAGGGTCACTGTGAGGATTAAGTGGGATGAATGCATGTTAAGTGCCGAGCCCACAGGCTGGCACATGAAAGGTCCTATTTGTCAGTCTGTAACACTGTCTGCCTGTGTGTGGTCTCCAGAAAGGCCAGGGCCTGGGTGACTGCATGGAAAAGAATAGATGTGTAGGTGGAAGGTCTGGATCGTGACCCTCAGGGCATCAGGGCTGAAGTGAGAGTCCAGTGAGGATATTCTCAAACTGACGGCTCTCATTCTTAGAAGCCAACTGGTGGAGAGACATGGGACTGACTGGAAGTGGGGACTGCATTTTGGAGACATGGTGCCCCAGCTCCCTGTGTGACTCAGGGAAGAAGACTGAGCCTCCTCGGAGAAGGTAATGGATGTGAATGCATGGCCACTGCATGCTCTGTGCCTTCCCTCACCAAGACAAGGGGCTTCTTACCTGATTGCAGCAGGCTACGATGACGTGCTCAGGCTCCGGCATGATGCTGCTGTTCTGGGCCACCAGCGTGTCCTGGGTATGGCCGGGGAGCCGGTAGGAGGAGAAGAGCCCATAGTATTGCTTCATACAAAGGGGCTGCCCTGACAGCTGGCCTTTGGCGTAGTCAGTGGGAATGGAGTGGCTGAAGAAGAGGAGCAGGAAGGGAGGCAGCCACGAGGGGATGGCAGGGGTTGAGGGGAGACAGAGAATGGGTTTTATTGTAACTCGATCAGGCAAAATGGGGCGCAGAACCCAGAATTGCATCACCGTGGCAGATGCAGAGCTCAATTCTCCACTGTTTAAAGTAGTGGAGGGCCCCATTTCCGCAACCCATGGAGACCCTCAGAGTTTTCCCAAACCTCTGCCTCATGCGTGGCATGTGTAAACCCTGCCAGTTAGCCTTCTGTATCTTTGCTTATGCTGATCTTCTCTCAGCACGCATTTGCCCCAACCCCAGAACTCAACTGTTCTATTCAGAAAACTCCTTCAAGAGCCTACTCCTTTATCATCTCTTTTAGAAGCCTCTTCTGAGGTCAACGCAGGAAGTTCTTTTTCCCTGTGGTCTCAGCATGCCTTTTGCCTGTCCTTACTCTCTCCCTCCCTTTCTTCCCTCCATCCACCCATCCATCTATCCATCATACATCCATACATCCATACATCTACCATACATCCACCACTAAACATCCATCCCTCCTTCCACCTACCACCCACTCATCCATCCACCATCCACCCATCTATCCACCATCCATCCATTCTTCCATCCACCCATCCATCCACCAAGCATCCATGCATCCTTCCATCCACCATCCACCCATCCATCCACCATCCACTCATCTATCCACCATCCATCCATCTTTCCATTCACCCATCTTTCCAACCATCTATCCACCATCCATCCATCCATCCAGCCATCCTTCCACTCTTTCAGCCAACAAATATTTGTGAAGCACATCCTCTGTATAGGCCAGGCACCATTCTGGGATATGGAGATTCGGCAGCAAATAAGACTGCAGCTCCTCCTCTACGGGGGTGCAGGTCCTGGGATGTGTAGGTGGGGAGTAGACCACAAGCAGCAAACCAGTGAACAGGAGACTTTCAGGTAGTGAGACAGAGTGTTGGCAGGGGCAGGAGGTGGTGACCAGGGACAGTCTCACTGAGGCAGGTTGATTGAGCTGAGTCCTAAGGGTGAAATGTCCCACAGCACTGCAACTCAAAGTATGAGTATTGCACTGAACTGCTGTGACTGACCCATGACTTGGTGTAAGGCCTGAACCCAGAAATGTTTGCAGCAATGTGATGGGAGTTTTATGTCTGCTGAATCCTGTAATAAAATATTTGGTCTCATATTTCATGCCATTTTTCTAGTAATCAATTTTTTTGTTGTTTTACACAAATTTTACAAAATGAAAGAAAATATATTGGTTCTTCCCCAGAGGCAGCTTGAGAAGCACTGGTCAAAGGCAGAGAGAAGCCAGTAGGGCTGAGGCCCAGTGAAGACAGGGCCAGAGAGGCGGGCAGGCAAGGTCTTGTGGGGCTCCAGTGGCAGTGGGGAGGAGCTATCACCTTATTCTTGGTGCAGTGAAAGCCCTCGGGAGGCTTCAGCACGCAGGGGCACGACTGGGTTTCCATTTTGTTGTTTTACTGACCCTGCTTATATGGGGAGAATGGACTGAAAGTTGTCACAGGAAGAACAAGGAAGGAGGCTGCGGCAGAGAAGGAAAGTGATGTCTCAAGTGAGGGCAGCAGGGAGGGAGGAGGGAGCTTGGGGACACAGTGGGGAGGGAGAATGACCACATCTGAGCACCATGGGTCACATGAGGGTGCAAGGGAAAAAGCAGAACACGCACAGGTGACTTCTAGGTTCCCAGACTCACCAACAGGGCATGCGCTAGTGCACTTACGGAGATGGCTCAACAAGGTATGGGAGGAGTTGGGGAGCTGGGAGGGAGAGGCAAAGCTTTCCTGGCTCATTTGTAATGACTGAGAGACACCCCAGTGGGGATGGTTGAGGCTTGGATGAGCGAGTGTGGGACTCAGGGGAAGGGACACAGCTGTATTTTGTGTCTGTTTATGTGACTGTCTTGCCCAATAGCCTAAGGACATTTTGAAGGGAGGATGAGGCCTTATTTCTCTTCATCTTCCCAGCATAACTACATTGCAAAGTGAATAAGTGAATTAATTAATTAATTAATTAAGGGTTCAAAACAGGCACTCAGGAAAATGTTCCAGTCTTAAGTCCTTTTCAGTCATTGGACATGGGAACCTCCATGTGGATATGCATGGGTATTCGTGTTTGTGTGAGTGTGCACACAAACATGTGAAAGTCTGGGATCAGAAGGAAAGTGAAGTCTTGTGGGGTCAGTCAGTGATGAATGGGCACCAAGACCCCAGGCCCAGCAAGACAAGGCTATTTGAAAATAGGCAGGATAGTGAGGTGGAGGGGCGAGTTCTGGGAGGAAATGGAGCACTGTCCATGAAGAAGGGAGAGACCAAAGACACACCATGAGGAGACAGCAGTCCAGGGCCTAATGACCCACGGCATTTAGAGAGGAGTGAGCAGAGCACCCAAGAGCGTGTGGTGCAGAAATGCCCTGGACAGCCTGAGCTGCTCCACCCTGAGAGTCTGGGAGCCCTGCCTGCCCTTCTCCAGAGGGAGCAGCCCTACCCTGGAGGGGCTGTGGGTCTGAGCCTCTGTCCCAAGGCTAGGTAAAGACTGAGTTGAGTCAAGTTGAACAGAGAGTGAAGTTTGCCCCTTGTCCCCTCCTTGCTCTGCCACCACCCAGCTGTGTGACCATGGATGAGTTACTTAACCTCTCTGAGTTGCAGCTTCCTCATCTGTGCAAGGGATGCTTCTTTGGGCCTCTCTGTCTCCTTCCAGCTTCTAATGCCCTTATAGTCTGTACCTTGAGAGACTTGGGTCCTCCAGATCCTTCTACTCTCCCTGCTGCTCTCAGATACCCTCCTGCTCTCCTAAGCTTGGCCAGGAGAGGGACTTTCCTCCTAAAATCAAAGAGAGCCTGCGGTGCTTTAGCAGCCTTCTCCATCTGTCAGAACAGCCTCGTGTCCACTGAACTTGGGGGGATTGAGGACACAGAGGCTCTGGCTGGAGACACCATTCCTCCAAGTGGCAATCAGGACTCCCATCACCTTACTCTAACAACTGTTTCTTCCCCGCCTTCCTATGTGTTCACCAGCTTCAAATGAATTCACTCCACCTGTGCACATATATGTGGAGGGAGGGGGCACTTTTAAAAGATCAAGGAAGGATGGTGCTTGCCCCAGGAAAAGAAACAGTTAACAGTCAGGCCATCTGGGCTAAAGGTCATCCTGATGGTGGGGGAGTGGGTGAGGGCAGGGACACCTGCTCTGTGCCAGGAGCCAGAAATGGGAATACAGAGTTGGAAAAAGACAGGGTCCCTGCAAGGGAGATAGACGCATACATAGGCAGACTGTGCTGGAACAGGGCACCACCCTCCCAGTCCTACCTGTCCAGCAGGGCCTTGTAGCTGAGTACACCAGAGATGAGGCTGGCTGCAAACCTGCAGGGAGAAGGGACGCCTGAGCCCTTCCTCCCAGGGCCTGGCTTCCTCCCTCCCTCCCTTCCTCCTTCCATTCTGCCTCCCCTCCCTCCTTCCATTTCCCTTCCATCTCCTTCCTCTTCCCTCCCTTCTCTCTCCCTCCTCCCCACTGCCAAACTCTATGATTCCCCATTGTATGCCGACCTGTGTGCACTAATCAGATGTGGCTCCTGCACTAATCAGATGTGGTTCCTGCCCTCCAGCCCAGTGCCGTGAGCCCACCACAAGCCTTGGATTCAAAATGGTCCCTTGGTGAGAACTGGGGGTGGAGCAGCTCTTGGGGAGAGGAGAGGAAGCTGGAATCACCTTGAAGAGGAGAGGGAGCGGAGAGGGAGACGGAAGCCAGGAGAGGCCACAGAGCAGGTCAGAAGGGACGAAGGGTGAAGGGTGGAGTTCTTCCTTGGAAAGGCCAGCCCTGGGGCTGGACAGGGCAGGACTCCTGGTCTTGTGGAAAATGTTCTCCTGGGAAAAGCCAGTAATTTGGTCCCTTTCCCCCTACCCCCTAGTACTAAGGAAAAGGAAATTGAGTGCTTGGGGAAAGGCACTGGAGAAATGAGCAGCAGGAACTATCTTCCTGGGATGCTGGGCCTGGCTTAATTGCAACGGGACGAAAATACTCCTCAGATGCAGTTGTGAGAACTGTTTTCAGAAGTCATTCATCCGTCCACACCTTCCTTCTTCCCTGGGGAGGCCCCAGCTACAGTGGGAGGGAAGGCTGGCCAGCTGGTAGGGTGGGATGGGGAGGTCTTCCTAGCGTGGCTAAGCCCGGCCCAGAGGTGAGGTGGGCCCTGCCTCTTGCCCCTGGGCCACTTTGGCCTGCCCTCTGCCCTCCCTCTAAACTGTCCCCACCATTTGTCCCACTCAGGTCTTAAGACCAGACTCTGAGAGACTCCAGAAGGGAAACCCTTTCTCCCTGCCCCCATCCTCCATCGTCATCAGCGGCCAGAGGCCCTTCCAACGGCTCAGTGAGCTCTGAAATTACAGCAGATGGCACAGGCTCTGGCTGCTGGCAGGGAGGAATTGTTTCCAGCCTTCTGGGGCCTCAGTTTAGAACTGCAAGCTCTGGAGGGAAGCAGAGGCCCTCTCAGACAGCCTGGGGCAGTGGTTCCCAGGGACAAGTACTGGTGTGGTCCAGGGCCACACGCCTCCTCTCAGGGCCTCAGCCAGGTGGAGGCTGTGGGGATATTTGGACCCATGACCTCCATGAGTGCCCATTCCACTGCAAGATAAATACAGACTAAGGCTGATCGTGTGATTGTCACTCGAGTGCAGCCACACCTAACCTTGCTCCCCACCTGATGGCCTGGACGTCCACTGTCTCAGGGCATTTGGCCACAGGAAGCTCAGCTGAGGCTCCAGCTTCAGCCTTTCTTTGCTGGCGCTGGGGTAAGGGCCCCTGCCTTGGGTGGGTCCCCAGGTTATGAGCTAGGAGCACCAAGGCCTCACCTCAGCTGGTCGTCGGTGCCAGGGAAGTGCTGCCGAGCAAAGATCACGGCGGGGCTGGAGTTGACAGGCAGGGCCAGGCGGTTGTTGAGATACATGTCATTCAGCCAGTACTCAGACACCTGCCAGGGAGGGCGGGAAAGGCTGTCACATCCCTCCAAACAGTCCTATCCTGACAGCCCCGAGAGAAAATCAGGACACTTCACCAGAGCATTAATTCATTCATTCCACAAATATATGCTAAGCCCCAGGTATGTGCCAGGAGCTTCCCAGTCCACCGGGCCTGTCCTTCACCTTTGCGCCCTCCTGTCTCCTTTCTTCTTTCCCAGTCCCCATCCTGGTGGCTTGGTGCTACATCACTGTCCTCTGCCTGTCCTTATAGGTGTCTCCTTCCTGCCTTTCACCCTCTCTTCTTTCCTGATGCGATCTCTGTCCCCATCTGTCCCCTATTCCTGTCCCCGATTTGTCCTCCTCTTTCTCTATCCATATTTCCCGTTCCTCATCTTGTTTGTTTCCCATCCTTGTCCCTTCCTAGTCTTCCAATCCATGCCACCTGCCTGTTCCCACCCCTATCCTCCATCCTTGTCTCTTGTCTCTCCTTCTGCCCTGTCTTTGTCCCCTACCTGCCTCTCACCGAATTCCCTCTGTCTCCAGGTCTGCCTCCTGCCCCTCTTCTATGGGTCCCTTGTCTGCCCCTCTTACCCAGTTGGCTGTCTTCTCCTGCCGCTCCAACAGTTTCTGCTGCAGGGTCTCACCGAGGCCACCAGGGGCCCCGAACCGCTGCACAATGGCCTGGCTCTTCCTGAACTTCTCCTCAGGCACCAGGTGTCGCATGCACTGCAGGTACGTGGCCAGGGTCTGACGCAGGGGGGGCACGGGCAGTTTGGGCAGCCCCTGGAGAAGAGGGTTCATAGGCATTGTGCCTCTCGTATGTGCGCCCCATGCCTGTCCCCAGGTTGGTCCCTAGTATCTGTGTCGTTCTGCCCCTGTGTTGTTCTCTACCCTGGGGCCTGTCCATTTCTAGGGCTCAGCTCAGCAAAATTATGAATTTAGGAAGTTTTGGTTTGGTCCCTGACCTCACTGTGCTCTGTCCCCAGAAAGGGGTAAAGTGTAGAGGAAAATACGGTGATATTGGCACCAGACAGACCTGGGTTTGTACCCTGACCCTGCCACTGACCAGCTCTGCAAACTTGGGCAAGTCACCCTCCCTCTGTGCCTCAGTTTCTTCCTCTGTAGAATGGGAGTAGTAACCCCTGTCTCTCATAGGATCAAACAGATAATAGATATGAAAGGGCTTTTAAGCCACAAAGGATGGATCTAAGATGAAATAGTCCTGTTATTGATATTGTTGGCTACTGGTGACTCTTAATTTAGGATTGTTCCCAGCTGGGGCTCCAGAATCTGATTGATCTCTGGACCTGAAGGGGGCACTCTTAAGGAGAGATTTGGAAGGATAAAAGATGGTTTTGGATGAGAGACAATTCAGTGCTGCCCTAATGACTAGAATCCTACAAGAGGTTTGCTCAGAAGATGATTCATGCCCTGAGCTTCTTATAAGTCCCTCCTACTTATAAAACCCAGGCAGAGGATTTTGTTTCATGTGGGTGTTAGGGGCAGTTGGGGGGATGCAGTGAATGTCCCTCCTCTCCGAATCTCTCCAAGCCTCTGCTCCTCATCCATAGGACATAAATAATAATTCCTACCTGAGAGGAACACAGAGAGAATTAAATGGGGGAAACAACTGGCCTCGGATAGGCACATCTAAAATGTTACGACCTTGCTGTCTTATACTGCCAGAAGAATTCCCAAGTGGAAACCCATACTCTTTGGGGGCCCCAAAGTGTGGCTAGAGCCTGGGAAGAACCCCCCGACTCCGCCCTCCTATACGCATGCTGTGCTTCTCAGTTTGTCAGCAGCTTTCACCATAGAAGGCTTCTGTGTGGCTTCAATTTTGTGACTTCCCATTTATTTATGAGGAAACTGAGTCCCAGAGAGTGGAGTAGCTAGTCCAAGGTAACATACAAATCTGATGGCAGACAAGGAACTAAAATCAGTCTTCCATGTCCACTCTGCTTCTTTCTCCTGGGTCGTTCTCTCCCTTCCCTTTCACTCCCTTTTCCATTCCTTTCCTCTTCTTGTCCCTCACTTGGCCACTGGCAATAGGAAGGCAGAACTTATAATAATATTGCTTAAATTGTCCAATTTCTTCTCCTGTAAAATGGGGATAGTGAGCCCTCCCTCTCATGGGATTAAAGACCTAATGCATGTGAAAGTGCTTTTAAGCCATGAAGGATGGATCTAAGATGAAATAGTCCTGTTACTGATATTGTTGGCTGCTAGTCACTCTTAATTTATAAACTGTTCTCAGCTGGGGCTCCAGAATCTAACTGATCTCTAGACCTGAGGGGCGGGAGGCAGACCTGGAGAGATTTGGAAGGATGAAAGATGGCTTTGGATGAGAGACATAATTCAGTGCTGCCCTAATGACCAGAATTCTGCAACATGGTTCCTGGGACACGCTGGTAGACAGTGAGGCACCTTCCTTCAGGGGCTTCTCCTCTGTGCAGTGATGAGTTTCCATGAGACAGTAAAGGTTCCTCCCCGTAGGCTGCAGAGTGAAGGGGCCCCTTAAAAGCACCTCCTTCTCTGCCCCTGCTGCTGATGGATGAATGGCGGCCCTCTGCCTGTCTGATCCTGCCTCTAGGGTTCACTTCTCTGGTAGGGGTGGAGTGTCAATGCCAACTACGGGCTGCTTCTGCCCTGGGGAATGATGCGAGGACAGATCTGGGCAGCATCCCAGGCTGCCCTGCCCAACCCCAGCGAGCCAGGTCTGGGCCCCCAACCCAGCTGTTCTAGTTGTTCCATCTCTTGCGGTGGGGGGTGGTCTGTGTGATGGGTGGGTGGGCGGGTGAGCACCTACAGAAAGCCCAGCCCAGTTAATGGCCTGGCCAAAAGGGCCCACAAGTCTGGCTAGAGCCTCTACCAGACACTGCCCGCCTTCTTCTAGGCTCTGACAGTGCACTGTGACTTAGCCTGGCTAACAGGGAATCAGCAGTGGGTAAAAAGAAAGCAGGAAATCGCAGCTCAGACATCTCAGCCCCCCCCGGGATCCTCCCCAGACTCTCCCAGACTTCTAGCCCTGTACTAAGAGGGTCTTTGGACCTGGGAGTCTCAGGTAATACTCCAAAACTCCGTATTTCCTGGGCAGTTCATGTGAGTCAGATCCTGGGCTGAACTCAGAGACGATGGAGAAACAGAGCCTGCTCTTAAGGAAGCCCCAGCCCAATGGGGTGGGTGGAGAAGCATGCCAGTGGACCAGAGGTGACAATAGATGTTTGTCAGCTGCAGAGGTCAGGGCAATGGAGTGAGCAACTTCTTGGGGAGAAGCCAGAAAATTCTGTTCAGGGTTTCAAATGAGGGCTTGGGGAAGGGGGAACAGGGAAGAGGAGTGGCAAAAAGACAAGTGTGGGAAAGGGGAAACACATGCAGCAAACTGAAATCAGGTGTGTTGCTCTGCCACCCGAAGGCTGGCTGGGGTGGGAGGGAGGATGCCTGCCCAGGGATGATGGCATTGTCTCAGGCCAGTGGAGAACATAGTGCCTAAGGCTCCAAGGCTGAACTAGTGACAGCAGCTGGAGCTGGGACTTGAGGGGCTTGGAGTAGGAATTCAGCCCCACCCTAAGGCAAAATCACTGGGCTCAAAGCTATCAGAAGTGGAAGCTGGGATGAAGAGAGGCCCTGAAAGGAAAGATAGTGCCTAGCCTGGCCCAGGGATTTGGAAGTTTAGCTCTTAGCATTCCCTTGGCACCCTGAGGCCCATCTCAGCCCCTCCAGGCCCTTCTGGGATCCTCAACAAGCTGGGGGCGGGGCTGTAGCCTGGGCCTTGTGCCAGTAGAGGACAGGGCTGGGGCCAGGCAAATGCTGGGGGCCAGTCTCAGTCAGGACTGTTCTGCAAGCAAGGGCATGTGGGTGGGGAAAGCAGGGTTGAGATAGGACTCCAAAAGTCACTCACAGACTCCTCCTCACTGCTGGGAGTTTTTGCTGCCATCTTATGGGGGACCTTTTCCAGGATGGGTGTCTTGGTGAGTCCTGGTCCAGGGATGCAGAGTGTGGACCTGGGGACCAAGAAGTGAGAAGCATCAACACAGCAGCCACACAGACCTATCACAAACCCTCCACCTCCCACCAACAGACCCCTACCCCAGCTCCATGAGGAGGCCAGAGCCTGACAGCTGTATATAGGGGTCTCATTGTAGGCCTGGCCCCAGTCTCGAGTTCCAGCTGTGTGTGCTGACCACAGTGTTCTCTCTGGGCCCCCATATGGGAGACAGTGGTTCCTAATGTGAGGGTCTGCTCTCATGGGGCTGTTGCCACCCAAGGCTAGCTGACCACCCCAGGGCAATCCAAATCCACCAGGGGTTGCTGGCGGAGTGCTGGTTTTGTTCCTGCCTGGAATCCAATAGATAAGTGCTTTGCTGATCAAGCTCTCTCTTTCCCACTAGCTTCTGAAGGGTAAGACCATACCTACTGTGCTCAGGGCTTCATCTCTGGGGCCTGGCCACATCTCTGGTGTGGAGTAGGGTGAATTTCCTCAGTTGGTTGACTGAGGGAAACAAATGCATGTGTGGGTGAATGGAGGCCTTTAAGGCCCTGTGCTCCAGGATGCATCTGGGCTAATTGGGAGCCTGGCCTGTGGCCAGGGCAGGGAGACTCTGGGCCTGCTGGAGGGACTGTGACCTAGGCAGTTTTGGGTCTGCAGGCTGCCAGTGTAGATGCCATGGGAGTGCCCAGGGAGGTATGTAGAGAGGCAGGGCAACCAGGGCCCCTAGGGGTCACCAGCCTTAGTCTGGGGAGAGGCAGATTAATTTTGAAGGTGCAGTAGAAGTGAGCCAGGCCAAGAGGGCAAAGACTGTTATTATTAGGCTGTGGGTCACAATTGCTATCCTCTGAGATCCCCCTGAACCTAAGCCTCCACAGGCACATACTGATGTTTTCCACCAGCCCACACTCTATTCTCTCTCAAGTCTAAAGCTGATGTTTAGCTCATTTCCTCACCCCTCTCCCCACCCAACACCACCCCTACCCAGAGGCAAGCATGGTCCACGTATGGGCACATGGCAGGGTTGTTGCCAGGAACAGAGAGTCGAGAAAGATGGATGAACCAGGCCCAAAGATGGAGAAGCCTGGGGCTGCCTTGCAGTGCTGGGCAAAGAATGTAAAGCCCTTGCTGGCACAGTGCAGGGACACTCTCGACTGGCTGGTTCCCAGGCCTCCCAGTGCTGTGGGTTCATAGGGGCTGCCCCCAACTGCAAAGTGAAAGAGGTGGCATCCTGGTGAGCATTCACCAGAGCATGGCAGTCTTTTGAGGGGACAGCAAGGACAAGGTCAGGTTGGAAAAGGACCTGCAGACAATGCAGCCAATGCCTCCTTTTGCTCTGGCCCGGACCCTCCCACCCCCACATTTGGGAGACACTAGTCAGGCCTCAGGGACCTTGAGCTTGAAGAAGAGGGCAGAGCTGGGTGGGATGGTTTCCTGGTGGTCCCACCTGCCAGCTCCTCTTCCTGCATCACTACTGGGCGGATGCCTAGAGGGTATATGTGTGAATATGTCTGTTTGTCTGTCTGTTTTGTGCCTCCCACCCATGATCCTGCCAGCCTGGCTTTCCAAGGGCTGCCTGCTCTGCCCGGAAGGTCCAACCCCAGTCTGGCCGGTCATCACAGGCTGTCATCGGCTATGTCCTGGCTCAGACTTGCCACCAGCGGCTGATCCTTCTTCCCCACCCCCTGCTCCCCGGAGAGGCGGTTGCCAACCAGCAATTCAGGCAAGTCGGGTCAGACCCGCGGACCCTCCGACTAGACACAGAAAGTGCTTAGCAGATGCTGGGCCAAGTGAAGTGAGAACATGCGCTTGGAGTCCCGAAGCCCTGATGGTCAAGCCTCCCCAAGACCAGGCAAAGAAGCAGTGCAATCCTGCAGCTTCCCAGCTGACCCCCGACGGCCGCTGCTGCGCAGGACTCGGAGAACTCCACGAGTCCTTGGGCCTGTCGGCCCCGATGCTGTCCCTGGATAGAGCCCCCGACCGCCGCCCTTGCTCCCGGCACCGCGCTCCGCCAGCCCAGCCCAGCCCTGCTTCTCACCTGCTCTCCTCGGCTCTGCTGCCTTGGCCGCCGCTGCACCGCACCACTCAGGAGTGTGGGCGGGGGTGTGAGCCGGAAGGGGTGGGGGGCGTGTCGCAGCGCGAGGGTGGGGGCTGCCGCCTGGGTTCTGGGCAGGGCCTCCGACGTCGCCCAGGTCCCCGCGGCCACCCGACTGGAGAAAGCAAGCTGGCCGCACTTCTCTCTTTCCTCTTGTTCCTCCTCCCTCCTCTCTCTTGCATTTCCTCCCTCCCCCAAGACCCCCTTCTTCTCTCTTCTTCGCGGTCCTCAGTCCCCCATCCCTTCCCCTGCTTCCCGCCCAGGGATCTCAGCTCCTGGCCCCCAGAATCTACCTGGAGGGCTTCCTGGAGGAACTAGAGCAACAAATTTAGGCTCTAGAAGGGGTCCAGAACACTGTCCCGCCCACGACCCCTGCCCCTAGCCCACCATTCCCCAGTCACCGCACTTCCCCAACCCCATTATTCTAGCCGTGGGGTGCTGCTGCTCAGAGTCCTGGCGAGGGTTGGGTCTGGGGAAGTCTAGGCTCTCTGCCCTCCTCTCCCCACCATCCAGACCAGTCTCAAACCCTACTACACCGTCTTTCAAAATAAGAAGAAGAAACAACAACTGGGTTCAATGTTCATGCAGGACTTCCCTTTCTGTTACCATCCAATTCCTGCTGGCACTATGGGTGGGGAGCAGAGGTGGGTGCTACAGACTTGGGACAATCCTAATGGCAGACATGGGGATGCTTAAGGACTGCGGCAGGAGGCAGACTTTCCTTTCAGACCAAAGCATCCCCCACCCCAGATAGAGACCCCCACACACAAACAGCACAGACAGACTGACAAAGGCAGACTCCGCCCAGGCACACACAGCCCGACTCGCAGATCGAGGACAGACATGCGCACAACAGCAGAGCAGACCCCCACAGAGGCAGCAAACACACAGGCGACCCTGACCAGCAGCGTCTTCACGCTGGGATGGGAAGACTCTGCCTCCATCATCAGACTGCGGTCTTCGGAACAGGGAGTGTTGCGCAAACGCTGGCCTGAGGCTCTCAGGGCTGGGACTAAGGATGGGAAACTTTCCTGACAGTCCTGGGCCGCTGCTCCCACTCAGGATAGGGTGGCAGTGGGGGTTGGCACCAGGTCGCACACTCGCATCTCTCCCTTCAAGACTCAGACCCTCAGAACTGACAGGGACACAGCAAACACCGACCACGGCTTCCCAGCTCCTCCTAGGACAGAGCCTAGTTCTCTAATAAACACACACATATCACATCATACACACATTTCCAGAGGTCGGACTCTAAAAGATGGGCCGTTTTTCTTCCTCTGCTGGAATGCTCGGCTCCTACTCCTTTCTCAAAGCCTGAACGGGGCGGGGATTCTGGTCTGAAGGGAAGCTCAGCCCAGGCGCCTCAGAGTTCTGTGGATGGTTTGAGGCGTGTCCTCAAAGGGCGGGGCCTGGCGTGCCCAGCTGGAGCGGGTCCTCAGGCTACTCCCGGCGGCACCCCCGGGCTCTGCGCTGGGCCTGGAAAGGAGGATCTGTCCTGGGCCCACGGGAGCGTGGTGCTCCTTGGTGATGGTGGGTGACAGCCTTTGTTGGGTTTGCTTCCTTCCTATTCCCTTTTCCAGGTAGTAAAAGAGCTACAGGCACCTGCGTGTTAGTTTGGCTCAGGCCTGGTTTGGGACTTGGAGACGCAGTTCACCCTCCCCTCTGCTCTGGCCCTGCCCCCCACCACGCACCCCCCACCAGTAAAGAGACTTGGCCTCCTGGGACAGACACGGTTTATTGATTTGGGCGGAGGCACCGCGGTGCAGCGGCCCAAGTTTGGCACTGAGAGCAATGGAAGGAAGGACAGACAGATGCAGGGTCTACACAGGGGAGCCGCAGATGGGGACTCGGGGTCCTCATCACCTCTGCAAGGAGCGCGATGGCTTCGCTTGCCTCGGTGCTCCAAGCCCCACTGGACAAGAGAGAAAGGGATATGGAATGGGTCACAGGGAGGGGATTCGGGCAGAAGTCAAGGTTGAGGAGGGGTTGGGGTACTGGCTGGAGGAGGTGGACCCTGAGCCAGAGCTGGCCCGTGGGCTTGCAGAGCAGCCGCCTTGACCCAAGGCGGGTGGGTGGGCTGGAGGAGGAGTGGGGATGCTAGCTGCGGGTGTAGCAGTAATTGTAGTCGTCCTCGCACTCGTCAAAAGGGCCAGGCGGGCTGCGAGGCTCGCCGTCCTGGCCAGACACAGGACGCTCACGCAGTCGCACCGCATCGTACAGACCTTGCGGTGGCTCATCAAGCAGCACATCGCGCTCGGACCGGGAGCGCGTCAGGAGACCCACGTTGCGGAGCAGCAGCAAAACGGGAGCATAGAGCAGGTTGGCCAGACCCATGCCAAGGCTGAGCTGCTCAAAGCCCAGCGAGTGCACAATGTGGCCCGCCACTATGGGCCCGAGCGCGTAGGCCACAGAATAGGAGATGTCGGCGATGGCATAGACGCTGCCATACACTGAGACGTGGCGCACGTCCACCAAGAAGGCGAGCGTGGGCAGCAGTGCTGTGTCGACTAGGGCTATGCCAAAACAGAGGCCGCAGAGCGAGACCACTAGCGGCGCGAAGGAGCGGCAGGCGGGCACGATGCACGAGCTGGCGCCGATCACAGCCAGCCCTAGCGCGCCGTACAGCCACTGCAGGTGTGGGTAGCGCGCCGCCAGGCGCACAGTGAGGTAGACGCCCAGCACATGAGGCACGAAGGCCGGCAGCCAGGCCATGCCCATCTCCCACTCGGAAGCCGCCATCGTATGCTTCATCCACGTGGCAATGGTGGGCTCTAGGAAGGCGAGGGGAATATTACAGGTGGTGAGCGCACCGGCCACCACGGCAATGTAGGGGTCCAGCATGAGGCGGTGGATGGGAGTGCCCACTGGCAGGTTGGCCCGAGCCCGTGCAGCTGCCGAGAAGGGTTTGGCCACCGCCAGCAGCAACAATGCGTCAAAGAACGACACGGCAGCTAGCACCAAGAAGGGCACGCGCTTGCCGGCGAACTCGTAGAGGATGCCCCCGAAGGGCGGGGCCACCAGGCTTCCGAAGCTAATGAAGGCCAGAGCCACGCCCAGTGCACGACTGCGCTCCGGCTCCTCCGGGTACTTGTCGGCGATCATGGCTATGCCAGACGTGTCGGCGAAGGCTGAGCCTAGGCCCTGCAGGCTGCGCGCGGCGAACAGCGTGGCGTAGTCCTCGGCGAAGGCGAACATGACCGTAGAGGCGAACATGACGCCCAGGCCGATGAGCAGCGGCACGTCGTAGCTCATGCGGTCGATGAAGGGCCCGCTCAAGGGGTTCACTAGCAGCTGCAGGATGGCCTTGGAAGCAAACAGCACCCCGATCTTCACGTCTTCGCTCTCCGTAGGGTAGCGGGGTCGAAGGGCTGAGCCCGCTGGCCGCGCAGCCGTCGGGGACGCCGAGGTGTTGGCCGCGTAGGCGCTGTCATTGGCCGGAGTGGGCAGCGGCAGGGTGGGATCCCACACCTCAGGGGTCCGGGTGGGGCCCTCTCCGCCCCCGCGCATGTGGGCGATGTAGTCGGGCACGATGGGCACGATGACCATGTACAGCATGTTGTCCAGTAACAGCGCCACGCACACGATAACCAGCAGCAGGCGCCTCTGCCGCCGGGGCTCCCGCAGC